>NC_089685.1:66299294-66602324 GCF_031753505.1 Anomalospiza imberbis
TTGCTCAAGGCCTTATCCTTAACCTGGCCTTTGACACTTCCAGGGTTGGGGTAGTCACAGCTTCTCTGGTCAACCTGTCCAGATGCTTCAGGGTTCCCACTAGGAGCAGTACCGATATCACTGGGACACCTCTGCTCAATTTTGACCCCTTTTCAGCAATTTTGCTCACTCCTGGGGCCAGGGTGTGTCTGCTTTTGGCCACCAAGCTGCACCAGTGGCTGCGTGGCCAGGGTGGGGTCCCAAGGGCCTTCTGTCTTCATGCCCAGCACTGTGACTGACAGGGCAGGGTTTCCCTCCTATTTGCTGCGCAAATAGGGATGTGGGGGTATTTTCTTCCTTCCCCTGGAGCACCTGGCCCTGGTCACTGTCTGGGACAGGCTGCTGGGCGGGTGAGGCACTACTCTGCTCCAGCGCTCTTATGCCGACGTTGCTGTCTCCCTGGTGGGCTGGAGTCCTGTGATATCTTTCCAGCTGGGAACATGCCCAGGATAGAGTTTTAGCACCATCCGCCACTTGAGCTATTTGCAGCTTTGGTGTAACATTACCAAAAATAAGGCTGTTTGAATGAAACAAGTGTTGGGAAATGAGCTGTCTCTCTCCTGCTTTCTTTATCTCTCCCCGCTGAGGGTGGCAGAGTGTGCAGGAGCAGAGGGAGGAGAGGAGTCTGGTGAGGGCTGACCAGGCACAAGCTCTCGCTCTTCTCCCTTCTGCTCCTTCTCAGGGAAGCAAAAATCCTTACACCTCCCAGAACATGCTCACCAAAAACCCCGCCCTGATTTCCTCTGCCAAAAGGAACTCTTAGGATCAGGTTCCCATCCCTTAACCCATCACCTGACACATTGAAAGAGAAGAAGGGAACCAGGAGCCAAACACAACATTAATCAGATTAGGACCTTTCTTGGGACACTGTTACTTCGGTTTCGCCGTTTCAGTTACTTACCTCATCTCTCCTAAACACCAGGGGCAGTATCCCAGACAATGGCCTGTAACATCCTTCACAGCGTAGATTTTCTAGTCTCCAGCCCAAATGTTTACTCGTAGTTCTGGCTAGTTCCCAGCTGAAGCAGTTAGTCACTTGGCTGGATATCTCTTTGTATCGTTTGTTCATCAGGGGCTGCAGCGAGCCTGCACTGTCAAGGGAGACAGCAAATTTTTTAAATCCTGTTTAAACATTTTGAGCTTAGAAACGGCTCAGCTGGGACAATTTAAGTCTTCAGGACATGTGCATTGCTGCAGAAGTGTCAAGGAAGATTAAAAACAGGCACAGAAGTATGACTGCTAGAGTAACCCCCAGAAAATGCTAGAGGGGAGTTTTTTTTTGTCTCGATGCAAGGTAGATGGAGGTTAGAAACTCTGAGCAAAAGACCACCTTCATCTGCTGCCTTTTCAATCCCACAGCGTGTCTTTAGGTTACAGGCTGGGTGTTCATGCTTGGTAGTAAAAGACAGAAGCCAATTTTTGCCTGTAATAGGGAAAAAAGGAAGAGCATTCAGCCAACTGTTCAGGTTAGAAAACACCATGGCAGTGGTGGTGCCTTCAGTTTATTAGCACAGGTGTGTGATGGAAATGCCACAGTGAGGCTTCTTGCACTGCTGTCCCTGGGTTCCCTGTCTGGCTGAGCAGAAGAGATGGATGAGAAGTGACATCAACGTTGTTTTGTTAGAAGAGGAGGGGCTGGAGAAAGGAGAAGTGGGAGGCTGGACCAGCCTGCTAGCATTTCAGTGTGTTAAGGCAGAGGCAAAGGGGGGAGTGTTTCACATGGCATATCACGAGCAACAAGGAGTCAAAGGCTGGGACAGAGGATACACAAAAGGAAAGTTTAGTCTCAGTCTCAGGAAAGATGTTCTGTCAGCTGCTGTATTGTTGACTGCTTTTCCAGGGGAAATCATGAGGACAGGATTTTTTAAAACCAAATGGGATAAAGAATGAGAAAATTCACAACCAAAACCACTCCTAAACTGGCTCCTGCGTGAACAACTGACGTTCCTTCCCTTCTCTCCTGACCTGTTGTTCTTGCTCCCAGCTAATTCCTCCCTTTAAGCTCTGTTCATAAGAACAGTCACAGTGTCTCTGATGCCTGTGGATGTGACATGTCTCCTCCTTGTCCCACTCCCGCTCTGCTCTGTGCTCTCCAATCTCTTTCCTTCCCTTGCTCTCTCGTCCTCTCCCACCCTGCTACCTGCCACCAGGGTCCAAGCTTCTGGGGATCTCCTGCTTCTACTTTCATCTCTCCCCCAGATTTCCATGAATTTCTCAGTGCAGAGGACTGCAGTGTTCCCACTCACGGGTCACTGGCCAGGAGACAGAGTTTTCATCCCTGCGGCTCCATGCACCTGGCTAGGAGCAGAGAAGGCTGTGATCCATATTTTGCTTATATGAAGAAGCTGAGAGGCAGCCAAGAGAAGAGGTTTACTTGAAGTGGGATGCAGGAATGGGCTGACTCAGTTCTCTGGTATTCCATCCCAAATCCTTTCCATTGGCTCGTGGTTCCTGCACTCCTGCCTGACTTATTTATCAGGAAAGCCTGTAATGTGAGAACACTCCCACCATGTTAGGCAGTACAGAGGAAACAACATGATAGAGAGGGAGATCAGACTGAGGTGTCAGGCTGGAAACTTCCCACTTCTCTCTGGATCAAGCATTTAAACCATTGTTGCCATTTCTTGCAACAAAAGACATGTCACTAAACAATAAACAAAGCACATGTAGCATTATTTACCAATTAAGAAAGTCGGAAATCTCAATAAAACGTTCCCCGGATTTGAAGTAATCATGTTTTTCAATGGAATATTTTTAAAAAAATAAAAAATTGGCACACAGCATCTTTCCTGAAGTCTAGGCAAGAGACACATATTTATTTGCAGTAGCAGCACAGACAGTACTGACTGTAACTAGGTGAGAATGCTAAACAGACACAGTTTCCTTGCTGGCCTCTGAAAACAGGGATAAATTCTCCTGCAGACAAAAGACAGATGGTGTGGGCATTGCTGAGATCCTGGCTTCCCAGAATCAGGAAGCTGTACAAATCCAGAGGTTCAGTGTGAAAGATTGTTAATTAATTATTATCATTGTTAGGATGTTGTCATGCTCTGCCAGTGGTTCTGAGGTCTGGCAGAAAGCTCAGCCCTACGGCCAGGCAGGGTATTTCTGGCATGGTCCTAATTTAGTCTCCTCGGATGACTCATGTGCTATTTCTTGTGCAGAGGAAGAGCAGTCAGGCTGCTGTTGTCACAGAGGTAGGGGATGCTAAAAAGGACCAGAAAGCAGGATCTTAGACAGTTCTTGTCTTCTGGAGCACTGGACTGTGCTGTCAGAACATGAATCAAGCAGCATGAAGGTGGTGAATAGGAGCAGGTGATTAAACAGGGAGCTGAATAAGTGGAAGGCTGATTGGTGGCCAGACTGGGGAAGAAGGCAAACTGAAGAAGGGCAGTGAAAGCAGAAGCAGAGGGAGAGTGGGAATAGAGCTGGGAGGTCTGGTTTTCTTGCTGAGAAACAGAGATGAGAGAGCTACTTTAGTTAACTGGGAAAAAAAGGCCTGGAACAGGGAACCAGAAAAAGAGAAGGGATAAAACAGGACAACACAGGGAGGAGCTTATGTCTAATGGTTTGCAAGAAACAGCTTTCCAAGGAGAACAGTCCCCTCAAACCTAGAAGGGAACCAGAGTCTGCTGTTCTCCTTCAGCTGACAAGTCTCAGTGAAACCTGAGGGCACCATGTCCTATCTGTCTGTGGTACAGGGACAACTTTTTGACTACCTGATGCTTAGTTCAGGTGACAGAAGTGTCCTGGGCATCGGGAAGCTTTTTTACTATGAGGCAGACTGACCACTGGCACAGATGGCCCAGAGGAGTTGTAGAGTCTCCCTTCTTGGAAATATTCAAAAGTCATCTGGCCATGGTCCAGGGCAACTGGCTCTAAGTGATTCTGCTTGAGCAAGGGTGGCTGGACCAGAAGACCTCCAGAGGTGCCTCCCAGCCTCAAGGAGTCTGTGATTCTGTGGTTCCTGAGACTCTCTCATCTTCACACACTGCCCTCCTGCCTCTCTCTACATCATGAGCTGTTACACCTGCTGATCTCTCCTCCCTCTTATAGCTGGACTTGTCAGGCTGAAGTACTTGAGTGGCCCTGAGTATTGAGGAAGACTCTCAAGAGGTTTGTAGCTCAGATAGTTGAGCAAGTGCACATGTATGATTCTAGTTGTTTCTTTGTGTGGTCAGCAGTGTTTCTGGAAAGGCTTGTTTTACTTCAGTGCTCATAGATAAAACAGTATCCAGTCGTGGTAAGAGATATATCTGGAAAAAAAAAAAAAAATCATGGCAGCCAGATGGCCAAATGCAGTGACTCAGAAGGGCTTCCCAAAAGGCTTCTTAGTGCACATCACAAGGGTGACATAAACATTCCTTTGATCCTCTCAGAAATTGTATTGTGATTTCTCCCTTGTTTGATTTGAAAACAGCCTTTGTCCCATTTCTCAAGTACTTCAGGCTTTTGATTCTTGTGATTTTACAGCATATTGAAATGCTGAAAATTTACACGTGGTTCCCAACATTTGCACAGATTACAGGATGGGGAGGAGGTGGAAGAAGGAAATACATCCTTTTGCCACTTCTTCGAATGCTGGAGGCTTCTTTCCAGTCAAAACATGGCATTGTCAGGTTTACTTATCTCGGGGATCTTAAACGAGTTGTGTGTGCTTCAACAGCCTGCAGGCAAGAGACCTCACTCTCTCTGCTGTGCTGCAGGGAAGCTGATGATATTCTTGGAGCCTGATGACTGTTGCTCCACTTGAGAGGTTATACAGCACAAAAACATGGGCTCATTTGCCACCTGTTTCCTCCCAGCCTCTGAAGGAGGGTTGTGGGTTACTACTGTGCATCAGTTGTGTGCAATATGACAGCTGTGACACTTCACTGTTGTTTTTCTTAGTTCTTTCTGTTGGTGTCCTGAAAACTTTGCATTAGTCATCTTGGAGGGAGGAGAAACCTCAACCCTCTACCTTCATATTCTCATGGTGAATTTTCCAGCCTGAATATTTTTTCAAGATGCAAGCTTTGGATACACACATTAATTTTTTTGCAGTCATGAACAACCAGGTCAGGAAATAATGGTTTGTAAAAAAATGGGTCATTTGGGCTTCCAGGTTTGTGGCTCACTTCATTTTGCTGCCAGACTACATAGCGCTGTCTTGGCTCTGCCATGTGGGCCACGACTGCTCAGCACTTCTGGACATTTGGGCCATTTACTGGTAGGGGATTGAGAACAGATTTAAATTCCTGATTTCTAGCTTTCTAACTTTAGAGAAGGTATCTTTGGTTTTTGTGCAGGACACCTAACACCGAAAAGTCCTTGCTATTTTTAACAAAATTGTAAGAATAGGGTAAAAACCTGGAGGCCCCTTTGAGGTTCTTTGGAAAATCCAGGGTCTCTAATTTTTATCTTTCTCAAAGGGATCCTTAGGTACTTTTTGCACTAAACTGTGGAAGATGAATCTCCAAGCTATTCTGGATATAATCCCCTAAGGGAGTCAGGGTTTGACAAGGCATTTTTAGCCAAAGAGCACCACTTTTCCTCCCTGTCCTTGCTGGACAAGTAGATGTGCAATGTTAGAGACACCCAGCACTGGGGCAGGTGCCAAACTCTGCCCAGATCCTTGTTCACCTGCACAGTGGGCTGATTCCAGGCCTTTACAGGTGGCTGCTCATTAGAAATATTAAGTGTAATGCATAAAAGGCTGGGCAAATCGGGCCTCTGAGGTGCTGGGGAATCAACACCATGGTTTAGGGTGGGCACGGGTCTGGGATCAAGTCAAGAAAGCAGAAGCACATCCTAAACTGTGCCTTTTTCTTATGTATTAGTCTTCAGCCCCCCTGTCTGGGATCCCCCCTGGCTTGGTCTTTGCTTCACAAACATAATATTCAAAGCCATAGAGGTTTCAAAATAAACCACAAACGGAGGGAGTTAATTTGCCATTTGGAGTCTGGTTATCTCAGAACAGATCAACACTGCTGCTGGTTAGGATTACTACTCATTTCCATGTTCCCCCCACATTGCCAGGTTTCTCTCTTCTCTGCATCCCCTCCCTAATTTTCTCATACTTTATGTCCTCCCTGGCCACCCTTCAGTCACCAAGTCCTGTGCATGTGGTGCCACCCCATTCTGGCAGCAGGAGAGAAGCTGGGTAGGAGTGGATCAGGGGCCAGGAGGATGCAGAAACTTGGTGCTGCTTGTTCAGACAGTCCAAGGGGCAGCAGTGGGTAAGGGGAGCCAAGCTGTGCCTGTTTTCATGCCTGCGTTGCCCCTGCACTGGTCTGTCTGTGTTTGGGGTGTGGAAGCCACACAGCTGTGTTCCCGCTGTGCCCTGGGAGATCTTGCTTGGCCTGGTGTCAGCTCATGAAACCCCTGCAGACCACTGCTGCGGTGTCTGTGTCCTTTTGTTTTTTCCTTTCCCTCTCCCTGGACATTTGCAGATCACACAGGCTTGGCATTACCATGGCTTTCCTTATTTCAAGTTTTATTTAAGGAAAGATTTCACAAAGTGGCCCAACCCCAGCCTTTGTCCCCTCTTTGGGTGACATGTACTCTTTATAATAGGAGGATGGTGGCCCCACCATCGAGGTCTTCCCTCCAGCATCACCATGGCCCCACATCAGCCCCCCCATTCCCTCTCATTTCCCATACGATTCAGTGGGGACTGGGATGAAGGTGCTCATTGTCTCTGAAAATGGGGCATGCTGTAACTAGAGAGAGGGAAAGAAAACCACCAGTACTGACCTCCTTACCATGCTAAGCCATAGCACCACCAAATAATCAACAGGGAAGTGCCCATCAAACACTTGGGATCATGCAGGGATTTGTGTAGTTGGTGCAGGAAGTAAAAGGCAGAAGAGCGTGTCTCAGCAGGAGACCTGGCTGGTGTGAGGTAAGGACAGAACAAAAAGGAAACCCAGCCCTCCCTGATCTTTCCTTAGAAATACACCCATGAGTGAAAGCCAGTCCCCATGGCACAGCTTAATGCTGAGGGTGAATTCTTTTATCCTCCTGCAAGGTGAGTGCTGTGCAGTCATGGTGTGTTTGTGCCGTAGTCGTAGTGTTATTTGGAAATGCCAAATATACTTGGTATTTCCAAACCAAGCCTTTCATGCGAGACTCTGAAATTCTTCACTGAACACAGAGGAAAAAAGGATCCCCTTTCTTCTAACAGTCTAAGACTAGACAGGGCATGGTGGAAGGAGAGGTAATTCAATACCCCAATTCAACAAGGGTTTGTTTTTTATAATTATAAGGTATCTAAAGGCTATTTTTAAAATTTATATTTCCACATCCCTGCATGTGAGCCTTTGCCAGTCGTGGTTCCTCTAACCTGCTGGTCAGCTGTGCCTGTGGTGCCTGGAGTCCCTCTCTGTACCCTGCATACACCGAGGGCTTCTCCCCAAGCTCTGGGTCAGAGCCGTTCCACTCATGGGTAACTGCTCCAGGACAGGCTGGAGCCTCAGACGCTTTGGTAAAAGAAGGAAGATAGTATCAAAGCCTGGAAAGAAAGCTAATTTTCCATTAAGAGCCATCTAGAGTCTAGAATTGTACTTAGTGTCTTACTAAATGACACTACCGTGTACTATTCTAGCACAGAGCTGCCTAGAAATAGATTCAAAGAAAAAAAGGGAGAATGAATTACAGAGCCCAAGGTACAGACGTTCAGCCAGCAGAAATCATCTTTCTGACATGGGAGTTCATTAAATTGAACACTTTTACAGCTGCTGATCTTCTGACCATCTAAATTGATTTGCACAGAATTAAGTAATAACAATAAATTAGAATACCTAAACAGATATTGGGCTATGCTTTACTTACTGTTAGAAATCTGTGGTGAACTAGAACAAGATCCCGTCACCTGAAACTGGTATCACAGCTGTGGTTGCCAGTGAGGAGCCCATGGAGAAAGCCACGGTGGGCTATATTCCCTCAATTCTAAAGAAAAGGGACCAGATTTGACAACTGCAGTGCTGAAGGTGGAGATTTGTAGGTGCCAAATGAACACATTCTTCATCTTGGCACAAAAGACAAAGCCTTGAGCATGTCTGCTGCTGCAGCAGCAAGGACAAGGCTGGGTTTGGTATATGTTATGGAAAAGGCTTTTGCTAAATGCAGGGAAAGCAGGGAGAAGGAATCTGTTAGCTCCTGGAGGATGAGTTTGTATGACAGAGGTGGGATTAGGGTGGGCAGCTGCAACAGAGAGCAGAGGAAGAGGTGAGTAAAGAAAGAATGGGTTTAGAGGAAGGAAAATGCTTTTGGTCTTGGCTGTATTAATCCTGATTTGTCAATAAGAAGCATATGAAGGGTAAACAGATACAGGGGGCTGGCACTAAGAGATGGAGATGGGATGGGGAGGCCTGTGCATCTGTGGCCCATCAGCTCCAGGGGTGCAGCTAAAGGTGGGAGAGGGTGATCCTGAAGGACAGTGATGCCCCAGGGCAGGGCCATGCTCCTCCAGCTCCCCTTTCTACCCTTGTGTCCATCTCCTCCAGCCCAAGGAATCACTCCTGGTGCCCCCTCAGCAGCATTTGGCTTGGTTTCCACCTCCTCTGCTGCAGCCCATCCCACCATCTGGGATGGAGGGGTTTTCCCAGCAGGTGTGATGCATTTCAGGGCACTCTGCTTCCACATGGGGGTTCAGATCCCAGAACTGTCTCATTACTGAGGGGTGTCAGGAGCACAGATCCCTTTGAGGGTGCTGATACTCCCCTTTTGGATGTGCTGTGGGTGAAGGGGAACAGTCTAGAGCAGCCTGACTGATTTGTTCAAAACCTCTCCCAGTCTGAAATTGAATTAGCAGGAGATCTGTGCTTTGTTTTGGTTCTTAAGTAAAAGCAGCTGGGTTGAATGGATGGGGAGAGGGAATAAAAAGAAGCTACTAAATCAGCCTTACTTTTGGGCAACTGCTTGGAGATCTCACAGGGCTGGGTCCCTGCTTCCCCTACTCATCTAGTACCATGTCTTTCCAGGGTTTTTCTTTTTCAGTTTGAAAATATGGGTCATCGATAGAGCAGAAGTTACAACACGCTGGAATATGTAGGTCAGGAAAACTGTACCAAGAAAAGAAAGGGAAAAAAATATTTTACAACTGCTTCCAGCAGGAAAAGGCCACACTGGAATTTGGGCTTTTGAATGGGATATCCTCTCCTGATCCAAGTGCCCCGGCTGAAATGCCCAGCAGTTTGTGGCCAAGAATAACAGGAAGATCAGAGAAGGGGGAGGGGGAAAAAGGCAAAGGCAGGGGGTCTGACCAGCTCATATGACCCTCCACTAGAGACTTATAAAAAGGGCTGGTACGAGCTCATTTTTCATGAGTTTTAATCCCTCCTGCTTATGATGCTGAGCCAAGGTTTTTTTCTGGAGAATCTGAATCACAAGGCTTGCAGCTGGAAAGAGAGGATTGATAGCAGTGGCTCAGCAGGCACAACCATGTCTGGAGAGCTGGGAGGGGAGCAGCAGAGCCACCGGTTTTCAACACCACACAGATGTCTTTGAAAGAATGGGGCAAAAGTGGGATGAACACACCAAACATTTTAGGAAGACAGTAGTAGTCCTTACGTCACTGTTCCTACTGCTCTCAGGAGCTTCTGGAGCAGAGGATTTTTACAAAGAGGGTTGTGCATGTGTGTGTGCATGCAGGGGAAGCTGGTGCTGTGATTTCACAGTAGGCTTAGCCAGAGGCATGCTTGGGAGCAAGGAGATCTCTCATGAAGATTGGTGTCTGTCTTTGGTTTTATTTAAAAACTGATGTGGAAGTATTTGGGTTGTTGTTTGGGTTTTTATTTTTTTTTAATAGAAAGAGGGTTTTTTGCTGGAGCTTGACTGACTCTAGAGTCCTGTCCCCTGTGCTGCCAAGTCTGATATATGAGCAAGAGAAGGGAGGAGCAAGGAGAGATGCTTTTGACCGGGCTCCGCTTCAACACATTCTCTCGCGGTGTGGGCTGGGCTTCCTTTAGGCAGGAGAGCATTAAAGCTGTTTAGAATAAAACACAAGACCTTTTCCCTGTCTCAGTTGGGGATTTGTGTCTTTCAGTCAGTATTTCATTAGCATGTTCCATAGCAGATGCTGATGAGGGACACGAGGTTCCTTATGTTCTGTTATCTCTCTGCCTGCTCTTTCTGTCTGACAGTCCTAATCCTTATTTTCTACTATCCTTTTCTCAGGATAGGTGGCAAGCAAAGCTAAGTCTTGTTAACTCCAACAGGAGTCTTCTGCATGAATGACTTTACTATGGGAGTGGGAAGAACATCCTCCTGGGTGTTAATCAGAACATGTGTCTCTCCTCAATCCTCACTGCAGACTGATGTGTGCAGCCAGTGTTTTCTAATTCATTTTTAATTATGAAATCTGATGAAGGGTATCTGACAGTGTGCTGGCAAAGAGCATTTACACACTGGCAAAGCCCTTTCCTGTGTGTGGTGAGCATTGCTTACAGTGAATGAGTCCCTGACAGGTGGGGCACATGGCTTCCCTGGCCATGGTGGCATTACTGTCACCTGAGCAAAGGAATGTACCCAAACAAAAACACTGTCTGCAGCTCTCTTCAGACATTCTCTGGTTTAAACACTCTTTTCTGCCCCTTAAAGGAATTTCAGTTCATATGGAAGAAGGAATTTCATTGTCTGTGCCACCACAGCTGGTTGAACAAGGCGAACCCCAGGCTGCATCCTGCCTTCATTTCAGTGCAGGACTTGGGAATGCCTGTGGGTGTTTCCTGCACCCTCCTATCCAGGCAAAGGATGCCTGAGCTGGGAGGGGGCTGCTGCCTGCTCTGGCAGATCTGGGGGCTCCACACACACCAAAACTCTGCTGCAGTGCAGGCACAGTCAGAATGCTGGACTATGCACAGCAGTCTCTTGGCTCTTCCCATGAGCCTGCACCCTACTCCCCAGCTCCTTCCCATGCCATTCCATCACAGCTGACCTCCTCCAAGCATCCCCAGTCCTACAATTCAGCTGGTGCTCTTCTCATCCCAGACCTTCCTCCCCATCCACACCATACCATCACTGTCACCTGAGCTTCCCCTGTAACACTCCTGGCTCTGCCCTGTAGTCCCTGTGCCCTCCCTTCTGTGGGCTGGCATGTTCTCTCTCCTTCCTACTCTGTTTTGCCAGTCTTGGCAAAACTGCTCAGTTATATCCCAGTGAGCATCCTGAACCAGCAGGCTGGTTCCTTTGCCCCTGGTTCAAAGGCAGCTGTGGCTGCAGAGCTTATTGAGAGATGTTTTGAACTATTTGCCCAAAAAAGCTCAAACAGAGCTTCTTCTCCTCGTTACATCCTTACCTAACTAAATCCCTTTTGAAAGTAGGACATGGGCTCCTAAATCACTGAGAGATTGTTTGGAAATGTTAACTTATGTTAGGAGCTGATGGTTAAATGAATCTGTCCTTAGATCCTTGAGAGGATTTGCATCTCAAGTCTGTTTTGTAAGTCAGGGAGGAAAAGTGACCTGAAGGTCACTGACCGATAATGGTGTAAAGCTGAGGTAAAATGGAGTGAACATCCAAACCTAAATAAATTTCCTTTAAGCACCTGGCTTTGCACTAAAGAGAAAAACAAGCAGAAATAACATGGATTAAAAAAATGCTGATTCTTAAACTCTAAGGAAACTACAGGCAATATCAGGGGGAAAAACACCAAATGATATTATCTGAATATTCTGCAAATGTATTTAAATTGAAGCCATGGTCACCAGGTAGTCTGGTGGTGTGCATTTGAATATTCATCTCTAAATACCCATCTTCCATTGCTGAATGTGAGATAAAATCATAGAATGATGGTCTTTCATCTGGGCTGGACTGCCATGATACTACAAGCATTCTATTGGCAGATCATCCTGACAGGCCTGACTTTGAACTCTTAGTTTTACCCCAGTGTCCTCAGTGAATTTCAGTGGAACAAATCGTGTGCTTGTAAATTAACCACAAATAGTATAAGTGTTGGCCAGCTTGGAACCAAATAGTTTCCCATAAGGAATGGAATTGGCGCATGGAAAGGCATTCAAACCAGAGCTCATGACAAAGAAAAGCTATTTTACATCTGCTTCATACAAAGCTGCAAGAGTCCTACAATGCAATGGTGTGGCAAATCAAGTTGACTGGGTTTTCCTGTGTTTCATTAAACCAGACTACTCAGTAACCTTCAAGAGCAGCAAGAAAACACTGTAAGATCCCACGGCAGAGGATGCCTGATGCCTCCAGCTGTGTGACACAAGCTGTGATGTGTCACTAGTTGGTAGCTGTGAGTTTACCTCCATGGATGACTCTTCCCATCATTATCTGGGAAGTGCCATTGTCACCTGCAGTTCACACACTGTTTTACTGCCTGGAAATGTGGTCCACACTGCACAGCTAATGTCTCTCTGGGATCTGTGCCAGCCTGTGAATGTCATGTCTGGGATCCTGTGTGCTCAACCCAACCTCATATCCTTCCACTGGAGTAAATACTGATCTACACTACTGTAAAAGTGGGAAGAATGGGTTCACTCATCCATCTGAGGGCTGAAAATGTTAGGAAAATGTGGTAATTGCAGTCAGCCTGGAAACACCATGGATACAAACTTTCCTATAGCATTTACAAATCAAGTTTCCAGTTTATCAGTGTGAATGGCTAAATGTCTCTGGGTTTGAAACCAAATTCATCTGGCAGACTTTAGGTCTACTGTTTTACACCAAGTGCTGAGATAACTGTAAAAGTGGCGGTTTTTTCCCAAATTCAGGTTTGGTCAGAGTTCTGAACAGAGCTTTGGATTGCTTTGACACAGGCCAGGTTAATGGAAGTGGTCTAAGCAGCGAGTCCTTCCTGGTCCCTCTCCTTCTGGCTGGAAAGAATTTGGAGCTGCTCATGGTAGTCAGCCTCACCTTGGGGCTGGCAGCTTTGGCAGAGGACTGAAGAGCAGCTGGGACAGGCTGCTGTAATCTTTTAAACAAGCATGGCTGCAGCTGCACGAGGCTGTGTGTACACAGCCTGAGGGCTGCACTTAGCAAGTGTCCAGATCTGTAGATGGTACCATTGCTGTACATCTAGTTGGACTCTTCAGATGACTAAATAAAGTCAGATAAAAGGTTTAAAGTTACTCCTGCCACCCACAGGTAAGGCCTAAGTCATGTCTACTCCTGCAGACACCTTGGGAGGCTCCTTGGGAGGTGTTTGTTAGGGGGCAGAAGATGTCAAATGAGGAGAAAGTTCCCCTAAGGTTTGTGACTATCACCAAGAGGTCAGGGGCAACCAAAAGAACAGCCAGAGAGTGATGCTACAGCCATGAGCTGCTCTGGCTGGGCCATGGGAGAGTCAAGAGGGAGCCTACTTCTCTCTGTTTTTTTTTTTTGTTTGTTTGTTTTTTTGTTGGTTTTTTTTTCTTCTTCTTCTTTTTTTTTTTTCCTCTTTTGTCTCTTACTACAGAGGAAAGCTCAAAATAATACTTCTTCCTCAAAGCAGCAGCTCCCAGGTTCCTTCTCTGCCCAGCTGGGCATAGCCTTCCTCTTAAAGCTCTACTGCAAATGTCTGTCAGACCTGAAATCTCAACTCATTCATAAGTGATTCACCCAAGAATTGCTCCATGGTAGGAATATCCTGATTTTTTGTTACAACTATTTGAACTGCCCATGCCCTTCCCTTCCTGGCTTTCTCAGCCCAGGTTGCCTCTGTCCTGCAAGAGTAAAAAATTACAGCCTCAACAAGGGTAACAATGATGTAGGAAAAATACTAATTTTAGGCTTCTCATCCTGCAATGAGCTCAAGGTTTACTCTGTAGAGTAAGTCTCTGCAAACACTCCTTTTCTGACAACAGCAAGACGAAAGGTTTTGACAACAGCAAGACAAAATAATTCAAATTCCTTTGTCAACCGCTCTCAAACAAGGTATTCCTTTCTTTCCTTCTATTTTCCCAATTCTGAAAGGAGTGAGCTGCTAAGAAGATACAGACCCTGCTGCCTGCAGTGGAACACGGCTGCAAGGCGAGAATGGCCTGAAGCAATCTTCACGACTTCAGCTTGCATTTCTATCCAGGGAGGTGGGGTAAAGTCTCCTTTCATGTTACTGTGGTGAGATTAGAGGGGATGAAAGGTGTTAATTAACAGCCACTTTAAATTATTTTGACGTTTTTACTTTACAAGGCAATGATATTGTAGCTCCTGGGTCCAATACTTCTCATTAGTATGAAAATGAGATCAAAATGGACATCTATTTTTTCTCTGCTGGCAGATGGAATAAGAGGCTGGGACTGTAGGTGACAGGATGATGCATAAATGCCATACAAAACAAATTTTGTTTGGAAGTGGGTTCAGGCTGTTACATGCAGGAGATTTTTTCAGAACAGTCCTAAAACAGATTGCCCCAGTTTCACTGAGAGTGGGATGGCAAAGCACCTGGGAGGAAAGTCTGGTCCATCCATGTTATGTGTAAATGCAGTAATTGGCAGCTTGTTTGGGAGTTGAAGGCAATTCTTGGTAGCCATGAAGGGAGTGGTTATGTATATTTCTTATTTTCAAAACAATTACTCATCCTCTCTGCACACACAATTTGTAATGTGTGTCGTATTGTTTACAGCTCATCACTCAAAAGGGAGCAACTCCCTGAGGGATGGAAGCAGAGGGAGAAGGTAAGAGGAGAACACTGTAAATAACTGGGTATTTTCTCATTCCCAGTGTCTGGAAGGCTAATCCTGAGCTACCTGGGGTACTTGGGGTAGGGATCCCATGACGTAAGCAGGATTTTTGCTGCAGCAAAGAAAACAGAGCTCAGATCTTTCCTTAGTGTAAATAAATATGTGGGGGAACTTCCAGAATCAGCAGAAGCAGCAGGCATTGTGGAGCTGAGCAATTTTGTCTGTTAGGAAGATAATATCTAAATGGTCTAATTATAGCTCCAGATCAGCACACTCAGGGAATCCCCACCATTACTCTTTAGTAGCTGCTGCTGTAAATTTTCAGGATCTGAGCCATGACCTGCTTGATAATTTATGTTTACTACAAGCCTGTCAAACTACAAATTTTTCTTATTGAAGAAAAATTATTATTGAAAAAATCATTATTATTATTATTATTATTATTATTGAAAAATATCCTCCTTTGCTGACCCATCCCTTCTCTCTCCTGTATTGAGAACAGTCTGCATTAGGTGCCAACTGAAGCTCAGTTTCCACGAGCACACCTGTGGCCCCAGGAATCACAGAAGGATCACAGACATACTGATGATGCTGTGCCTCCACTTGACACACAGAAAGCCTTGAGAGATCCCCAGGACACTCAGACCTTTGGGCCATGTGTATGGCAACCCATTCAATGCCTCCACTGAGCTTTTCTTGCCTTCCTCAACTCCTCTCCCAAGAGTGGATCACTTCAGTGGTGATGCCTGAGAGCTTCCAAAGTGGAGTGAGCCACTTTAAAATTGTTGGACTCAGTTGATGGAGGACTCCCTGTCCTTAGTTCACTGCCAATATTCCTCTCTCCCTCTCTCCCCCATTAGCAAGGTGCCAAGCCAGGGCAACCCATAGGATGAAGGGAGATAACAGGGCTGGTATACAGTTCAGTATGAACTGGTTGATATGGAGTCATTATCCGTACTGGGAATTTCCATCGGCAGAGTCACTGAGGTCCTGTTGCTTGAAGGGTTACATGACAGGGACCCCTCTGCTCGTCTGCCTTCCAAAGTTGCCCTAATGCAGCTGCAGTGGACAGGAGAGGCACAAATCTCTTGTGCAGGCAAGAGGAAGGAAGGCACAGTTAGAAGATCATTGGATCTGGAGAGTTACTGGGTGATCCTGGACAAGTCACTTGGATATCTGAGTTTCTGTTCCCCATGAGTTAATGGGTAAACAGAACTGCCCTACCTCACAGGAGTGTTTTCAGGATAAATATAACAGAGATGTGTGGGTGACACAGCATATTTATCCTGATAACATCATTAGAAAGGCCTAAAATCCACACAAACCCCGAGTGCATCACAGAGTTTGACAGCTTTCTTGTACGAATTCTGAATGACCTACTAAACATCACTTACTTAAACCCCTTCAATAAGTCTCTTTGGTGTTTAGATTTTGGGATTTTTTTTGTTGCCATTGTTGTTGTTATTGTTGGTTGTTGGGGTAGTTTTTGCTTACATGTTTGAGGAGAGGGGAAGCAGCCCAGTTAGAAGCTGAGGGTGCACTTGCACTGTCTGCATTACATGTCTTTTCATTGATGGAAATATTGAAGAGCACCTTTCTTGAGCCAGAACCCTGAGAGGCACCACTTGCCACCAGTGCCCACCTGTACATAGAGCCCTTGACTACAGCTATCTGGCTGTGTCCATCCAGCCAATTCCTTATCCACTGAATGGTCCAACCTTCCAATCCATGTCTCTACAGTTTGGAGATCCAGGATGTCATGTGGGACTGTGTCACAGGCCTTAGTAGGCCTTAGGCCTAAGGAGAAGTCCACTTAGATGACATCAGCTGGACTTCCCTTGTTGAGCAGTGCAGTCACTCCCTCACAGAGGGCCTCCAGCCTGGTTAGGCACAGCTTGCCCTTACTGTGGTTCTGCCCCATGACCTTCCCAGGCACAGAGGGCAGTCTCTGTAGCTCCCCAGGTCTTCCTTTCTGCCCTTTTTGAAAATAGGAGTGATGTTTCCCTTTTTCCATTCATAGAATCAACAGAATATGTCAAGTTGGAAGGGACTCACAAGGATCATTGAGTTCAACCCCTGGCCCTGCACAGGACACACCAACAATCCCACCCGGTGCCTGAGACCGTTGTCCAAACACTTGCTGAACGAAGACAGGGCTGATGCTGTGACCATTCCCCGGGGAGCCTGTTCAGTGCCCCACCAGCCTATGGGGAAAGAACTTCGCTCACCAGGGACTTTGCCTGACTGCCATGCCTTTTCAAATGTGATGGAGAGTGACTTGGATCCAGTATCAGCCAGCCCCCTGGGACCCTGGGATGCATGTCATCAGGCCCCATAGATTTGTGCCTGTCCAATTTCATCAGAGGGTCCTGAGCCTGCTCTTTGCTTACAAGTGGAAGATTGCCTGCTCTCAGCTGATGCTATCAGAGCGGGCTCAGCTCAAGCAGCTTGTGCCGAGCCTCATCCCGTTGGGTTTGAATATCTCAAAAGCCTTCTGACTTTTGGGGGGGAAAGTATAAACATTAACTCTGGAGCAAAACAAAATCAGATCACCTGAGCTACTTATGCAGTGAAGCCCTATCTTTTAAATTTACATTCAGCACAAGATCATAGTGGGCAAAATAGTTTTGATATATGACAGAAGACTACTCAGTGAGTGTAGTTTGTTAACTGACTAGGTAGGATGACAATCCACAGACAGGATAAATAAATTATAACTTCATTCTAGATTCAGAGAGGATGGCAGGAGGGAGGGATATTGAGGTGAGCAGCATTGTTTTCTCCCTGGATACCCACCTGGGCAAAGCAGAGCTGACCCTGATGCTTTTCCTTACTGGCAGCTCTCTCCAGGGTTGTAGTTACACAACATGTCACAAGGAGAAGAAAAACAGTCTGTTAATATCTCCTCACCCATCTGTACTTCCTTTTTCTAAATGAGTACTGCTAACAAAATTATCAGAAGTATCATATTGGCAGTATTTTTAGTAAACAGCAAGAGACTCATGTGAACTTGTTCCTCCTTGTCCTTGCCCCCTGTACAGAAAACAGACTGGAGAGTTTTCAGGGCAGAATCTTTTGAGGTTCTTATCTTTCTGCCTTCCAAAGAGCTGGACTGTAGCAGCAGGTCTAGACCTGACTGGAGAGGCAAGTGCTCTTCAGTTTTGAAGAATAATTCCCCCACCTTGAATGGTAACGCCAGGTTAGGATTCCCGGAGTTCCAGGCATTGCCTTGCTATTGGATCATGAATGGCTCTGTGCACAGTAGCTGGCAAAGGAAGATGATGAAAATCCACAGGGGAATACAGGAAAAGAAAATAAAAAGTATGTTTATTAATTAGGAATGTTCCCAAGGGTTTCCAAATTGTCTTAAAATAGGCACACACATTCCTAATGACAGTGCAAATGTGCTTGCCACAATCCTCCTGCTACTGTTTGGGGAGAAATGGGGAGGGAGGTGGAAAATAAACTGGAAAAGGTATTTTCATTTGGTTCCCTGGCTTGGCTGAAGCAAGGCCACCACTATTGATGTTTAACCTGCACGGTTCCAAGAGCATTTCTGCCAAGAGTTGTGTCCTAAGACTGGTTTGCACTTTGCCACTGCTCTGACCCTCAGCCCCACAGAAGAGTTGACTGGGCCAATTCCTGCCTTGTGCTTCAGGAATACAGACTGCATTGCTCCCTGTAATCTTGCTACTCTGCTTCATAAAATCCCTTTTTTTTTCACACTTTGAGTTGTCACTTTCACAGCACCTCTGGTTTTATAATGGCACCTGTGCACCCAGTCATAAAGTTCCTGATATGGAGTGTGGCTGCTTGCCCCCACCCCACCTTTACGATGGAAAATTTTACCTTGCTGATCTTTATTTTCCTCCTAGTCTTTTCCTTCCTGTTCCTCACAGTTTGGATTGACACCTACTACCTGGGACAACTTCTGCAGGGCTCTGCTCCTTCTTTAATGCCAAAATACTTGCTTTATATAAAGAAATTTAGGCCTTGGGCTGGAGGAATTTATTCAGAGATGTTGAAGGAGAACATTAGCTTGCAGCTCCTTCTGATCCACTGTTCTCCATCCATCTCCCTTTGAAGTCAAAATTCCTTGATTTTAATGTGAGTCAGGCGACTGCTTAAAAAGCCCAATTTTTTCCTCTCCCTTTTGCTCACAGATTTTAAGGTGCACCTTCGTGTATCTGACCAGAGAAATTCCATGTGTCTGCATGGAATCTGTTGGTTTTATTTTGCAGAGGTAATAGGTGTTCATAAATAATGACTGTAGTCTGGGCTAAGCTAATTTACTGCTTGCTGTAATTTTTGTGTTTTGTGTTCCCTTGTTGAATTGTTTTGAATGAAGCAAAACAAATGAAAAAGTAATTACTGAGCATTTCCCCACATTGCCCAAGCTTCCTTTTTGAGTCATTGTTTGTGTGCCCTCCATGGGAACTTAGTTCTGAACTCTTCTGCTTTCTTGCTGACATGGTCTGAAATATTTTGAAATCTGCATAATTTAACCTACACACTTTTCTACTCTGGCCTTGCATTTGGTATCATAATAACTTTAAAAAGTTGCTATTGCTTTTTGTCACTGTTTTTTTTTTTTTTTTTTTTACTCTGCAGTTTATCAATAAACTGATTTTCCATGCTTACATTTCCCCACCAAGTCACTTTAATGACTTCATGAGTATGGGGGGAGGGATTGATAGGGGTAATTTAATTTAATACAGATTTGTGTTCTGTTTGGCTTCTATCAGCTTCACTCTGAAATAATACAGATGAAATATCTTACAATATATTTTTTTTTTCAAATGTCATGTTTTACATTCATAGGAAAATGGATCTTGTACTAAGTAATTCATATTTATGGGCACTGTAAAAATTAACTGAGTAGTCACTCTACACACAAATAAAGCATGTGCCTATGACACAAATTAAAACCACCCCCAAATACTTCATGTCCTATCTCAGCATCTCTTTTTGGCATGCCTAGCCATGAAAAGTCTTTTTTAAACTTATTGGATTTGCCATGTGTCGAGTAATTCTGGTTTCTCTATACAAGCCTGACTATCTGCATTTGGCCAGAGATATCCCCCAACCACAACACTTCAGAGCAGGGGAAGGAAAAACAGCTCCCTCTTTCCAGTATAGGCACTGGTCCTGGGGTGCTTATGTGCTTAAGGATACTGCAGCAGCTGAGTGGTGCTGAATAAGGGTTGTAGGACCCTACCAGGAGCTGGTCAGCCTGATTTTCATGGATTTTCCATTTGACCTAAAGAGACAGCAAGAGGTGCACATTGCAAGAAAAATGACTTGTGTGTAATAAGAATCATTTAAGTAAACTGGTGACTCAAGTAGGCTGAGTAATAGGATAAAGGTGGAAATGTAAGGTTTGTAGCCATGGCCATTTGTTTCTGACAGCATCTGTCAGAAATAAAAGTTCAGGAGCAGGCAGTTGCCTTTACAGGCTTTAGTCAGAAGTGGCTCTGGTCGGAAGTGGCTCATTCTGGCTGGGTTGTGAAGAGCAGGGGTGTGTGTCAAGTGTGAGGTAAGGGGGAGTGTGAACCCGAGGTTCTGTCTGTGCTTGGTAGTTATCCCCAGTGTAACCCCTGGGTTGGGCATGCTGCCTCCTTGCCTCTGGCTTGGTACCTGGATGAAAGGCAGCCCTTGAGGCTGCAGCTCTCTCTATGCCCTCCTGCCAGAAGGAGACGGAGATGTGCAGGAGCACTGGGCTCTGAACAACAGCGTATGAGAGAGCTGAAGAGCAGCTCAGTGGGAATGGGCAGCATGGATGCATTATTAGTATCACTGCATAAACACAGAGTGATGCATATGGGAAAAAGCCTCCCATGGAAAACAATGAGCTAAGTGCTCACCACTGTCATGGAGGAACAGTCGTGGGCTGTAATACAGGAATAGGGGTCAGCAGGGGCCAAAGACCTCGACTCATTTTACAAATGACATCTTGTCAGAAATCAGAAATGTTCACCCTGCCCCTCTACAAATCTGTGGTATGCCCACATCCACAAGCAGTTCTGCTCTTCTCAGCTTGGAAAAGGCATGTGGAAATGGAAAACATTCAGGGAAGGGTGACAAATGTGGTCCAAAGTATGGGATGTATTGCCATTATGCAAGCATTAATTGAACTTGTTCTTTGAACCTTCCCTAATTCTACAGCCTGGAGAGGACTGATTGAGGACATCTATGATAAATGCCAATAAATTCACGAATGTCTTGAGGGGATGATTGGCCACTGTCTCTTGCAGGACAAAGCAAAGAGCTGTTACGGGGACAGGTCAGAATAAACAAGGGTGAGCAGTTTTTTCCACCAGCTGTATTATCCCAATTCCCAAAGGTACACGTTTCCAGTGGAATTCCCTCTGATAATCACCCAAATTTATCTGAGGTGCTGTTGTTTTATTTTAAAAAATCCAAACAAAACCAACAAAAAAAAAAAGCAACAACATAGCGTAAAATATGGCATGGAAGGTGATCTCTCAGGTCAAAGTGGTTCATCGTCCCTTAGAAAAGTTTTCTGCTATTAGATTTATAGTCAACAAACATATTTGGTCAATTTGCATGAGTTCAGACCCTAATGAGTTCAGACTCATCCTTTCCAAATGAGGGCTTTTCATCTGCATATCCTGGCATATTCTATTGGAAAGGAGAATCTAGTGGTCCTGTAGCAACAGCCTAGTTCTCTCAGCAAATCTTTCTGATGCTTCTTGTTCAGGCACCTCCAACTCCTAAAGGTGGAGATGGAAAAGGTCCAGTAGTTAAGCCTTCCTGAGGTGGGATGTCCAAAAAATTGCTGCAGCTGTTCTATAATGACACCTATGACTGTCCCAGCTCCTGCCCACTGTCAACAATTCTCATTTGCTTTTTTAAGCTTTCTGAAGGCAGTGTTAATCCCATGCATCCTTCTAACACAACAAGTCTACTTTGCTGCAGTGGAAAGCTGGGCATAGGCACAATTGTTTTTCTTGAGACAGTATTAAAGGCTTTTATTCTGGGCTCAAGTGTGGATCCACTATACAGTCTTGTCACAAATCAGGAGCAGAAATTGTCTTTCTTTGCAGGAAATCTAACCTATGTGAAAGTGCCGAATACTTACAAGCAGGGAAAGCCTGTGAGCTTGGTCCAAAACCCTTAACCCCTGGCAAAGCTCTCATTTTGTAACGTGACTTGAAAGATAAACTAGTCTAACAGGAGGTACGAAGGTAAATTAAAGCAGGGCTGTTAATTTGGAGTGGGTGTGACTCTTTTGAAATGGATGAAACTGCCCTTTCTTTACTGAGTCTGGATTTGCTGCCTTTCCCCTCCCCAAAACCTGTGGAGGAGCAGGTGTCCCACTCAGCTCAGGTGGGAGCCTGAGTGTGTGTCCTCAGCTCTCAGTCCTGCCCTTACCTCTTCTTTTTAGCAAATCAAATACAAGCCCAAAGGAATTTTAACCTGCTGGTTTTGTTCTGTTAACAAACACTGACCACAAACCTGTTTTTCTTGCTTCCTTGATAGAGAGGGAATGACAGCATATGGAGAGAGAACTGATGCTTGTGCTTGTGGAGGTCAGGAAGGCTGGAAGGGTTAAACAGGCCTGGGTTTGAAAGCAGTGGAGAAAAAGAGCATGACAGCAAAAATTATTAAAAATAAAGCCAAAACATGAAAACCAAAGACAGACTTGGGCAAAAGTTTTTATGGGAAGAGTCATATATACATATGGGATAAATTACAGAGACAGGGCATGGAAAAATCCCCCATCTTAAATGTCTATTTTAAAGCAAAAGAGCAAGGGGGGAGAAGAAGAGACATGGGATGTTGCTAAAGAAACATGATGAGAAAAACAGTGGAGGAGCCAGCAGGAAATGGCAGTGAAAGAGCTGCCAGCAAAGGACTGGTGGGGCCAGTAGTGCTCTGGTTTGTCCAAGGCCTTCGTAGCACCTTTCCTGCTCAACTTAATACGGACACACACGGAAAAGAGAAGTAAAACACCTGATCCCTCCTTGGGGGAACTTCTGTGGACTGCAGGGCAGGGGGGAGAAGTAAGAGGAAGGGAGCACAGTACTCGTTGCAAAACATTCCCCTTGGTTGCCACCCAAGAATTCCTATGGGAACCTAAGGTACTTATGGCATGTGTCGAGCTAAAACAAACCTTATCTATGCCACCGAAAATTAGATCTGCACTGATTATCTGCACACACTGATGAGAGCAGCTGCACCCTTGACTGCTCTGGTTCATACCTGCTGTGCTCCCCATGTTTATCCCTGCTTCCAGCCAGGTCTCATCGTGGCTGCAGCAACAATGCTGAACTTAGCTTGTCCTTGTCTACACTTGCAGCTAATTCACATTCAGCCCTGGTTCAGCCGCCCCTGTTGCTGACACCTGTTGTCAGCAGTCGGTAATTTCTTTTTTTTAGGACAAGTCTACATTGCCCTGGAGCTCAGAAAGGGCCTTAAATTAGACTTAATTCTATTCAGATGTAGTTAGCAGTATTTAATTAGCACAGTCCCAAAGCAAAAGTCAGTCTATTCCTTGGATCACTGGAGTATATTCTGGATACTTTCCATACTGCTGCAGGAGTCTGACTTTTATTTTTTTTAATTTTTTTTTTTTTATTTTCTATCTTAAGCCCAAAAATGTGCTGGGGCTTTTCAAGCACTTCCAGAGTAGGGGCCACATCTTAATAGACAGATTCCTTTGCAGATGGCTTCCTGCTTGTTTGCAATTGCAAAACTCCACTGAGGCAATTACCATGATTGCAGACATGGGAATGTGACATTAGGAAAGCATTTAATGTATTCTCAGCATCTGTTACAGTCCTGCTGCAAATGGAAAGCTCGGGGAGATGCCAGCACTATGGGCAAGACTACTTTAAATTGGGCTGACTAGAAGCTCATATCCAGTCTGAACTCGATGTGCAGGTACCCTCCAAAGCCCACAAACAGACACAGGCACATCCAAAGGGTGATTCACTTATCCCAGCTGATGTTCCAGAAAAGAGGGAGGACTTGTCTTCTCATGGTGCTCCATCCGGTGGGAAAATGAGTAGTTCAGAGGAGGAATCCCATTTTCTGCAGCTAAAATGAGGTGACTCAAACCCTGTGCTCTGTGATAGCTGGGATATTCATAGACCACTGCAAACTGCCCCAGAAATGACGAGCCAATGCTATTTCACCTCTATGGACTTGAAAGCTGACAAACTAGGAGATCTGCTTGCCAGAAGAGTTCAGTTTCCCAGAAAGTGACACAGGAGCTGGCAAGAAGGTACTCTATAGGAATAAGGAGAAAGGGGGATGTATTAGCAATAATGGAGACAAATCCCAGCCTTAAGATTAAAAGCCTGAGCTGTGTTATCCAAATAGAGAACAATGCTCTGGAACTATTTCTTTTAACTTTGCTGCTTCTTCATCAATTTCTCCCTTATTTCTATGAAAGTGCCTACACCACATGGCTAGAACATCATGCTACTTTAATCCATTTTTAAATGGATGTTCAGAGAAGACTATTGAACTGCTTATTTTAGAGCCTGTTAGCTCTCCTCTAGTGAAATATTTTCATTTTGCATGACATAAATAAATATCAGAACAAAAGAAATAGAGAGAATTAATAACATATATATTCATTTTAAAAAGTCCTGTGTTAGGCCCTGAACTTGAAACAACCCCAAAAGACAAGCAGGAAGCCCCCAGGCGACCTGGGAGAGCTTGTTGGTTGGGGTGCAGGTGGGATATGAAATGGGAGCTGATGGTGGAGCTCTGTGCTGTGGGAGAGGACACAGCCATGATTTGAAGGGATTGATTCCTCATTTCTGGAAAGGGTTTGGGCATCTTCATGGCTGCAGATCTTGAGAGGAAAGGCTGCTGAAATGGTGCAGACTCACCCAACTGAGATGGGTCTCCCACACAGGCTGAGTTCCACAGTTTAAAGATATTTCACTTCCCTCATCCCTTCCTCCTGTGGATTTTGGGGCTTGTGCAGAGCTGAGTGTTCCTTGCTATTCTATGGTTTCCAGAAAAGCCTGCAGCAGCCATGGGTGGTGACTAGAGCAGGTCTTGAGAGCAGTAGGTCTCAGGCCAGAGCTTCCCACCTCAGCCTTTCCTACTACTCACCTACTTGGATCCTTGCTCAAAGTGCTGCTTCAGCTCCTCACATGTCCGCTCACATTGTGGGGGGCACTGGGATCCAGTGACCTCACAGCTTGTGAAAACGTCGCATTTCCTTTGGGGGATCTCCCCCTCATGTTGCATAGAAATACCAGCTGGCAGGGACCAGCTGAGGACAGGGAATTCCCTCCATGGCTGAGCACCTGGGGCCAAGATTCAGTGCCTACCATTAACTGACCTGTGGGTCCAGCCAACACCGCTGTTGGTGGGGTTGTGCTGTGAACCAGACCTGGGAGCTACACTGAATATTAAACAAAGCCCCACCCTTTATTACTAATTTAACCTGAGGCACTTCCCAGGCCATGCTAAAACCTTGTCCAAGAGGAGCATACACTCCACTGAGGAAAAACCGGGGTGAAACCAGGGTGAAAATGTGCAGCTGGAAATGGTGATGGTGGAAAAAAAGTGACTTTGAAGAAGTTTTGTTTTGGTGAGCTTTTTACAAGGGTCTAGGCCTAGATTTTAAGAAGTTAGCCTGAAGCTTGTGTGATTAGTTTCAAGTCAGCTGTTAAGGACAAACACACTGCTTCTTTGAATTGAAAGTATCTTTGAGTACTCAAAGTACTAAAAGTACTTTTGAGCCTTTGAGTATCTCAATTTGTCTGGCAGAGGGAATCCCATCCCCTATAAACACCCTGATAGGGCACCACCACAGAAATCATCCAGCTCACCTTCCCCCTTCTCCAACTCTCATTCCCTCTGCTAGCACAAACATTAGTTCTGTGCTGACACGGGTTGGGGAACTAGTCTTGTCATTACTAATGAGTTTAGCATCTTCTTTCCTTCCTCAGAAAAGGCCACTTTTTGACCTCCCTTTTCCTCAGTGGTGAAAGTGCAACAATTTGTAGCAGTGCTGCAAAATAATCTGGATTATTTCCCTTGCACAACCCTTTTATTTTTGTTAATTTTTTTTCTTACATTTCAGTTTCATTTTAAAGGCCTTGCTTAAAGTTGATGTAAGAATAAATGGCAAAGAATGGAAACCTCTTAAACTGGCTTTGTGACATTGTAGTTGTGGAGGGGATGGTGCAGTAAATTGTAATGTTTAACTCTGCCCTTCTGGGGCCAGGAGCTCAGCTAGGGGTTGCTTTTGGCACTGAAGCCCATCGCTTTGGTGTGTGCCCATCTGCAGGATACACCACGCTGCCCACTCCTCCTCCAGGATCTTGGGGAGCTCCGTCAGACCGTGGGGCACATGGGCTTGCAACAACTCGCTTATGCAACAAAGGCTGTATCTGCTTGCTGCTGCCAGATTGTGGAAATCTGCAAATAATTGCAAAGTCTGCCAGTTTAATTGGATTGTGGTGTATTTGCACAGATGGGTGAAGTCTTCCAGGCCAGTATTTTCCAGAGTGACTTAGCAGTCTCTCAGCTTTAAGGTACTCAGTATGAGAGAACATAGAAGCAATGGGTTTCTGTGGATTTTTTAAAGAGAAGCACCCCCAAACTGAAGTAATCCAAACCATCATTCACCTAGAAATCCCTTGCCATAGAGACCTTGAGATGGGGGATCTTTCACAGTAGCTTGATGTAAGGCAAACTAAATTCATAAAAATAATACAAGACATCTTAACACATAATTTCTTCAGCAGAAAAATTCAGTGTGAATGTGTATGTATGCAAGCATTTTTACAGGAAGTATGATGAATAAATGAATATTTGTAAAACAAAGGGAGGAGGAAAAGAAAGACATTTTATTTCACGTACAAGTCGGCTGTTGTTGTTATTTTTTTTAATGAGGTACAAAATGTTACTGTGGAACATTGTCCCTGTGTGCTCTGGCCCTTTTCCAGGCCTAGAGTTCAGTACTTGCTGGGGAAAAGAAAGCCTTGTACTTGACTTTCTGAAAGATAGGCCATTATCGCTTGGTAGAGGTCAAAAAGGAAAACAATCAAATTACTTATTCATTAAGTAAAAATGCTCAGAAGTAACTAGCCCTCAGGGCCCAAGCTATAGGTACCCAATATCTGAATGTACAAAATAAAACCAGTTTATTAGCATTATCATTAGCTTTATCTACCAAGAATTAGCAGGGAGACAAGAAAGCTGTAGAAGATACTTCTGTTCTCACCAAGAGATTCCACTAAATCAACGTTACAAAAATCTGCAATTTGTAAGAAGAAACAAATGGCTATTTTAAAACATTGTTAGGAACATTCACAGAAGCGGTAGGACCAACTTAACAACACTTCAATTAAATAGAAACATTTTTCACAGGCAGCCAAATGATGTAGTTACATGATATTGATGTAACTGTTTTTGAGACTATTACCTTGGAGGTCTTCACGACTTTAATGAAGTTGAGGGCCCTAGTGCTAAAGTCACTCTTGAAAACAGAACTTCAGTAGGTTTGAACCTAACCTAACCTTTGAACCCTTGGAAAGTCTTCCCAAAACTTCTCCAGATCATATGTCCAGAGCTGAAGTCCACTTCTCCCTTGTGTAGCCAAAGTGGACCTCAGCTTCTGGTGTGAGCACTTATCACTCTTCTGCTGTGTCAATTAGCTTTTGTCTTAAATCTCATGGTGCTGAAGCCATGCTACTGCTAGAATCCTTGAATCTTTCCTTCACAGCAGAATGAGCTTCTGGTTCCTGTGGGTAAGGAGGAAGCCTCAAAAGAGCAGAAGAAAATATAAAGAACAACAACATATTATTTTTTGGAAAACCCAGCATTATGAAATCCCTGAAGTGACTTTGCACCCTCAGAGACATCCTAACCTTCCCACTCCCACTAGGCACCCTGAGAAGGCTTCTTGCCAACCACCCTCTAGAACATTACAGACAGGTTTTCAAAGGTGTTACACACCTGAATGCCTTGGAGGAGCTGGCCCTGTCTTCTCAGCAGGCTTTATGTGGCCTGTTGGGTGGCTGACCAGGCTCTTCTGTGTGCTGAGAGTTGGGGTTTTTCTTTCTAACTCTGGGGCTGAGCAAACCCACCACACCAGAGTGAGGCAATCCCAAGGCAGGGTCTAGCAAGGTCTCACAGTTTGCTCTGAAGGCTTGCAAGAAAAGGCTCCCTACTGGCCTGGGACGCTCTGGCTGCGTTCAGGTTCTTCAGCCCCCTTGAAAAAATAGAGTGCTGTAGGCTCAGAAAGACACCCACAGGGACAGATGAGGGCTTGGGTTAATTTTTGGTTGTTTTCACTGGTTTTGCAGGGCAAAGGAGTTCTGAGAGGTTGACCATGGCTTGAGAGTGCTGGAGACCACCAGGAACAGAAGAACTTCTGTAAGGACATTGTTACAGAGATCCAAGGAACAATTTTTGAGTCAGACCATAGCTTTTGCTGCTTTTGTGATTTCCCACCTGTCTTTTGCAGGCTTGAGGTGGGGGAAAACAGAAGAAAAGGAGGATTGCAAGGGCCTCTCATAGTATTAGCTATGTTTCGTTGCTGTCCTTCAAGTCAGTCATTACATATAAACTGCGATATTTGTGATGATAACTTTGTCCTTTGCAAACATCTTGAGTGGATGTTATTCTCAAATGCCTTTCAAACTAGAGATAACAAGGTGACAAATCCTTTAAAGTGATGCTTTCAGGTACTCCTCTTTGAATAGATGTCCCAATTTAGCTGCTGGCAGCCAGAACAAACCAAGCAGCATGTGAGAGTCAAAATCACAGCAGATTAGGCTTCTGTTTAGAGAAATGTCTAACTCCTTACGAGGGAAACCCAGAACAAGTGCTGGTAAATAAAAGGCCTCTCTTTTTCCATCTTTCTCATAAGCCATTGAAATCATGGCCACAGTGCATTTTGCAATAGACTGGCTTCAGTGAAATAATGTTTGCTTTTTGACTTGCCAGCTTGCTCTACTTTTTTTAGGCTTGGCTGGTTTGGGTCAGTCATGAACAGGCTCAGGAGCACTGATGCAGCCCCTTGGTTACTGGGCTCAGGAGGCTCTTGCCCTGTCAGGACCATCCTAGTGGGCTGGAAGGATGGTGGTGGAGCATGTCATTTTACAAGGGCCTGGAGTCACAGGACAAGGGGGAGTGGCTTCACACTGACAGAGAGAAAGCTGAGATTGGGTATTAGGAAGAAATTCTTCCCTGTGAGGGCACTGAGGCCCTGGTGCAGGGTGCCCAGAAAAGCTGTGACTGCCCCTGGATCCCTCGAAGTATCCAAGGCCAGGCTGCATGGGGCTCTGAGCAAACTGGGATAGTGGAAGGTGGCCCTGCCCAAGGCAGGAGGGTGAAAAACTGGATGATCTTTAAGGTCTTTTCCAACCCAAGCCATTTTGTGATTCTTTGATTCTCTGAAATGCCTGTCACCTACCTCATAACAATTTTCCCACTGCCAGATGCTTGCAGAATCTACTTTCCATCTTCCTCTGTAATAACATCCCATTACTGTAGGTTAATATCCTGGCTTTTGCATCCCGGAGCTGTACAATTGCCTTGCTAGGTTGGTTAATACCAACGAGATCTGGTACTGTACAAACAGAGTGTTTCCAACAGCTAAAAGTCTAAACAGATTAGGAAGAGGGTGAGGGAAGAAATGGAGGTGCCAAGAGTTGCAGCAATGTGCATGATATGGCCAAGGGAAGCCAGAACCAGAACTCAGATCCCAAGCCCTGATAGTAATCTGTTACTTAATGCCATTATTGTGGTATGTGAGATGGGTCATCTTCCTTAAAGGGTTTAGAAAGTAGCCAGACCAGTTCCTCCGTTTATATAAGGAAGATGTTTGTAGACCTCTTGATCCTAAGGCAATTAACACAGCCCATTGGGGAAAGAAAAAAAAAAAAAAGGAAAAAAAAAAAAAAAAAAAAAAAGACAAAAATAAAAAGAAGGAAAAACAAGAAAAAGAACAAAAAGAAAAAAGAAAAAGAAAAGAAAAATATAGGTGAAAAAGAGAACTGGGCTAGATTCTCATGTAAACAACACCCAGAATGCCTGAAATTCTAACATATGCAGATGTTTTTATGTCGGGGTATTTTTTTGCTGAGCAGCCTCTTTGTGTTCAGCTGTAAGCATCACATTTACATAGTTCTGTATTTCTGAAAAAGCCTGTTGCATGAAGTTGGGATCCTACCAAATGAAAACAAAACACAACACTAATGAAAAATAACAAGCTCTTCCAACAATGTTCAGTAACTGACTTAGAGGTTAGTGCTGTGTTCTGGGAAAAAAAATTATCCAGGCACCCTATAATTTCATGCATTTCATAAAAACGTTAAACATTTCAGAGGAACATAACACATGACACATGGTGTTTTTCTTTAATGAAAGGCTGTAAGAAATAGTGCCAGCATCCCTTCTCACAGATGAACGCCTTGTGCCAAGAGCATTGCTGTACAATGTGTCATCACTCGGGAACCTAAAGAATTGTACTTGAGAAAACATTCCTACAAAATATCATTCCCTTCCCAGAAAGGTTCACTTCAGGCGTTGTAGAAAAACAGAACAACTCATTTCCACTGCACATAATTCTTCTGTTGGGAAACTTTCTTAAAGGCAGAGCAAGGGGCTGGAAAACTCTTTAATCTCATAGTGACAATAATAGCTCCTGGTTATTGTTGGTACTCAGCTCTTGCTTTGGGTTTTTGACACTCAGAACTTTATAAACACAGAGTAGTTTAATCCTCTCCACACCCTGAAAAGGGAGAGGGGGAGAGGGAGAAGGAAATTGAAGAAGGGGAAGGGGAGGGAGAGGAGCAGAAGGGAAGGGAAGGAACGTGGAAAGGGAAAGGAAGTTTAGGTGCCGTAAGAAGCCTCTAGTTAAGACACTTAGGTTAATAATTTGCTATTCTAACAAAGTGGCATGGGTTATATGATGTATTAAATGAGAAGTTTTACAGACATGGAGTTAGACTGAAGATTATTTTTTTTCATATGGTATGTTTTCTTCAGAGAAATTAGGTCACTTCACAGCAAGTAATCAATTTACTGATTTAGGCCTCAACTCAAACAACAGTAGTGTTTGCTGGGATAACATAATCATGTGTAAGTGTGTGTATTTATTTTTAGAGACTGTATATTAACATCCTCTTTCTTGTTCCTGGCTTGAAAAAGGAGAAGTTGGTTACCCAGAAAAGTGCATCCATCACTGCTAGCTGTAGGACACTCCTGGCTTCATCTGTGCTTCAGGGGCAGTTCAAGCTTGCTCCTATTTTGCATGTCAAACAAAATGAAAAACAAAAATAAAATTGTCTGAGGCAGACCAGAAGAGACTTCCCTGAGACAAAATCAGGATATTTTGGAAGGACTGCTCCTTTAGCAAGTCAAGGGAAGCTGGTGACAAGCAGGGAGTTGCAGAGAGTTCTCTCTTTGAAGAATGAGATCTCTCTTTGGAATGAATACTCTCAGTGCTAGTAATTTAACCTGTATCTTCTGCAGACATAACTGCGTAACCTGCCCTATTGTTATAGCACAGAAGAGGCATTTCTGACACAACACCTGCCTTTTAAAACAAATCCCATTAAGGACACCCTCAAATCCCCTTAAGGACACCCCAAATCCCATTAAGGACATTCCCAAGCTGTACCTGCAGCCAGCACCCCCACAAGGACTCAAAATCCCCTGGGCTGGTCCTGGCTTCTGAGCCCACCCAAGGCTGCTGCAGGCGCTGGCAGGTCCGGGACCCCTGGGCACCCCTGGCCCCACCTGCCGAGAGGGGAGCGGGAGCGGAGCCCGCGGAAGTGCCGGCAGCAGGGATGGGAGTGCGACCTGCCCAGGGACAGCCCAGGCGGGCAATGGGGACGCTGCCAGCAGCCAGGTCAGGTCCTGGCGCTGGCCTGATCTCTGTCCTTAGGCTCCCTCTAGAGTTTACAGCAAATGAGCAAAAGGTCTCAAATGCCACTTGAACAGAAGGGTAGCGTCTCCTTGCCCCCCAGGGAGTGCTCTGCTCCTGGGCCCTGCTGGATCATGTCCCAGAGCCTTTGTACACTGAAGTGGCTCTTTCCTTCCTGACAGTCTCTGCTGCTGAACCTTACCGGGTCCTAATACTGCCCAGAAGGGAAGGGCTCCTGTTAAGTGAATACTTGGGGCTTGCACCCCAAATCTCATGGCAGGCTTGCCCCACATCTCTTGAAGGAATCAGCACTTGGCGTGAAAACCTGGAGAGATAGGGAAGTGGCACTGGCTCAGTAACAGCTGAGGTGGGTTAGGAGAAAACCTCCAGATGGGTCTCATGCCATATCCCTGCTTTTTTCATCCTTGACTCTGGAGGACACATCCTGGTGGAGGAGCTCAGGTATGATTCCCAATTTCCCCCCTCTATTTGCAAGGCAATATATAAAATCCCAAGCAACCCAGATACTTTGTGTGTGCAGTTCGGATGGGCTTTGCTCGTTCACGGGACAGCCTTATAAAGTGCTGGGGAAGGAGGGTGGCCAAAAACGAGACGGGAGGCTTGCCTAAGCGATTCTGGAGGAAAGAAAAACAGCGAGCAGCTCTGCCAGTGGAAAAGCCCAAACAAGAGCGAGGAGAGGGGTAGTGAGAAGAGAGGGGACAGGGTGTCCAGAGCCTGTTAGAAGAGCCAGGATATTCTTCGCCCAGACCTCCCTACAACCACTCCTCCCTCCTTCCTGCTTCACTCCTCCAAGTTTTATTTGGGGTTTCGTGTTGTTGTTTGTTTTCCTTTTTTTCTCTAATCCTCTCCTCCGATCTTTGACTGGCCGCATCTTCAGCCGAACCGGCCCCGGAGCGGGGCAGAGCCGGCTGTGGGAGGCTGGAGCTCTGCGGGGGAGGCTCAGCCAGGGCCCCCGTCCCCACCCCGCACCGCCTCCCCCGCAGCCCCACTGCTGTGCCCCTCTTTTGCAAGACGATGGCGCTCTGATCTTTCCACAGCTTCACTCCGGGATTTTGGAGTATATTTTTTCCTGTATTTTTTTTTCCACGTTTCACTGCTACTACGGGCGGGCGGCTGCCTCTGTCCCGATTTGCTGCAGCCATCGGGGGTGCTGACTGTAAACAAAACACTTTAGATCATGGCAAGGTCGCTGCAGACACAGCCTTTTTTTTTTTTTCTTTTTTTTTTTTTTTCTTTTTTTTTTTTTCCCTTGCAGCCGCAGCGATTTAAGGTGGATTGCCGAGATCGCATGGAAGAGGAGGGGGGACAAGCCGAGAGAGCCGAAAGAACGGCGGGAACCAACCCCGATCCCCGAGCACGGCCGCGGATGCTCCGGGGATGCGGATGCTCCCACCCCGAGGGAGATACTCGGATTCTTTTTTTATTTTTATTTTTATTTTTTTTTTTAATTTTATTTTATTTTTCTCCTTCTTTTTACCCTCTTTCTTGATGTTTTGTCCCAGCGCGACCCTAACGTTTCCGGCGGCACGGGCTGGGGGTTGTGCTGTCCTCAGAAAGACGCGCAGCTACCGCGGCTGCGGGGGTACGCCCTCTCCCCTTTCCCTCTCCCCAGTCCCTCTGAGAGCGAGGCAGGGTGATGGAGGAGAAGGGATAGAGGGATAAACCGAGGGGCAGACCATTTCTCGTTCATTTTCTCCGTTGCTTCCATCAGCGGCTTAAATTTTTCGCGCCCCTCTTCTCCTCCCCCACTCCCCTCCTCCGCCCCTTTGGATTTAATTATTCGTACTCAATATACTTGTACAGCATCCAGGGACTCAGTCTCAGGCCCTTGTGCTGAGGGAAGTATAAACAGAACAGCAACAAAAAAACCCCAGAAGGTTTTTTTTTGTCTTAAAGTGACTTCTTTTTTTTTTTTTTTTTTTTTTTTTTCTTTCTTTTCCAAAGGCTTCAGATAAATCAGTTCTCTCGCTTGCACTGCCGTCATTTTGCTGCTGCTTTACTCGTGGGGTACGGAGTCTTTTCCAGTATTTGGAAACCCACACTCCCCACATTTTTTTTCTTTTTCCTAGTTTGTGTTTATACTCTGGTACAACTGTAATAATCCTGCAGACAAGAGGGTTGCCTTTCCCTTGTGGATTAGGGAGACAAGCAGAGAATCGCAGAGAGCAGAGAATGGGAACTCCTCACCTAAGGAGTCTCAGGTGGGACACTCAGCAGGTTACCAGCAGGGAAGCCCCCATCGGCAGGATGAGCTCTGGGCATCCTCAGACACTTTCTGCAGATCACCTAGTCACAGCTTCCTTGTGTGGATCAACAAAACAAGCTCAGTGTCCCTACACCTGGCAGAGAAAATGAATCTTGAAATGGAGTGTCCTTGCTGTTGACAATGGAAGTCAAAGACAGGAAAGCCTAGAGAAATGAAGATGAAATCCTGCAAATACAACAGATGCAGGCCCACTTTTTCCAGCTGATGGAGTTTTATCATGGACTTGCAACTTCAAAAAAACATTTCAGATCCTGCAGACATGTGAATATTAGCTTTAATTTTCTGTGAGTGAATTGCTGAAACTTGTAGTTTCAGAGAGCAGTTGGAAAACAACTTCCAAGTACTAAAATCCCCAGCATATAAATAAAAACAATGTGGCTAATAATGTATTTCAACCTTGTGGTTTTCACACTAAGCTAATTTTTTTTTTGTTTGTTTTCTTTTTGGGTTTTTTTTGTTTGTTTGTTTGTTTTTTGCCTGTACACATAATTTTTTTTCAGCTTGGGTCTGATGATACTGAGATTACTCTGCTGAGTTGTGTGGGCATAAGCTGGAGCCCTTGAGTCTGATGATGGCCAGCAAAGTACTGGCCTGGGTTTGAGCACTGTGTGAAGTCCTCTGTTGTGTCCTCTCTCTCTCCAGTGCATCCTCCTGTTGAGTCCTCTCTCCAGTGTGTAAAAATCTCCATGTCTTCAAGGCCAAACCTGATGACTCATCTAAACCAGTGAAACCCAATTATATTGACCCTGCCTTGTTGAGATAGCTTGCTACTTGTGTATCCCCCTCACCCTCCCAGAGTGAAGTTTGGACAGGGTTGCTCTTCTTGCAAAAGAGACCTGCCCAGATGGATTGGTGTGAAGAGCCTTCAGGGCCCGCCAAAGATTCAGTCACCGCATCTGGGCACCTGGAAATGTCATTACCTTTAGTGCCTGAGAGAACCCGCAGTGTCACACAACACACAGGGGGGCTGACCTGCCTGGTGAGTGAAGATGGCTGTGGAAAGGGCTAGAGAAAAGGGGACCAGAGCGGAGTGCACAATTGCTCTTATGTCCACTACACCTGCTCTTACTATCCGAGGAAGTTGCTTAGAAAATCCTTGGCTGTGACTCTGCTCATCTAATCTTTTGATCACACAAATAGGACAAACCCCAATGCTATATATCATTTAATCTTTTGAGCACACAAATAGGACAAACCCCAGTGCTATTTTCTTTCCCGGAGTAGCTGACATCTGAAATCCCGGCAGATGTTTTTTCCGAGACATTTCTTAACCTAGTCCTCTCTCTGCCGAGAGGGCAGATGATCGTCTTGGCACTAGGAGCCACCAGCCCATCTCTGCAGGCAGTGGGCTCAGGGTGCTGGCCCCCGCGGCATGCCCTGGGGTCGTCAGCCTGCCCACTAGCCCCGAGCTTGCCCCCAGCCCCGGACCTCATCGGGGACGTGTCGCCAGAGTCCAAGCCGGGCAAACCAGAGCGGTGGGACGCTCCTGTCACAGCCCTGACTCAAAACCAGCCGTCACCATTCCTCAGGCACTCGGGCCAGCAGCGGGATGGGGTGCGTGTTTTTGTGGGGCGGCACAAACCCCGCCGGGCTTTGCGGGCTTTACAGAGGGATGAGAAGAACAGACTCAGCGCTGCCGTCCCACCCCTCTCATTTTCCCCTCCGCTCTCGGCTCGCCCCGTCCCACCTTTAGAGCCGGCGGCGGCGGCGGGGCAGGGCCGGGCGGACGGGGCGGCGCCCGCCGCCGTAACCAATGGCTCGGCCGGGCTGTTTAAATAGACTCGTCCTGTCAATCATTTTCTTCTTCGTCAGCCTCCCTTCAATCGCCATATTGGGCAACCGAGAAAAGGGCTCGTCTCCTCTTGTTTTTTTCCGTCTCGCTTTTACTACGCGGCGGCGGTGCGATCGGCAGGGGCATCATCAGCACCAGCGCCATCGCCATCGGCGGCGGACCGGCACCGCGGGGGCAGCGCCGCGCTCCGCTCCTCACCCGCCCGGGGCTCCCCGGCGGCGGCAGCGGCGGCTCTCAGGGCTCATCCCCGGGCCGGCGCTTATGCAAGGGCGCCTCCTCGCCCCTTCTCCGCGGGCCGAAGGCGAGCGAGGCCGAGGCAGGGCCGCAGCGCGGGGCAGCGGGGAGCGGAGGCGCAGAGCGGAGCCGCCGGGCGCCGGGAAATAAAGGGCGGCGGAGGCCGCGGAGAGAGAGCAGCGAGAACAACAACCGCCGCCTGGAGCCACAGCGTGCGGGGAGATGTCAAACGTCCGCATTTCTAATGGGAGCCCTACCCTGGAGCGCATGGAGGCCAGGCAGTCGGAGTACCCGAAGCCGTCAGCGTGCCGGAACCTCTTCGGGCCGGTGAACCACGAAGAGCTCAACAGGGAGTTGAAGAAACACCTGCAGGAGATGGAGGAGGCGTACCAGAGGAAGTGGAATTTCGATTTCCAGAATCACAGGCCGCTGGAAGGCAGGTACGAGTGGCAAGCCGTGGAGAAGGGGAGATCGCCCGACTTCTACTTCAGACCCCCCCGGCTACGGAAAGCCGTCTGCAAGTCCGCTGGCCGCCAGAGCTTGGATGTAAACGGGAATTGCCAAACCGTGGTTTTTGTCGGTTCTCAGGGAATCTCAGAGGACACTCACTGTGTAGCTCAAAAGACTGATGTTTCAGAAAATCAGACGGACTTAGCAGAGCAGTGCACTGCCCAGAGGAAAAGACCCGCAGCCGATGGTAACGTACCCCACGGCTCTGCCCCGCGTCCCACTCGTGTCAGCGCCGGCGTTCCGGCCTTTCCGCCTCTGCCACGCGTGGCACCGGCTCGGTGTGCCCACCCCTCCCCTCCCGCCCCTTTCCCCCTAAAAAAAGCCTGGGTAGTGTCGGCAGTCCCGGGGGTCCCGCCTAGAGTGGGAGCCGGTAGATGATTTGCAAGAACGAGCCCTTAGACGCGGGTCAGATTCCCCGACCCCTCGCCGCCCCACTGCGGGGACCCGGGCTCCTGCCCAGATCGGAGGAGGTTCACAGCGTCCAGCAAAAGACGAATATGGATTTTAGCCGAAAAGGGGGAACTTGGGTCTCCTACCTAGGGAGAAGCCCATCTCCCCACCCCCTGCTCGCTTCAAGCAGCTGATACCTGACATGGGGATCTGGGATTATTCCCCTCGGCTCCATCTATCCCCCCTGGATGCCAAGCAAACATCTGGAAGGGAAATATTTTAATATCTTTCTCCCCCCCCCCCCCTCCCCGCCCCCCTCGTTTTTAATTTCCCCCCCCTAGATTCCTCTCCTCAAAATAAAAGAGCCAATACAACAGAAGAAGAGGTTTCAGAAGACTCTCCCAGTGCCAGTTCAGTGGAGCAAACACCCAAGAAATCAAGTCCGGGAAGACATCAAACGTAAAGCGTTTAGGTCAGTTCCCTTTAGGGTCTGGCATTAGGATGCAAGTAAGGGAAAGAAAAGGTGACCGAGTGTCTATCCCGCTTCTCTGAAGGGGTGGGGAGAGGGCTTCGAGCCCCTGTGGGCTCGCCGAGGGATGTTTTCTCCGAGGAAGGGTGGCTTTTCCCGAGCACTCGGCAATGGGTGTGTGTTGGAGGGTGGGGAGTGGGAGGCGCAGGGCTTGTAAAGAACAAAACAAGGAGCGAAGCCTAGCCTGGGCTCGGCAGCGTCAGGGGGCTGGGGCAGGGGCTGCGGTGGGACTCACCCTGCCTTCCTGCGGGATGGGCACCGGGGCCAGGGAGGGCCCTTTCCCAAGGACCGTGCGGGTGCAGAGGTGGAGTTGGAAGCGCGGCTGGTGCATCGTGTCAGATGCCAGCGGATTTCGGGGGACTTTCCCTGTCCCCCGCCCCCGGGGCTTTTTCACCTCCACGGTCAGCCTTGCCGTCGCATGTCGCGGCCACCTCGCACTGCGGGAGAAATAAGTCAAGAAGTTGGGTTTAAGGGGAATCCGGGCACTTTCTCAAAATTCGAGCAATGCAAGGTTGTTTTGGTTTTTTTTTTTTGGGTTGTTTCCCTCCCCCCCGCCCTTTTTTTTTTTTTTTTTTTTTTTTTTTTTTTTTTTTTTTGTGTTGTTTTGGTTTGGTTTTAGAGGCTGGCAGGGGGAAGGGAGCGGGTTAATGGGAGGCTGGGTTGTGCAGTTTTTCTTTTCTTTTCTTTTCTTTTCTTTTCTTTTCTTTTCTTTTCTTTTCTTTTCTTTTCTTTTCTTTTCTTTTCTTTTCTTTTCTTTTCTTTTCTTTTCTTTTCTTTTCTTTTCTTTTCTTTTCTTTTCCCTACCCCCTTTTTGTTGTTTTGTTTTAAGGCGAGGGCTGGTGCGGGAGAGTTGGTAAAAATCGCGCCGGCGGTTTGGGAGCCGAGGTTGGGAATGAGGTTTACAATAAAACGATTTGCGATTGTGCAGAGAGAGAGATTAAGCTGTAAAGCAGAAGTTGCAACAAATTAGTCCCGCTGGGGTGAGCCGTGGGCGAGCGCGGCCACGCGAATGCTGCTACTCCCGCCCGCTTTTAGGGGTGGGGGCACGGGAGGGGTCACCCCGCGTTCCCCGCCGAGGGATGGAGGGTCCGGGCCCGCTGGCAGCGGTACGGGAGCACGGCCCGGGGCGGGGGGGCGGCGGGGGCCCCGCCCGGGCTGGGCCCGCCCGCCCTGGGGATGCGGTGTCGGTTTGAACCGGTTGCGCCGCGGATCGCGTTTCTTGTCGATGTTTTCTAATCGCTTTCCCCCCTGTCTTTTTTTTTTTCTTTTTTTCTTTTCCCTTCATTATTCCCGTTGCAGAGCAGACGATGTGCGCGTCTTCGTTCGTCGGGTGCGGCGGGCGGCGATGAAGAGAGGAAGATGTAAAGTCGTAGCGGGAAAGGAAAAAAAAAACACATATCGCCGATCTCCGGGAGATGGAGGTCCTGTACAAGCACTGAAAAAAACAAAAACAACCAGCAACAAAAAAACAGCAACAAAAAGCAAACAATAACACTAAATTTTAGGCACTCTTAAAAGACCTGCCTCTAAAAGCATTGGATGTAGCATTGTGCAATTAGGTGTTTCCTTATTTGCTTCATTGTACTACCTGTGTATATAGTTTTTACCTTATGTAGCACATAAAACTTGTTGGGGGGGGGGAGGGACTGGAAGAGGGTGACTGATTGGAACTTGCTTTCACAATCTAGCAAGCTAAGAAATCTATGAAGAGAAGCAGTGTAGGTTTTTTATTACTTAAAGATGTATTGTCCCTTTAAGTGGGTCCACAGTGTTTTTTCTCCCTTTTTAAAAAATTTGTTCAGAATTTTTTTTTAACGTATCATCGTGGCAACTGTTAAGAGAGATTATTGTGAAATTTCTTCCTCCGGCATTGAACTGAAGAGGTGGGAGCTATGATATTTCCGTTATGTAGTAGCAGAAGTTCCCTGCCCTCCCACCCCTCCAAATCCATATACCAAAACTGATAGCCTGTAAAAAGTTGTGTAAAAACATCCCACCGGAATACATTTCCTGATTATTTTTTTTAACCTAATCTGGAAGGCTTTTGCTCTGAATCTGGAATATTGTTGTTTTCTGATCTGACCCACTTCCCGAAGTGTTTGTGTGTGAGAGGAAAAGGGATACTACATCTTTAAACAGTATTTCTACGTTGCCTGTGTACCTGTATGTAAAAATAAAAAAAAAAAGTTTGAAGTGTACCTGTGTACATAACTCTGTAAAGACACTGAGAAATTATACTAACTTATTTATGTTAAAAGATTTTTTTTTAATCTAGAAGACAATATTTTTTCCCCAGAAAGCCAAAGTGGCATGTTTTTGTGCATTTGTAAATGCTCTATTTGGTAGACTTTTTAGAAAGTTTTTTTTTCTCTCTTTTTTCTTTTTTTTTCCTCATAATTAATATGGCTGTGCTTAAAAGATTGCAGACTGAGCCAATTTAATTTTTTTTTTTTTGTAATGTGTGGGGAAAAGAAAAAATCCAGATTGATATTGTTTCACATCAAGCAATCAATAAAGAAAACTGCCATATATAAGAAATATGGTCTTCATTAGTGTGTGTTTCAACGTCCCTCAGCCTGGCACAGGAGGAAATAAGACTGCAAGAAATGGTAACAGTTTTCCTTTGAGTATCCATCTCTTCGCGGGTCTCTGGCGGAGGTGAAAGTAAAGGATGCAGCACCCCTAGTGCAGCGATGCTTCATGGAAGGGTGCTCAGGCATTGGAACGACCTGCCCCGGGCAGTGGTGGAGAGACCATCCCCGGAGGGATTTCAAACACGTGTGGATGTGACACTTGGGCACAGGTGGGTTAACAGCTGGATTCAAAAGAGGGCTTTTCCAACATAAATGCTTCTGAATCTCCTCTGTGGTAATTGGAATGATGTGCCCTCTTGGTGTATAAGAGTGGAATTTCCTGTGTCAAAATGTTTTTGGGGTTTGGGGTGGGGTTGTTTTTTTTTGAGAGAGAAGAGGTATTTCTTGCGCTTAGTCCTCTGACTCCTAAGACTTCAAACTCGAGCCCAAAAGAGCACCTCCCGGGCCGCCATCGGAGAGCCAGCGCATCCCCGGGATTACCCGAACTTGTCCCTCCGTCCCTTGGTGCCGGGGCCCGCGCTGGTGACCGGAGCCCCGGGGCATCTTCCTCGGGCGGCCGCTCGTGGCTATCAAAGATGGCGCCTCGCACGTCCCGGGCCCGGCAGATGCTGGCGGAGGCACCGGCCGCGCTCCGCTGGCCCCCCAGCACCGCCAGGGATGCGCCGGGCCGGGCGCCGCCGGACACGGGGAGGGCTGGCACCCTGGATGCCCGTAGTGCGGGGGATGGCGGGGGCTGCCCGACCCTGCCCTCCAAGGTGCGAGCGGCCCCTGCGCCCGGGGATGCGGAGGAGCAGCGTTCTCAGCCCCAGGGCTTGCGAGGAATAAACAAACACGTAAAAGAATACAAAACGGGGGCGGAGGGGGAGCACAGCTCCCTGCGAGGCTCGCCAGGGTCCACCCCCCTCCCCGGTGCAACGCGATCCTGTTGTTTATCCCGGCCGCGCCCGGGCTCGCCCTCGCTCCGAAACCTCCCCGAGAACGCCGGCCTGTGCCGGGCCGGTGCTGGGGAGGGACGGCGAGACGGGGCGAGACCCCGGCCGCCAGCCCCACTTCAGTGTCGGCCCCGACTCGGGCAGGGCCCGGCAGAAAGGCCGGAGCGGGTACAGCCGGCGCCGACGGCTGCCCTTGCCCTGCTCCGGCGGCTGCGAGGGATCGCTAGACACGCAGCCGTCTGCCCCGGGCGCGCTCCGTGCCCGCCCTCCTTCCCCATGCACAGGGACTGCAGCCGCCCCGGCGGGCCTGCGCAACCCAGCCCGCTAAACGTGGAAAACACTCGCGAAGATTTAGGAAAAAAAAAAAAAAGAAAAAACCCTAAAACGTGATGTTTCCTTTTTTTTTTTTTTTTTTTTTTTTTTTTTGCCCCAACACGAACAAAGTGATCTCGGTGGAAAATAAATAGCGGCGCCTCCCCGAGCCGGCCTATCCCCGCAGCCGGCACAAGCCAAACCCCCCCGGGCGGGGCTGCAGCCCCCGGGCCGGGGAGGGAGGCGGCGGGCGGGGTCCATTCCGCTTCTCCTTCACGTAGTGTTGGGATGTGCCCTGTGACCGCTCCCCCGCTATGATTTTGAGTATTTTTTTTCTTTTCCGTCGCTGCTGTCCTTGTTGCCGCGACCGATCGATACAGCTTCTCTGCCTGCGCGGCAGCCGAGGGCCGCCACGGCTGCCACTTCCACCGGGGGCCGCGCCCGCCGCTATTGCAACCGCGCCGGGGGAGCGCCGCACCCGCCCCCGCCTCCTCCTCCCCCGGTGACCCCCGGGGGATGCACGGGGCCGAAGACAGAGGGGGGAACATCCCCCACCGCCGCGCCCGGAGCGAGGGGGGCAGGGCGGCCACGGTTCGGACCCGCCCCGTACCCCCTCCCTCGGGGACTGCTTGTGGCGCTTGCCCGACCGCAGCCCCGCGGAGACTGGGAGACAGGGCCGGGCCCTTTTGGCGGGGACAGTTTTTAAAATTTTATTTCCCCCCCCCATCCCTTTCTCCTCTCCGCCGCAACGTTTCCTCGTCGGGCGGCTAGAGGCAACCTTGCCTCGCTACTTTGGCGCGCCTGGCAGCGCTCCGCGGGCCGGGCGGGGCAGGGCCGAGGCCGCGGCGGGGGAGAGGCAGGGCGGAGCGCGGCCCGCCTCGTCTGATGCAACCGCGCGCCCGCCCCGCGGGCTGCGCACGCAGCCCCCGCCTTCCCCCTCTGGCTTTTCCCCTTCCTCTGTCCCTGCCTCCCTCCCTCGCTCCGCGGTCACATGTAGGCGAGGACGCGCGCACCCCCCCCGTGTGTGCACGCACGTACCTGCGCGCCCCCGGCAGTGCGACCCCGCTTCCCGCAGCAGCGGCCCCCGCGCTTGGGCTCGCGTCCCGCAGCGATCCCGCTCTGCTCGTGCTTGGAGCGCGGCTTTCCCTCTGCGGGCTTCCATGCAGGGCCTGCTGCTGGAAGGGCTGGCGTTCCCTTCCGCACAGCCGCGTGCTCCCGTTCCAGAGAAGAGACATCCGACCCCTTCCTTAGCAGGAGTATTTTGGACGTGGATCTGACCGTTTTTCACTGGAGGCGTTTGGCGGGAAGAAAAAGTACTAACAAAGTGTCCTTGAAGTCAATATTAACACCCGCTGCTTCGGAGCTAGCCTCCTCTTCCTCAGATGGGGAAATTAGCTGGGAAACGATGTTTTCTGACATCCTTACCCATCTGTACTTCTCAGTAACTTCAGCTGAAAGAAAACAAAACCGAATTTCATTTTCAAAAGAAAATACTGCACTTCAGGAAATGTCAACATGGTTTTGTTTCAACATCCTACAGCATTTTGTCTTTTTTTTTTTTTTTTTGAAAAGTAATTTACTATTCTCATTTATTATTACTTTTAAAATACCAAAATAAAAAGGCCATAGTATAGTGGCTTTAACAAAATTCGTGATCTGCAGTAAAATAATATTATATTGTATTAATTGTTTTGCTCTTTCCCCAAATTAGATGTCTTCTGCTTTCATTTTATTTGAAAAACCTTGGAGACTTTCTGTATTTTTTAATACTGATTTTTTTCCCCACCTCTGATGTTTCATTTACTTATGAAGCTGAAAAAAGGCATTTTTTTCCTACTGGGCGGGTTGTATCAGCACTTGTGGTTTGCTGTGCTTCATCCAGGCTCAGCCACCTCCTCTATCCAGGCAGCTTGTGTGCCTTTCCTCTCCCTGCCTGTTTTCTGTCTTGCCTGCATCAGTCATTGCAAGACTGAAAATTAGGCCAAAAAATAGAGGGGAATGTGTTTTTCTTCTCTATTTTTTGCTTTCTAATAAAAATAATTCCCGATTTACTTCACTTAAAAAGCAAGCAAATGTATATTTTCCTATAACATAAAATTAATAACAATGATAAAAATATGAAAATAACATGTTAATATGTAATGCTAATATACCAAGTGTAACTGCCTAAAACCAAAGGAGCGTCAGACTCCCTGCTTCTCCCTGGAGAAAACCAAATTACCACTGCCTTGTAACCCCTCCGGAATTCCCCTCATTTCCCACCTGTGCCTGGATGTGTGTACCTTCCCCATTTTAATGAACCTGCTGATCCACAGGTTCTCTACAAGCCATGGGCAGTTTGCTGTTGAGGGCTTGTGGGGATCCTGTGGGCATCTGCTCTCAGGTCTTGGGGGGCAGTTCCCTGCCTCTGGGTTTTGGAAAAGGGGAGGGTTGCTGCTGCAGCTGACACATTGTGGGATGTCACTGCAGTGGAGGACACCAGTCCGTGGCCCAGCTGGACCGGGCTGACCTGGATGGGTGCTTGTGGCAGGCTGTTCTGTGCTGTGCTGTGTTTTTCTGTGCTGTGCTGTGTTTTTCTGTGCTGTGCTGTGTTTTTCTGTGCTGTGCTGTGTTTTTCTCTGCTGTGCTGTGTTTTTCTCTGCTGTGCTGGCAGGGGATGCCCTGCTCCTCCCGGCAGCTTTGGCACCTGCTCTGGGTGGAAGCAGGGAGCAGCACACCTTGTGGTTCAGCGTTCCCCATCCACAAAGACAGGCTGTGCCAGCTCGAGCTTTTATACCTGGCTGTCCTACTGCGCCTGCAGCTGTTTGGAGGAGACAGCAGGCAGGAACATTAGTTCCATTCCAGTTTTATCCTTGGCCTCACATCTGAGTCTTCAAACAAGGATTCCAGTCGTGAGCAGACGCCCCATTTTGTGTGCTCCAGACTCTTCTCCCACAAAGACCCAGCAGTCCTTTACATGGAGGCCAAAAATCCAAGTGTTGCCTGATAAAGCCTTTCTGTCATGACTGGCTCTACCCAGAATGAAACCAAGCACCTACAAGTGCGGAAAGGGCTCCTGTCCCCTGCTACCCTGGGCAGGCTGGAAGAGATGGCTATATCCTAGCAAGTCCAGTTGCAGCTCTGGTCCTCACTTGCTTTAGGGAGAGAAGCTGGAGGTCTGGGACTGACCATACTATAAATTTTTCCTGCCAGGTGTGAAGCCTGGAGTTGATACCATGAGCTTGGTAACCTGGTACACCACACCAACTTCTGTTTTTTGAACTTTTTTTTTCTGGAACAAATGGTTGTTCCCATCTGAGCTGCTGGCTTCCGGATGTATACGTTTTATTCTAGGTCGAGACCAGGGACCCCAACTGCAGACACATGCATACACAGATGAATATGGATATTTATTTATTTTTATTAGTGGAAGAGAGACCTCTACTGGCTCATCTCACAGAGCCACTCAACTGACCACAGCTGAGCTCTCTCACCTTCTCTTCACCTATTTGGGAAATCTCTCTTGTCACAGCCATCTGCCAAGGGCAGCTAAGAAGCAACATTTCATGTTTTCTCATTAAAAGATCCAGCATGTGGGGAGTCCCTCAGCTGCAATTGCTAGCACATGAATTTGTGACAGCCTTTGGTGTAGTAAATCAAGTAGCTTATTTCCTTTAGGAGGAGATGAATCTTGGGCACTGATGCAGAGCAAAGAATTAGAGTGTTACTGGTGCTGGAGGAGAAGTCAGCAGGGTGTTTTAATTGATTTCTGTTGCCTTTTATTCTCTTTATGTTCTTCCTCCAAGCCGGTTCTGTAGCACTGCAATGAGGATGGCTTCAGAAACCATCTCTCGTGGGTCAGGGCTCTTTAGCAGCTTGCCTCTGCTGTCAGCTGGAGATAGGTGTTGACTCCTACCTGGGCCATACCTGGGGTTGATGATCAGTTGGGTGTTTCTCTTCCTGGGCTGGGGAAGAGTTAATATATAGTGTGTTTTTCTAGCAAAGCTATTGTTATCTAAGCACAAGTAATGTAAAACAGGGCTTGGTGTTTGCAAACAGGTGGAGCTGGGTGAGCCAGTTGTGTAAGTCCTGTAAGTCCTGGGCTGCCAGTGTGGCTGAAAGCAACAGAGGCAGTAGTTTGACAAAGGGACTGCAGCATCTCTCTTATGAGGAAAAGCTGAGGGAGCTGGGGCTGTTTTGAGAGGAGCCCCATCTGAGAGGGGCCCTCAGCCCTGGGTGTCCCTGTCTGCAGGGAGGGCTCAGAGCAGGGCCCAGGCTCTGCCCTGGGGGCCCAGCAATGGCACCAGAGGAACGGGCAGGAACTGATCCCAGGAGCTTCCACCTGGACATGAGACAGAACTTCTTCCCTGGGCAGTGACCGAGCACTGAACAGATTGTCCAGAGAGGGTGTGGAGTCTCCCTCACTGGAGATATTCCAGACCTCTCTGGACACAATCCTCTGCCCTGTGCTCTGGGATGGCCCTGCTGAGCAGGGAGGTAGTACCTCCCTGCTGCTCAGCTGCTCCCAGCTGACACCACTGTGGTCCCTTCCAAACTGACCCATTCTGGGATCCAGTGATTATGAGTACTGCATCCCCTCCCTTCCTCCTCCCCTTTCCCTTTCCCTTTCCCTTTCCCTTTCCCTTTCCCTTTCCCTTTCCCTTTCCCTTTCCCTTTCCCTTCCCTTTCCTTTCCTTCCCACTCATTCCTGCCCCTGGCACTGCTGGAGAGTTTACTTCAGGAACTGTAGTAGAGAATGGATCTTGCAGAGATTTCTCACCTTCCTTTCTTTGTTGTTGGTTTGTGTGTTGATATTTCTTTCTCCCCAGCTGGATCCATTTCTGGTCTTGCTCCTCATGCAGCTGGTACCAAAAGCTTGGCCAGCACAGTGGGTGGGAGGGAGCAAGCTGGCTGCACTACCATGAAATCACAGCCAGGGAGCTGGTGTGTCTTGCTTGTTCCTTGCACTAAAGCAAAAATTAAAGCCTTGTGTGGGACAACTGCTGCCCATCTTATGGTTATGAGGCTTGCTGGAAGATGCTGGGCAATCTTGGGTGCTGCATCCCAAGGCTCTGCCTTCCAGCTTTCTCCTCATGTATCTGGCCATCAAAATCTGCTCCACAAATGACCTGAGAGCTGCTTAGCCGGGGAAGTAGAGGTTGCTGTTGATGGCCTGAAGTTTCTGCGTAGTTTGCCTGGGGATCTCAATCACAGAGCTGTTCCAAAGAGATCTGCTGAGTCACAGTTGTTAATTTTTTGTGGGGAAGTGGCCTGGTGCACTGGATGCAAAGAGAGAGGAATATGCAGCAGTGGTTTCTGGAGCTGCAGGCTGGTGGAGTAGGTACTCTTAATGTGCCTTTCCCGACAGATCTCTGTAGCAAAAGCACTTGCTTGGTTTCAAAAGAAAAAGTTGTTCTGCAGACACCTGTTATACCTTTTCCTTTCACCTCTCTCACCTGTACCCCTTTTCCAGTCATTGAGTGGTGAGAGCACCCACTAATTTGCAGACATTAATTACCTCTTCTTTGAAAGTTTTCTTTTCTCTGGAGAGTGTTCTGGGCGCTGTATTCTTGGCTTGTCTGGGTCCTGCTGTCCCTGTGAGCTGCTTCACCTTTAAAAAAAAAAAAAAAAAGAAAAAAAAAAAGAAAAAGAAAAAAAAGAAAAAAGTGAAATATTCACTGTGTATTGAGTGAGTATAATTCTGTTCAGAGGGAGCTAGAACATTTTTCTGCTCCAGATGCTAAGTACTGACCCTGTTTTGTTTTTTTCCCTTTCCTTTTATCCTTCCTCTCTCTGTCCAGATCTTTTGAAAAGAAAATCTTGACAGACCTGATCAGTTCAGGTCCTAGGATGTGAAAGTCTCCAAGACCAGCTAACCTCACTGTAGCAGGTAAAGTCCTCTGCTACTCTGCTATACTCATTTAGAATATAATACAAGCATATCTCTAATTTCTGCATCTTACTGCATCACTCCCTTCTGACCATTTACTGCTTCATCTAATCTGCATTTGTAGTGCCCCGTTGGTTTAAAATCGCTCTTGTTGCCACCACATCATGTCTTACCTGTACCCTCACCTTGAAGTGTTGTTCTTGTCTGATGGTATTTTATTTAGCTATCGTGTTAAGCACAAAAAAGAAAGACAGTATCTGGTTCTTCCCCTGAAGAGCATTGAAGCAATTTGCATTGCCCTCATTCATAGCCAGTGGTTAGCAAGGGTTTTACAGTGGGCTCTGCTGGCTGGTGGTTTACTGGTGGGATTAAGGAATCACTGTTGCTTGTTATGGAAACCTGCCCTCTGTTTCTGATTGCAATGGCTTGGAATAGAAGAGTTGCATCAAACCTGTGTCTTCTGTCTTTATGTTCCAGGTGCTAAGTGGCTTGAACATCTCCTATCTATGAAAAATCTGGATTTCAAACCACTGCCTTTCAGAAGGGATCACAGAATGGTTTTGGTTGGAGAGGACCTTTAAAGATCATCTAGTTTAACACTCCCTGCAATGAGTAGGGGTGTTTTCAACTAGGTCACGTTGCTCAGAGCCCATGGGCTCAAATGTTTTCAGGGATGGGGCTTTTGAAGCCTCTCAGGGCAACCTGTTATGTGACATTCACATTCTCTGGACAGAGAGTCATAATTCTATCTTTCAGGATTTCTTGGAGAAACACAGAAAGAAGCAGAGATAAAGACTGTTTTCTCTTCTTCTCTCTGTGTTTCCTTCTGTGTTTCTCCAAAAAATCCTGAGAGACAGAATTATGACTCTCTGTCCAGAGAATGTGAATGTCACACCTGTGACACACTCACCGTAAACAATTACAGATCAAGGGGAACTGTTAAACTTACCTGTGCAGAAGACAGCCAGTTCCTCAAGATCCAGTCCAAGACCAAATGACAGAAATTGCACCAAGGACAATCACAGACTTCCATCTTTCTGCTCTCTGTTTAAGGTATGCTTCCTGGTGCTGATTTCTCTTTGCTAGGAAAGATCCAGAAGCACCTTAAAAATAAAATACCAAAATGAAACAAGGCACTGAACACACAGACCTTCCCTGGGCAAGAGGATGGGAGTGAGCAAGTAAATCACATATGACAAATGTTAGGCATGTTGCTGAATGCCACTCTGGAAGCTGCTCAGATGCTATGGTCAATTGGGTGGGTATTATAAGCCTATCTGGGCTAGAAACATTTTTCTAGCAAATGAAAAATATCTGGTGGAGAGAGCACTGAGAGGTAATAAACATGTAGCAGAAGCCCTTTTGGGGTAAAGCTGCATTGCCGTGGTGCTTTGTAAGTAAGGAACCCATCACTTCAGAGTTCAGAGGTACCAGATGTGCTTGTGACAGTGCTGCTGAGGCAGGAAAGATGAGAGACAGAGCTGCTGTGCATCGGCTTCAGTCTGGGTCTGCTTCTTTCCAAACAGCCAGAGACTTTGGAGAGGTTTTTTTCCCCAGTTCCTGGATGTTCTGTATGGGTTTTGCAAGAAGCTCCGAATGAAGGGCTTGTTGTGAGTACCTGCTTTGAGTAAGAGTCCTTTGAGAAAGAGCTTTGTCCTTGCTCTTCAGTTTTTTCTCTTCACTGGCTGAAGAGTTCAGAGCAATGAATTACTCTTTCCCTGGATTCTCTGTGCCTTTTAAAAAAGACTAAAAATACTGTTTGGTGAAACAGTGTTTTGTAATTGTGGAGAAATTATGGAAGCTAAAACTGATACACAAATTAGTGTTTTGTCTGATGAGATGGGAAACTGATTCTGGAATCCCATGTCCATTTTTAGACCATTCCTGGTACAAATCTCAGTGCTGAGGATGCTGTTGTGCTCCTCGGAAAAGCTCTGTAAACCAAAAAAGGGTGCGTTCCTCTTGGCTCTCTGATGATCAGTACTTCCAACTGAGCCTGTGAACCTCTGTGGTGATGGGACTTTCAATAGGGCATTTATTTGCAGAACATGGGACTTGAGGAGCTATATGGGAAAGTAGCCACTGTTTTAGGTACTCTGTAAGAAAAGGGTTAGGAGAGTACAAGGAGAGAGATTAGGGGACCATCTGAATTTGAAATCTTTGGTCAAATGAAAATTTTTTTTTGGGGGGGGGTCAGTGAACAGAAACAGGATAGAAAAGCTATAAGAAACCATGACACGTAAATACTTTTTTTGGGGTTTTTTGTTTGTTTATGTTGGTTTTGAAGCACAATAAGTGTAAAGTTTTTTTCATATATGACACATAAAACAGCACACAGGATGATGGAGTTCTTTCAGGCTGCCGGAGTCTTCCTCTGTCCGGAGATAGACAATATATTGTCACGTATGACCTGTCACTAATATCTGATGGTACCCCAGGGTGGCAATCTGAAAAGATCAAAAGAAACTGAAGACACCAGGATTATGCTGAAGAATCTGAACTTTTTTTTTCCCCTGCTTTTTGTACCAGCCACAAAAAATTACAGCATTTCTTTGGTCAAATGAGGGGCAAATAACCATTTTTCACTTTTTCATTAGTACCCCACCAGAAGCTGGATGTCTGTAATTTTACAGAAATACTCAGAATTGACAGATGGCCATTGGTGTATTTTGTGGGATCTCAGTGGAGATAGATAACACTGCATCTTTAATCTGCCCTGAAACAGATTAAAAATGACAAATGGGCCTGTCCAAAGACAGGGTAAAGGTTTTCTTTCTTTAAGAGAATTTGCAAACAACCTATCCCCTCTATCTCTTCCCTCTTTGCTCTGCAATTACTCTACAATCTGGGCCAAAGCACCTCCAAGGATTTGCAGGAACTGTGTCCAAGGCTGGGGAGACCACTGATTCTCCACTTCCCTACAGTTTGTTGCCCCTTTGAAGAGCAGCTGTTGCCTTTGAACTTTTCTGGGCAAATGAGTATCAGCTGAGAGGGTGAGATTTTAGCTGGAGATGGGCAGCAGCGAATTCCCTTCCCAGAGGGGACTCTGCTGGCAGAATACTTGCAAGATTGAGGTTCACCTGCTTCACCAGCCCCTTCTCACTCAGAATGCACAAGTGGTGATGAAGCAGGGGCACAGCAGAGCTGCTGTGTGTAAGCCTGCTCCCGGCCTGAAGTCCTTGGGAAGGAGGGAGGTCGCTGTCCTGCCTGGCTCTGACCCCTCAATCTTTTTGCTGCATTTCTGAGCTGACCTGGAGCTCGGGTAAATGCAGAGTTTAAAGTTCAGGCTAACCTGCCTGCAGAGCAGGATGGAGTGCTGTGTTGTATAGGTTTTGTCTGGGTTACAGAGGCCTTACTGGGCAGGGCTGTCATTCCAGAGATGCACCAAGTCCTGCAAATGCTCGAATGTCTTTGTATAACACTTCTGCCACCTTTTGCTCCTAGGTGGCTTCTGCCACCTTTTTTTCCATATCCAGTTATGTCTTTTTATTCTCTGCAGTATGTCCTTGTTTTCGCTACACTTTTCCAACCTGCCTCTGACCTCTGAATCCAAACCCGGTCTTGCTCGTGGTTTATGCTGATATTCAGAGCTATTCCCTGTTTCTTCTGAACATCTAGTATGTGCCTCACCCTGAGTGGCTGCCTCTGGCTGTGAGGGAGGTGGCAGGTTAATGTATTAGAGACTGGAGCCAGAGCCTGACTTTTCATGTTAGGTGCTTAAAACCCAAATGTCTGTCCTTAAAACTCTGTGTTGTCTTGTCACCCCTGTCTGAAGGTGCCTCAAGTTCCTCAGTACCTGCTTTACATGTGATGCTGCTGAGGTGTGAAGGTCAGGAGTACTGAGCGTGGCTGGCTTGCTCCCATGAGATCTTTCTGAGGGTATCTCTCTGTCACTCCCGGGAGATGCTGGCACCTGATTCAAACTGTGCAAATATTACCAGGAGGGCAAAGACTAAGAATTCAGTAAGGGAAAATGTCACTCTATACTTAGTTTGGTAGGATAATGGTTCTGTACCATAAACTGTCAGGCAGGTGTAGGTACGGGTGTATATGGCTGTACATCACACACTTTGCTGTGCAGGACAGCCCTTTGGGAAGTGAAACCTGGAACCTGCTGAGTGGCTTTGTTGATTTTTTTGTTTGCTTTGTGCAGGGTGATTGCTGAAAGAAGACTTGTTCGTGGATGTCAGGCCATTCACGGCTCTGTGTTTTTATGTAGCTTTTCACAAGCACTAATACAGAAACAAAGTAGTCTTCATGACCACTCAAATTTGTCTACACTAAGCACACCATTGCTGAATAAAGTATGCACCTATTGTTTTCAGACAGCTGTAATCCCTCTCCAGACTTACAATTGACATGACTGTGCAACTCCTGTTATTTTTAGACACAATCATTAAGAAAAGGAAAGGTCCATTTAATCTGAAAACATTAGCAAGCATTCTTGGTTTCCCAAATCTGAACCAGGCACTGCAGGGAATAAACTGAAAGTCATTAACATGTGATTGCTGTTTGATGGCCACAATGAAGCAGTTTCAGACCCACTCCCTACCTCCTTTTGCAGGTACTGCAAAGCGAGTTGCTACTCTTGAAGATCGTGTCAGCAAAGGTTAAAAACTCATTGCAGATTGTTCTTTGCTGATACCAGGTGTCCACAATCTGTGTGTGTTGGCCTGCTGGCCATGTGGGTGAACTGGTGGGGATGAGGGAAAGGCTTGAAGTCCTCTCGTGTCAGTGAGGGATGTGTGTCAGTGCCCTTCCTGATGATGCCTGAGGATGCTGACCTCACCTGTCTGCCATCCCTGCCATCCCCTGTTGCAGCTCAGAGGACTGTCACTGCCTGCTCTCCTCCTCCTCCTCCATCTCCCAAACTCCTGAGTCACTCAGGACAAGTGACAATGGAGACTGTCAGGCTATGTGATTTAGCTGGTGCCTGTGGGCTTGTGGCTTCCAGATGCTGGAGCTGAGGCCCTAAGTCTCCTCTTTGGCACAGCAAGGAGCTCCTGTATTGCTCACCGTGGGCCTTGTGCAAGGCTGTTCCCCTCCCCAGCCCTACAGGGGAGATGGGGTTACTAAAATCATTAAAATCACTAAAATCAAAGCAGTTTCCTGAAGGATGTGAGGACTTAGTTTCTTTCTGGATATTCCTAGCAGCATCATCCAACAGGCACTGGGACATGTGATAGAAGCTGAAGAGGATGTTGTTCATACCTCCACAGACTCTTCTAGGCTTAGTCTGAGTGGGAAAGTGAGGCTCAGGCTCTGCTTATAACTGTCCTTTGTGAGAAAGAATGAAGAAAGGCAATGGCAAAGGACAAAGTGAGGGGAAAATCTTAAGCTGTGGCATTTCATGGGGTGGACAGCTAGCAGGAGATTGTTGACTGTTGAAAAGTCTCACTGGCTGTGTTTGCTTTGGATACCACAAGTCACTGAGTCTTGGTAAGGACTGTGAGTCATGTTTCTCCTTGCAGTGGAAAACACGGATTCATCACCACGGTGCTGCCCTCCCAGCAGGGTGGATGGCCCCTTGGGAAAATGGGAAGGTGGCACAAGGCAGGAGGCTTGGAGGCCTTCCCCTTCCAAGGGGGTAGGAAAGTGTTTCTGAAGTGCTTTTTTCCCTTCAGGCATCCATCCTTAGTTCTGGGGAGAGCTTTCCTGTGGCCTTGAAAAAGGGATGTGCTGGAGTTCTTGTATGCTTGTGTTGCTGTGGATACAGGGCTCTATTTTTGTGCCTCTTGCATAAGTTTTACCCGCATCTTGCAGTGCCTTGAATGCATTTTTAGGGTTTGAGGTCCTGTGTAGCTAAAAGCATTGAAGTTGCATCTTCTGTGGTCTCTGTGGGAGTTTTGAGAAGGCTGGTCATGACCACATTCCCTCTTCTGTCTCTTCCTTTGGCAGAACTAAACCAAGTGGTGGTTTCATTCTGTTTATGAAGGAGTGATACCTTTATCTTGACTCAAGAGATGCTGGAGCTCCCTTTCTCACATGGAGAAGCCAAGCTTCTCCCTGGCTTACATGGAGAAGCCCTCAGTAGATGAGAAGAATAATGCCAGCAGCTGTTGGAGGGCCAGCACGAGGTCAGCGTGGTCCTACACTGCCAAAATACCAGTGCTAATTCTGGCCCTGAGTGCACAGGGCACACAGCTCACCCATGACTCTTTGTTTTCCTTGTACCAGATTCAACCCTTGATTTTATTTCTGCTGGAAGGGAAGAATAGACCTGCCATGGCTCCAGGGGTGGGTACAGGCTGTCACTGGCATTGCCTAGCAGGGGAAAAGGGACCTCTGTGTTAGGTGGTGGTGAGCTGTTAACTCCTTCCCTTTCCCTGCTGAGGGACTAGTAAGTCCTTTGCTCCGCCACACATTAACACATGCCTTGGTAGTACCCAGTAAATGGTGGAATAGTAATAATGTGGTTACAGGCCATCTGAAATGAGGTTGTGGCTGTACCTGTCCCCATGGGTCACTTCCTTCTGCCTCCTGTGGGAGAGTGTAGGGCTGGTAAAGAGGCTGTGTGTGGTAAGAAAATAGGTATTTAAGGAAATGGGGTTTAAATGAGAACTTAATTACTCACTTTTGGCCTCATATCTGAGCAAGAATAACATGAAAACCTGAAATTAAGCACCAGTTGCATTCCAATACAGGGAAGAATGCCTCCAGTATTTGAAAATAATTACAAGATAAATAGAATTAATACTTAATATATGAAAGAGACAGCTAATGTTTTGACAGACAAGCCTCCTCCTCAGAGCCAAGAGCATGCATTACCTAGAGGAAAATCCTCATTTGTATTGAAGGTTGCCAGGAGTCATAATTAAAGAACAAAATTAGTCGAGGAGAGGATGGAATGAAGAGTAAAAAGATTGTTGTTTCTTAGATAACTGTGCAGGTGTTGCCAAAGGAACACACATACATTTCTGTGTTGTTTTTTTTTTTTTCCTTGATCTATCTCTATGTCCATCAGAACATTCACTGCAGGTTTCCTTGTATTAAAAATAAAAATAGAAATGTCCTGCTGAGCAAGTTGTTCTGCCATTGATGGAGATAAGACTGCTTGGCCTCTGTTGTGCAGAGTCTTTGATGTTTAATAAGGGGTGAGGTGGGTTTTTTTCTGTTTTAGTGAGTCCATCATTAGTGTTTCTTTCCTTTGTCATGCACTTGAACAAAGTGTGAGGGTTCCTACAACCTTGGATACAACTGCCCTGCTGACACATTTGATGGAAATTTCCTGGGCTGCTGAAAAGGGGTGCAGGGGTGAAGGGGAAGGACAGATAACCTGTAGTATGGACCCACCCACAGGCTGTATAATTGCTCATTTCTGCAGGAAACCAGCCTGAAATTTTGCAGAGGATTGGACTGTTTGTAGGAGATTTATTATTCCGATGTTATTAACCCTGGCTTTGGTTACCCAGATGTTCCCAAAAGGCAGGAAAAGGTAGATCACAGCAGTGCCATGGCCAGAGAAATGGTTAACTGGAAAGGGAAATCTGAGGCTTTTTTTGGTGAGAGAAAAACAGTGTCTCAGATTTATAAAACAAACAGCCTTCTCTACCTTGTACATCTTTCATAGCTGCAAATGTGTAAATCTTTTCTTCCAGAAAGGAATCCAGATGCGTACTTACTTTAGAGTCAAGATAAAGTGGCCACATTTTCCCTGCCTGGAACATCTGCACAAATGCCACTGAGGGTTTTTGGCTTGTTTTAGTGAGAGAATTACAGAAGTCCTCCCATTTTCTCCTCTTTCAAGGTTAGACTAAGAATACATTCAGCAGTCATAAGCTATGGTGTATTAATAGAAAGATTTTCTCTAAAAATGCCCACTACTCCTAGAAGGAGATTTATACTATGTAATCCACCATTTCAAAGGCTGAGGTCACCACTGAACATGTCAGCCCACCAGGATATCATAACACATCAATTACATCATCAATAGCATGTTTTCCCCCTTTCTTTACCAATTAATGGATTTTTGAAGTAGAGAGCTTGAGCTTGGCTTATATTTCGCCAGTCATGGAGATGGGGATGTTGGATGGGGAAACCTTTCCAGAAGGAGGATTCAGAAGGAAAAAAAAGCTGGTGTTTTTAAGGTTTTCACATCAATTCTTTCTTCAGTAAATGCACAGGAGCACCAGCTGTACTTCCAGTTCTGCTTCCTGCCTTCTGACAATTTTATTAATTCTTCACAAAAGTGAATGTATTTACTACCAGAAGATATTAAATTTTTAAAATTTCATCTCAGATTTGTAACATGTTTCCATGCCAAAAGACTTCTCACAAAACCATCTCATTATCCTTTACCTCTTCAGCTCTTGCAGATTCTGATTAGAGCATTCTTCTAATTTTGAATGGGATCAGGATGAGATAATGAGTTATTTATATCAATTGACAGGATACTTCCTGATCTTATCATGATGTTTTTGTATAAATTAGGTATTTCTTTGTCAAGATAATGGGAGTTTTTGCCTCGCTTAGCTCTTTGCACGAATTTTTCATCCTATTGATTTACTTATTGAAGTAGAGGTATTTGGGACTCAGTTATGAAACTCAGTGTCACTTGTAAGGATAGTCCCATGTTATCGGTTTCTTGAGGTCAGGATGGAAGGCACTTGAGACGGTATTTCATTTTCGGACTCAGGTGTTTATTATTTCTTATCTAGGTTACAGTCTCACTACTGTGAGTTCGGCAGCTTTTTCATTAGCAAAGCACAAAATGGCTAATTAACTCGTTACAAGGTCTTTAAAACTAAACTATCCAATTGAGAAAGGACACCTGGATTATTTTCCCTTTTAACCCAAAAACTGATCCCCCAAAGCCTGCAACGTGGACCTTTCTGTCCAATCACGAAACATCACCCAAACCCACGAAGAAGAAGGTAAAGAAGAACAACCTGTCTCCACCCTAAAACCTCCATCTTGCTTCATATTTATTTCTATATTCTAAAATCCCAAACTCTAAGTTTTCCATCCTGTGATATGACACACTTCTAACCAACTACACACCCGTAATCCCAGTGCTATTAATCAATTTTAAAAGCCTGTTTCCTCAGGTCAAATGCAGTGTTCTCTTGTGGGTCTGTGCCTTCAAGCACAGAAGGTTGAAAGTTCTCAGCATCCAGGATTCCAACACCATAACAGTGTAGCTTGGCTTAATTTTTTTTTTTTTTTTTTTTTTTTTTGCAAAAAACATCTAGAACAGTGCAAGCAATATTTCATTATATTGATACCTGATCATGTCATGTGAAAATGCATTTTTAAATGTGCATGGGGAAGAGAGACAAATGCCAGCTCATTTTCCTGCTGGTTTTCTTAACTGTTCCAGGCTTGGTTTGTCACCTTCCCTTTCTGCTTAGGATTTCGTGGATATAGAGTTAGTTCTTAAATAGAAAAAAATGAAAGAGAAACCAAACTCCCCAAAGCAAACTGTCTCTGTGTTTGTGTTGTTTGGAGGCTCTTCCTGAGTCCCAAGCTCAGCAAGTTTCCCAGAACATCTTCCCCAAGGCAGCCAGAGGCATCAGGGGCATATTTCTCTTGACTAGCCTCTCTCTGGAGAGATCCCTTGGAGGAAGCCCATGCTCTGGTAGGGTTTGCTCTTAGTGGAGATGAGACTCAAGGAACCAGTTCCTCTCCAGAGGGACAGTTCTGGTCCTTTTGCTTTTTTGTGGCAATGGTTAACCACTCTTAATGGAAGATCTGCTGTGCAGTGCTTGACAAATGCAGAGGCTGAGCATGTGAATGAGCATTGCCTCTCTTCTGGGGAGTGACTGGTTGGCAGCAACTCACCTTTTGTGAGCCAGAAGCTCTTGGAGAGCCCAGAGCTTGGGAAGGCAGGTCCCTCATAGTTTGTCCAACTCTTCCCTGCGTCCCTTTATTCAAATGTGACATCTTCCTTCTTTCCACCATGATCCAGGCTCATGGACAAAGCACACAGATAGAGTTTTCAAACCTAGAAACTCTCCCCTGAGTCTGCACAGACTGAGGTTTCTGGAAAGCTTATTTGGCTGATTTGGGGAAAATCACACAGGGGGTCTGGTGGCACAAATGCCATATTCCTTTTCCAGTGTGTGGAGCCATCACAGAATCCCCCAAACATCTCTTTTCATACATATAATCTGTAACAGGGTCAAAATGTGGTTTTTTCCCCTAGCCTTGTGCTGAGAAGCAACTGAACCATTTTGCTGAAGCTTTCCCAAAAACCACTTAGCCTGGGGCAAGCAGCAAGTGTGGAAAAAATCCAGCCCAAACAGCTGAAATCTAGCAAAGTTGAATACAAACTTCAAACCCCATTCTTCTCATGGAAAAGCGTTGGGTGACCTCTGATATGCAGAGTTCCCTGCTCCACCTATGTGAGACACACAAGCAAAGTGTGCAGCTCACTGTCTGTGCTCCTCCTCTTGGGTCTGTGTGATCTGAACTGCAAGTTTTAAGTGTAAAAATGCGCACCCTTCTCTATATACCTAGAGCTGCATAGCTCCCTGCTGCACAGGATTCCTGGCTCCAGATCAGTTGCATCACTCCCCTGATGTCATCCTAGCATATACCACCTCCAGCATTCTTCTCTGCCTGTAGGAACAGTATAGTTCACACTGGGTTTTATCTTTTTTATTTTACTTTTCTTTTTCTTCTTTTTTTTTTTTTTCTTCTCTAGTTGGTCACTGCCACTGCAGAAAATCAAAGGCAGCCTCACACATTTGTCTCTGTTTTTCATTTTGTTTTGCTACAGAAGTTAAAAAGAAAAGCTTTGGAAGGACTTTCTCTCAGCACAAGTGAGGAAGCAGGTGTTTACCATGAAAAAAAGCCCATAAATTTGTGCTTCCTGAGCTAGGAAATTACTGCTGCTGTTGCCACCATTACTGTTGCTCTAGACATGTCTTGTGGGCTGGGAGATGACACTGTGGCACACAAGGCTGGAGGACAACACTAGGGTGGGGATGGAAGACCAGGCAAAGCCATGTGGCTCTGACTCACTGGAAGTTATTTTTCAAAACCTTTACTGAGACCTTATGGCCAATGGTCTGTGCCAAGCCCTCTAAGAAATCTACCCTGTGTTATACTTTCATTGAAAGAAGAGTGGAAGGAGCAAATGCTGTGGGAATGTTGGTAAGCAAAGTCCATGAAACTGGTAACAAGGATGGGAAAAAGAACTTTTGCTGTTTCTGCAAATTTGAGAGAGCAAAATCCCTGCAATCCACTATCTGTGTTGGCATTCAGCTAAAAACTGTCTGTGTAGAAGACTGGGCAGGGGAGCTGGGGCAGGAGGTATAGGCCTGCATTTGGCATGTGTGGCCTAATGTCACAGAATCACAGAATAAGCTGAGCTGGGAGGGATGCACAAGGATCATCGAGTCCAACTCCTGGCCCTGCACAGATACCTTGCCAGTCCCCTCCATGCATCCCTGAGAGCGTTGTCCAAACGCTCCAGGAGCTCTGGCTGCCTTGGGGCCATGACCATTCCCTGGGGAGCCTGGGCAGTGCCCGACAGCCTCTGGGGGAAGAACCTTTCCCTGATATGCAGTCTGACCCTCCCTGACCCAGCTCCAGCCATTCCCTCGGGTCTGTCCCTGGTCCCGGAGAGCAGAGCTCAGAGCCTGCTCCTCCTCCTCCCCTCAGGAGAAGCTGTGACTGCGCTGTCTGCCCTCAGTCTCCTCCAGCTGAACAGACCAAGTGCCCTCAGCTGCTCCTCACACAGCTTCCCCTCAAGGCCCTTCACCATCCTCGTGCCCTCCTTTGGACACTGTCTAATGGCTTTATGTCTTTCTTACATTGTGGCATCCAAAACTTCACACAATATTCGAGGTGAGGCTGTCCCAGAGCAGAGCAGGACAATCCCTCTCTGGCCCAACTGTGCCTGATGCCCCCAGGACAGGGATGTCCCTCCTGGCTCCAGGACACTGCAGCCTCATGTCCAACTGGGACACTGACTGGGAGCCCCAGGTCCCTTTCCCTGGCATTGCTTTCCAGCCTCTCATTCCCAGACTGTCCGTGCATCCAGGGCTGCCCCATCCCAGGCCCAGAATCCGGCACTGTCCCTTGTTGAACTTCACACGGTTGGTGATTGCCCAGCCCCGTCATTTATGGAGGTCTATCTGCAGGGCCTCCCTGCCATCGAGGGAGTGGATAGCTCCTCCTGGCTCTGTATCATCTGTGAACTTGCTCAGTATCCCTTCCAATCCTGCATCCAAGTAATTTATAAAGATGTTGAACATGGTCTCCAAGTGTGTGTGGAACTGTGAAACCTGTGTCAAGGGCATTTAAGATGTCTCCATGTGTGATGTTCTTTGAGTGGCCTGCACTCAGTGGTGCTCTGTGGCCCTGTGTGGGATGAGGAAGGCAGGCATCTGCCACAGTGGTGTGGGACCTGCTCTCAGGGCCAAAGACCTGTTGCCTGTACGTTATTTTTGAGGCCATGGAAGAAATATGTTGCTGGATAAGGATTTGAAAGCCAGTCTCACCTGCCCTAGACTGGTGTTTTGCCTTTAGCCCCTTCTTTCTTCTTGCATATGTGCAAGAAGCTGGGCACAGGTCTCAGTCATGGTCTGGTGTGATCTAGTTTAGTAACTCCATCACTGCCACACCTGGAAGCAGGGGAGCAAGGAGAACCTTTATCTCACTTTTCTTCTTCTCTGCCCTTGGGACCTGGCTGTCCTCAGAAGGTGCTCTCTGCCAGGCCCAGCAGGGGCAGTAGGTGCGTTTCCCTTCAGGTCCAGTGACCCACATGGTGGGAAAAACACCATTTTCCTCAGAAAATAAGGGAGCAGTACTAGACAGGGACTGCCACAAAAGCATCACTGATGGGCTTGGCATTGCTGTCACTAGAGTAGCACCCAGTGGTGAAGACCACGTGGGCAGTGATGGAGATCAGCCAGGTTTGTGGGAGAATTTTTTTTCCTATACAGCTGAAAGCTGAGTATTTTTGAGTATTAATTTCCTTTCTCACTTTGGTGGGGGCAAGACGGTGAAGTGTTATACATGGAAAAGGAGCATAATAAGGTTACCTTTTCCCCCAGGAGGTCACAGTGACAAGTTCTTGAAGGACATGGAAGTTAAGTGCATGCCAAGAGAACTCAAGAGACCAGGTCTGGAAAAACCTAACCTGTATTTTTTTTCTGGAGAAAGGGGAACAAAAGGCTTTTACATGGGAAGTAACAAATTAGCAGGACCAAAAGATTGTAGGGAGGGAGGAAACAGGGGGGGTGGTGGGGAGCGGTGGTGTGTGAGGGTGGTGTGTGGCTGATGCCTTTACAAGCTGTTCTGAACAAGGTGCCGAACTTCCCGGGGAGCTGTTTGGGTTTAGCCAGTTTTTGCAGCCTCTGGCTCCTGATTTTGCCCTTTCTCTGTGGGCAGTTCACGCTCTCCCTCATCATCTGGCCAGTTTACATTGCTGGTTAACTGGGAGGAGAAGCGGTTCCCTCTTTAGCTTCCCCTCCAGAGCAGAAGTGGAAAGCTGAAGCCCTTCTTTTCTTCTCGGGGCTGGGATCCTGGAGCCATGGCTCAGGCCGAGTCCCTACAACCCTAGATGGAGAAGTAGTCGGGGACAAATGAGGAAGTGGTGGGTTGCACAAAACCCTTGCGCTACAGAAATCTTTCTTGCAGAAAAGTGGGAAGGGGGTGAGGCACCAGCCACCCTTGCTGCAGTAGCAGCGTATTTTCATTGTGATGCAAATATCTTCATGTAATTTGGGTCACATTCAGGTTCACCCAGTTCTTGTGGCTGGAACTGAAACCAGCACGTCTTCACTTTTGCTCGCAGCTCTCAGTGCTCTCCTCTCGCACTCTCACGATCTCACGCTTATTTTGCGACAAGGCTCCTGTATTCCTGGAGAGGTGCCGTTCCATGGAGCGCATCAGGGACCTCAGGGAGCCGGGATGTGACCACGTCCCTCTCCCCCTCACCGGTGGCTCTGTGGTGGCATGTGCCCAGGCACACATGGGCGTGCTCTGATGCTGTGAGGTTTCGGAGAGCGGTTTCGTTCAATCAGAGTTGCTCACACAACCCTTGCAGGACTGACGCCCCGAGCAGCGCCTGCTAACACAGAGAGCAGCCCCGCAGCACCCGACTGTAATCGCCGAGACACTGCCCTGCACCCCAGCCCGGACGGCTCTACAAACACTGCCTTTGCTTCTGGAAACCCGATGGACAGATTTAAGCAGGAAATTTACAGCCTTCTTGCACAAAACTTGACTTCTCCTCACTCCCTGCTTGGAGTGAGCTTGTCAATGTTTGAGTCACCTCACTGTTATCCTGTGTGGGGTCTTTGTTCCTCGCCTCCCCAGCTTATGTTGACCGTCTCTTGCTGCACAGTCGGCATTAAATTCTGGGGCACAGGGCAAAGGCTGCGCTTGCTCACCTCTTCCCTGCCCCCCTTGGAAGGGCTGACTTTTGCTGCTGTCTGATGTGGATTACTGGGGCTCCTCTCTAGTTCTGGGCCCTGGGCAGTCACCTCAGTTGCTCTCTCCTAAATCTAATTCTGTTCCGCTTTGTCCGGAATATAATGCTCCCTGGAATTCATTTTAAATGCAGAGCAGGGTCAGGGGAGGCGTCAGGGATAGCTCGGGTGCTGTTAGGACCCAGGCTGCGCTAAAGGCAATTCAGGCCCATTTTGTACAATTGGCTGTTAAATCGTAGTGGTTTCCTGAGCCGGCTGTTGGAAAATCACCTCCAGCAAGTTTGGCTCCCTGCAGCTGCTGCTGTCTCTTCTGGTACCCAGGCTCACAGGGTGGGCTCTGTGCATGGCTCCTTCTCCCACCCATGCCAGCTCAGACCTGAAAATCTCTGGTGCCCATCAGTGGAAGGTCCAGCCCTTCGTACTTCTCCATCCTGATTCTATTCCTTATGCTTTCTGTCCCTGGCTCTGACCCAGCTGACAGGAACCTGCTGGTGTTCAACACTCATCGAGCTATTTTGGTACACTGAGTGGGGACTGAGGACGGTAGAAAGGGCACAGATCTCAAAGTCTTGCGTTTCAAAATAACCTCTTACTTTGAAGGATCTGATCCTGCTTTAGTCTCACACTCGTGGAGGGCAATCTGGTCTCCTTGTACTTCACTGCAGCTGCTTCTGGTGAGAAGTATGGCAGCTGCTCCACACTGCATAAGAGAACACTTTGGCAAAAGAGACCTAATGGTTGTGCTTGGCTGCATCTGCAGAGGAAAATTAGGGAGAGGGAATGTAATTATTGGAGTTTGGCCATTGGGATAAAACACCTGTACTTGTGCTGTGACACGATCATTTGCAGTAAAGGAAAGGGTACATGGTCAGTGTTAGGTCACTCTTCTGGATGCACAGTGTCATGAGGAATGTTCTGCCCTCTCCATCCGTGGGGAATGGGGCTTTAATTCTTCATACGTGACAATTGCATGAGCCAACCATTCCCTTTAACGTAACTCATAGAAAGAGGTGGTGGTCCTCTCTAATTTTGTAGGGCCCATGGGGAAGCTGTTGGTATATTCTTCTGAAATAACTCTGGTTTCCTGGGCTTTGGTTTCATGTACAATTAGAAAAATAAAGGCAAAAGCAGAATCTTGGATCTGTACAGCCTGAAACAGTAGGGACGGAGGAATAAGGGGTTCTTCATTAGGACTGTGTCTCTTCAACCCTACCCCAGCTGAGACCCTAAGAGGTGAGGGGCTGAGTTTGGGTTTTGATGTGGTAGTGCTCAAGATGCTGAAGTTCTAGTGGACTTGGTGTGGGACAAGCTGGTGCCCTGGTCAACCTGAAGCTGAAGTTATGAGAACAGCTTCTTTGTTTTCTCTGTTAATTTGTATCATCCCTAGCCCGTAAGCAGTCACAAACCCAGCTGAGGGGAGAATTTTGCTTTGCTGACCATCTTTGACCCTGCACAGTTATTTTAAGATCCCTTAGAGATGAAGATTATATGATCACAGAGGAAAAAAAAAATTGTGTTATGTTTTGGCAGTGGCTAATGTGAGGGCGTGGTGAAATCTGTAGCCTAACTCATGCATATGACTCATATCAAAGTACAGATGATGAATGAATGGAGCTGATATTGATCCCAAATTTGACATCACTTTGATCAGTTTCAGGATTAGCTGTGCCTGACAGCATTCATTCTTGGAGCTTGACTTCTTCTCAAGGTGAACAATAGCATCAAATGATCTCTTATTAAGTAAAAAAAGGAAAAAAAAAGAAAAAAAAGGAAGAAAAATTCCTCCAGTCTCACAGCTTCACAATCAGCTTGTTTGGGATGAACTGCAGAACTGCAGTGAGAAGGAGCCACTGACTTTTTCTGATGGAGGAGGAAGTGCTGTGTTGCTCAGAGAGCACGAGGAGCCTACAAATAGTGGCACTAGCTCTTGGAAACTGCTCTACTAGTTTTTTTCCCTATGAAATGGGGAAAATGTAGGGGGATTTCCAAAGATGAGAATTGTGGCTGTAAAGAATGGGGGCTGCTCCAGTCTCCAAACACAGTGATCCCCAAGAGAAATTGTGCTGTTTTCTCCCAGCTATTAATGAGATAACTATTAACCCCAACAAGAAGGTTAAGAGGAAGTTCTTATGATGAAATGTTTATAAACAGGAAAACCCCATGGACTGTCTTCTTAGTAGCTAAAGAAAAGCCTTATTCTGCTGGGGGGAGGTGAAAGGCATTCCCTAAAGCAGGGAATGAACTTTTTCCAGCTCTTGAGACCTTCAAGGGGGCATCAGGCAACCCCTCAGCCAAGGAGTTGGGCTGCAGGATCCCTGTCATATGTGGGCACATGGCCCCACTGCTCCATGCTGTCAGCTCACAAAAGGTTGATTTTATCTTTGTTCCCTCTTGGGGGACCCGTGTGTGATGTCCAGAGCATCCCAGAGAGGCAAGAAGGCGAGTGTGGTTCTTCCACCTTTGCTTTGAAATGTTGAGCAGTAGCAGCTTGGAACTTCAGCATTTCTTGGAAGCTGCTTTCAGTTTCCAGGACTACTGGTTCTGGCTGATCTGCCACATATCTCTGAGGCACACATCTCCTGTTCTGTGTGTAAATCTGCAGCAACACATCCTAGATTCCTGTAAGCTCAGACATCCCCCTGCCCCCATTTGACTGATAGAAACCCCGAGTTCCTTTTTTAGCTTCCTTTGTTGACCACAACTCACGTCAGCAGTGAAGTCCCGCCTGCCACACTGCCTGCCAGCGTGTGTGCATATGGTCTGCAGAACATGAATGCACCAAACCACTTCACAGCATTGTTGTTTTCTTTTGCCTGGTTTTTTCATTCTCTCGGTGGAAACTATTAAGGACCAAAAGCCTTTGCTAATAAAATTCACGCAGCTGCTGTCGCTGCAGATGAAATCCTGACACCACAATAGGGATTTTGGGCCATGGCTGCCCCCCTTGCAGAGTGCACTGAAAGAGGACAATGCATTTCCAGAGCGTGAAAAGTCCTAGCAAAGACAGGTCACTGTGTGTCTGGCCACCAGACCTGTGAGGCTGCTCTCTGCAATCACTGCAGGTTTGCCATTTCCCCCCTCACCCCTGCCCTTCCCCCAGGCACAGCCTGGTTTGGTGAAGTCAGATGCCAATTCTGTCCTGAAGGTGCAGGATAATAGAGTTCACCCGGGGCTCACATTTGGCCTGTCAACAGCTGGCCATTTGTCTTCTCAGCTTCCAGTTGTCTGATAATGAGGTATTGTAATGAGAGTGCTGACACTACAGTGTGGTCCTGCTAAAGGCCAGAGGTAGGGGGTAAAACTACCTCTGTTACTGCTTTTCCCCTTCTAAACAGAGTTGAAGGTGCTGTTTAAAGGACCCCAGCTAATTAATTCACAGGTCTGAGAGAGGCTCCCTTTCAGGAGGAGTGGCCTGCTACAGAAATAACATCTTATGTTGGATCCAGCAACATCCAACATCTTATGATGGCCTTTGTAGGATGGCAGACACCAGACATTGGGCAGGAGTGTTTAAAGGGCAGAAGAATGTTCAATTTCCATGTTTCCATGTTTCTGAATTTCCCTCTGTTTTTCAGTACAAGCCAATAATTATCTGTTGGTTTGTGGAGAACAAGCCACATCTAAACCAGTACCTTTTGGTGCAAATATAACCTAAATAGCCACAAGAGAAAATTGCTCTTATTCTGTTAGACTACTCAAGCTATTAGCACATAGACATAAGGTTTCCAAGCCATGGGGCTTTCAGTTCTTGTGTGTGATAATTTGTGCCAATTGCAATGCGGGCTGCTCAAGTTGGCTGCTTGTAGTGAAAGAATTGGGAGTGAAGGAAGGTCTTGATGGGAAAGAGAGCACTGCTGCCCTGTTTAAGGGCCAAGAGAGCTTTTACAAAGGCTTACTGAGCTTTGATTCACTATGCCTGTTGCCCCAAGCGTGAGATGTATGGCTGAGCCATGAGGCAGGACTGGATCCATCACTTAGGGGCAAGGGAAGGAAGAGTCTTTCAAACAGTCCTGGCTGTTTGTATTGTCAAAAAATAAATAACTCTAGGAAGAAACAAATCCCCTCCTCCTCCTCCTCAGTAGTGTTTCCCAATGACTTCAAAATCCTGTCCCTGAGCATTTTGCTGTGTTTGTTAGAAACCACATGTTTATGAAGATGCTCCTGCGAGGGTTAAGGCTCCTGCTCCTGTGGCCCAGGAATGGGATGTGCCAGCTGGGGTCTGTGGGGCTTGATCCTGCAGCTCTTGTTCACACGAAGGTCTCCGTCTTGCACCTGTGTGTGGGTGCAGTGCAAACCCTTGTCCCATTCAGCACGATGTGAGCAGGGCCTTGTTCAATGCTCAGCCTTTCACTGGGTGTATGGATGAAGGGGTAAAGGGAAAAGAGGACTAAGGGAAAAGAAGTATTCATTGACTTTGGGGGGAATAAGCCAAAAGGCTTGACTGGAGACTACTTGTGAAGGTCATTGCATGAGTGTGAGCTGCTCCTGTTAGCTCCTGTTGCCACCTTCCATCCGTAGTAAAAAAATCTCACTGTGCGAGCAGCTGTTAGTTGCTTACTTATTTATAAGTTATATATGTTGGCCTGATTCAGTAAAATTGGCTATTCAAAATTACAGCTCTTCAAAGCTGTTGCCTTCAAGCTTTGCCCCCACCCATTGCTGCTTTTTCCTCGGAGAAATGGTCCATATTTTCTTGTCTTGGTCTCTCTGCTCTGCCATTCTGCTCCAGCCTGGATGCAGGAGTCTTTCCTCCAGCCCCAGCTGGACCCAGTGCACATTGTAGCCCATCCTGCTCATGCCTAAGCCCTGGCAGCTCCAGACATTTTGATTTCCACGGGCCAGGTTCTGTTTTCCTGAGAGCAGAGGGCCACTCAACTCAAAATATCTGAGATTTTGAGCCACCTCTCTAGGCCTCATTCTCCTGTTGAAGAAGAGGATAGAAGTTTATTGCTCTTTATTTTGAGCCTTTTAGACATGAGCTTCAGGCTGCTGACAAAGTGCTGTTTGGCTTCGTGCTAATTTGGCAGAGAGCAAGCCCCGTATCTCTTATTTACAGTTGCACTCCTAATTAGTTAGCAGCAAAAATACATAATAAAATACAGCTTATACTCAGATGAGTCCTGGCTCAAGCCAAGCTGAGACACAGTAAGGTAAGAAAACCCTCAAAACTCTGAGCCACACTCAAGATAAATCCCACAAAATACAGAAAATTACCTCAATCCATGGGAAAAGCAGAAATTTTAAGGTGTTCTCCATGCAGAAAGCAGTGAAAGTAACAAATCAGAGCCAAGACTAGACTAATACTCATAATGTGCACATAATGAAGCCTCTGGATATTGAATAGGCTGGAGCTTGAATCTTTCCCACTGTGGCAACCCCTGCATAAAATATATAGTTGTGATGATAGATGAAGTCAGAGGATTTTGCTTTTTAAAATATTACTTTCATGTGAGATGTATAGCTCTTCCCATGTTTAAAAATAAGTGTATGTGGTACATCACCTTTGGTTTTACTGTTCTTCTATCTCTTCTGCTGGGAGGGCATAGAGAATGCAGAATGACCCAGATGCCCATGCATTTTAAACTCACACTTGTGTTTTGCTTGGAGACTGACAGCAGGTCTGTGCTGGTAACATCCCAGACTTGTCCTATGGCTAGAGATGTGCAATACCCACAGCCCAGGGCTGGGAGTATTCCTACCTGTTTCTACTAAATCAGCTTTCTCCTATCTTGCTTGCTGTGACTTGGCTTTCAGGACATGTCAGACCTTGTTTTTGCCAACGTGAAGTGCCCTCTCGTACTTTATTCCACAGCCTCCCTGGGAGGGTGTTCATGGAGGCTGTCAGAGAGCCCTCCTTCTGCCTCCAGGGACTTGGGCCTGTCTCTCCCTGGTTGATGTGACACATGGGCTTTTGGGGGCTCACACCTGGCTTTTCTCAGCCCCAGAAATCAAAGCAGTTTTGCATCAGCCTTAGCCATTTTCCAGAATGGAACCTGGATGCCAGTTGTCTCAGTCCGAGATGAGTGCCCAACCTACTCGACTGCTGTTGGCACTGGCTTTCTTCTCCTCTCACTTGCTCCTCTCTTTCTCCATCCCTGCCAGTTTTGTGAACGTGGTGAGGGCTGTAACTCAGGACTGTGAATCCCATCAGTCAGCAAACATCTGGAGTGTTATCCTGCTTTGTGAACCTGGCCTGCCTTGCTGAGTCTGGCTCACCAACCTAAGAATAAAGACCTTATTTATTCCTGAGGCCCTGCAGAATATTGTCTAAGAGTCCTTAGGATGTGGTGATATGTTGTGATCTCTTTTATATTTCAATTAAAGAAAAATATTATTCTGTTTTATTCATGCATTTTCAAAAGTACAGGCAAAACAAGCTTTTTAATTTCTTTTTAGTTCTCTGGTTTGCATGAGTGAGTAATGCTGAAAGAGGAGCTCAGGGCCAGTGCTGTGTCAGGTACTTGCTCTCAACATGAGTACTGCTTGTAGATGCTCCTCATTGCTCTCAACAAGATATATCTTCCCTTGCTGGTGAGACAGAAAAAAAAAATTGAAAATCTTCTGCTGGCTATAATTTTCCTGCACCTGTTAAATTGAGAGATTACCTTTTCATTAAAAGTGACTTTCTATGTGTCTTGAGGGATGTCTTTTCCAGTGCAGAAGGCAGTAATGGTGCCAGACCAGAATCAGACCACACACTTGTGTCTGCCTTCTTCTGACCCCAACCTGCTTTGTCAGATGAGTAAACATCAGCCTCAGGGGGACTCCAGTGCACCAACTTTCCCATTTTTAAGTAGTGAGGGGGTAAAAAAAAAAAGTTTCTCTGTGAGACGTCTGATTAAATTGGCTGTGTCAAGATGAGCAGAAATGCTGCTTCCTCTGTTCCCTTTTGAGGCTTAGCAGTTGCTGTGATTTGGGCAGAGCTTTTGCCCCTGATCTGGAGAAGTGCAGCTATGAACACTGCCATAAACAAAGCAAAGGAGCATGTAATTCCCTTCCCTCCAGGTGAGGATCAAGGGAACAGGTGTTCTGGGAGCATGAGGAGGTCTGTGAGGGGAAAAATACCCTCAAACAAACACAGAGGAAAAAAACATGGAAAAATCAGAAAGTGAACAGGAGATTAATTAAATAACCAGACAGTTAGAAAAACAGAAAATCCCAAAGCAATCGGTGTATTTTTATCTCCTTCTTTATGACAGTGATGTTAGTACCTCTCTTTTTCCTCTCCACAGCAGTGTGGCTCTTCTCTGAGAGCTTCAGTGACAGGTGTTTCATTTGGGACAAAAATACAGCCATCAACAAGAAAGCCCAGAAATAACCTCTGCAGGCTATAAGATTTCAGAAGAAAAGGAGAAAAGATTCCACCAGACAGGGGAATTAGGCTTGGCTGGGCTGGGCCACCCAGGGAAGACATCCATCTCCCAGTCTAGGGCTGCCTCCAGAAAGATGGATGAAAGAGGTGCAGACCTGATGTACCCATCCCATGGAGTGACCACTCATCCTAATAGGGCTTCTCCATTCAAGGCTTGGTTTTCCCCACTGGAGAAGCAGCAGCAGCTGGGCAAAGGTATTTCTGCCTTTTGTTAGCCTAGGACAGGGCTTGGCCCTGAAACTCTTGTCCTGTGAACTGGTACATGGTATTGGCTAGACATGGTATTGGCTAGAAAGGAGAGGCTTTCAGGAAGGTGTTAAAAATGAATAAAAAATTGAGAAAACTGCAAAAAAAAAAAAAAAAACAAAAAAAAACACAAAACCCTGGTGGGAAAGGTTGCAGGAAGAAGCAGGGGCTTCCCCTAGGAAAACTTGCTTTGGCCTTTTTAAGGCATGTGAGCATCTTTGCCCTGCACAGCCCCTTGACTGACCACAGGACATGCCCTTTCCTGCAGTGCAGTGGGTCTGTCCTTCTTGAGGTCCTCCCCAACCTCTCCCTGCCCTCCTGCAGGGCACCACTGACAAACAGAGAGTCTTCTGCATGCTTTTGGCCACTCTCCTTTCTGCAGTTTTCCCTTGAGCCTCTCCTTTTGTTGGCTGCTACCAGCACTGCCTCCCCACTCTCTTTGCAGGAGAGTCTGTAGCCACAGCCAGGAGCAACTGCAAGCCAACAGCTCGTTGTCCCTCTCCTCTGCCCTGGGATTTGGAGGCTTAGCTGGGACATCACCCATCCAGAGGGTTTGCACAGGTGCACAGTGCTGGCATAAGCTCCACCAGCCACAGTGCTGTCTTACCTTCCACATCAGATAATGTCCTGAGGCTTGGAAATCTGAGTCCAAGCCATTGGTTATTGAAAACTGTTCCTGCTACAGCTGCTTCCCATCCCTGCTTCCTTCCCCTTCTCCAGTCTTTTATATCTCCTTCCTGGCATGGGCTTAGGTGGGCATGCATGACTTACAAGTTTTAATTTCCTGTGGGAAACATTTCTCATGGCCTGCAGGTAAGTGCTTTTTTTCCCACCCTCCCCTACCTCCCCCATTAAGCTTTTCCTTAGCTTTAAAGCTTTTCTGTGTCTCTAAAATGCCCCTTTTAAGATCCCAAGGCCCATTTGGATCTCATTTACTCCAGGATGTTACTTGACTGGTTTCAGTGGTAATAGTGCTTATTCACACACTGGATAAATGAGGGAAAAAACCCTTTTTTTCTTCGTAAGTGTAAACCAGCATGTCCATGTTGATATTTGCAGCTGGGAAATTTCAGTGTCAGTGCATCCTTGCACACAGCATTTAATGGTCTGTCAGGTATGGGAGACTCTAGAGGTAGGGAGGAAGGTGTAATGAAAACTTCTAAATTCCATGCTTACCAAAGGGGCAAGGGATGGACACATGGGTGTGGGTGTGTGCTCTGCATGTTTGTGTATCCCAGTGCCTAAAGAGGTATATGGATATCCATACACACATGGAGACACATCTAGAAATGCATACGTGTAGCCTGAGCTTTGAAATGCATCTCTTCCCACCCAAATTTTTCCATCTGGGATCCCAAAAGATATTCCTTTTTCATTTCACTCCCACCCACAGATTCCCTTGGCCTTTATGATGTAGGATTGCACTTCATAAATTTGTCCTTCCCTAGGACTCTTATGGCCCACAGGACATTTAACCATCACTTGCAAAGAGACTCATGGCCAACATGTGTCCTTCTGCTCCTGGGGTCCTTCCCAGCAGCCAGAGCTGAGCATGTGGGTTTCCTGAGGTTTTGGTCTGTCCACCAGAGCCTGAGACTGCCCCAGCTGTGCTGACTGATTCCCTGAGCTTCCTTCAACATCAGTGGGGAAAAGCTGTGGAAGATCTGTGCAAGTCTGCTCTGCTTGGGAGAGGCAGAGAGGAAATCACAGCCCAGGAAGGAGCTCAGGCAACGTGGGGGGTTGGGAGAGTCCAGTGGGGTAGCTGCTGAGGTGGGAAGGGCAACCTGGACTGAGGTTTAATCCTTTTTTTTTTAAGGGCAGTCCTCATCCTGACATCCCATATATTTAGCTGGTCTTTTTAAAGAACAGTTTGGAAATACCTGACTTAGATTGAATAAAAGGTTTGACTGGAGCAGCAAAGAACCCAGTGCTTTGCATTGGGAAGAAATTTGGAGGTTTTGCTGAAAACAAGCTTTTTTCTCTCCAGTCCAGTAGTCCTCGCTCATTTGTTAGCTGTCTCTGGCTTGGGTACCTGCATAGCCCCACGTGGCATTGCACAGATGTTCTCCTTGCTCAGCAGCCCCATAAAATCCTGGTTTTCAAATGAGCCGAGTGTCAGAGCAGGTTCCACTGGCTTCACAGAGCTCCTGCACCAGTCTACCAGTCAGACCCACCAACATCAAAGGCCCTGTGCAGATTCACAGCAGATAAAAGCCTGGCCCAGCCCTCGTGGGATACAGCCATTCCTTGCCCATGTAATGCTGCCCTCCCGTCTGGCTGTGGGGTGGGAGGAAGGGTGGGACCGTGGCTCATCAGGGCAGCCTCTGCCCCATTGCCTCTCTGCTGGAGGCACCCAAAGCCCCAGATGTTTCCTTTGCCCTGGGTCTGGCAGTGCCCTCCCTGGCAATAAATGCCCCACACTGCAGACAGGCACAACAGGGTCTTTTCCTGTATCCACATAGTGCACTTTTCCATAGACTATTTGGATCGTAGCACTTTGCCTATAGATGTGTGGGAATCCAGCATGAAGTGTCTGAAATCCTCTTTACTTATGCCCATTTTTTAACCTGTGGGTTGGAAAATTCCCAGTCCCTGTCTACCTTGCATCCTCCCCATCTTCCGTGGTAAGGCAACTTGCTCTGGACTGCAGCTGATTTGGGCAAAACTGAGAGCTTTGCTCTCCTTTCCTGGGCACAGGGCTTGCCTGGATGCAACCTCCTGATTTTATTGAAGTTAATAGGTTTTTTTTTAATCCTGGATTCCACTGGGTTTCCTATGAAATTAAATCCTGAAAGAAGGATGCACCTTTTCAAAAAAAAAAAGGCCCTGCTGTCAGCAAAATGCAGCTCAGACTAGTGGGGCAGCATCCCTGTGTGGTGTAACAGGCTGTCTACAGTCTGGAAAGGGATGAGTTTGCACAGCTTAGCTTATATAAATTGAACAGCAAGTGCCAGCAAACTGCAGCCATATGAGAGAGCTCAAAAGGTTTGAAGTGTTGCAGAACAAAGCTACTTTTATGATTTATACACTTGCCAGACAGCCATCAAATTCTTTACTGAAACTGGAGCTTCCCTGGTAGCACCATGAGGGCTGGCCAGCCTGTGAGGAATTCTTGGCATCGGAGCAGCTGTTCCAGAGTGGTACAAAGGCCTTTGCCAATGTGAGATGGAGCTATCAATAAGATGTCTATCAGGGCAGGCAACAAATGGGCCACTGATCTTGGCTTCCTCTGCCTCTCCAGCCCCAGAGAGTGTGATAGACAGTGGTAACAACCCCCAGACAACTGTCACAACATTTCTGTGCAAGGTGTGGTAGCTCCTGAGCAGCTCCTGTGCCTCATGAAGAGCTCTGGGCAGAGCTGAAGGGCTGGAGCACAGGGAGAAGCCTGCGGGGTGTGATGCCCTTGTGCAGACAGGCTTTAGTCTGCCCCTGGGGTCCAGTGTGCTCAGGGAGTGGGCAGGAGATGTCCCTGTGGGGCAGGACACTCTTGGGCTTTCCTGTGGACTGTCTCCCTAGCCTGTGTCCAAGGAAATGGTCTGAAGTCAGGCTTATATAGGATTTTATTCACAAGGAGAGTCATGCCAGGCTTGCAGCTTTGCAGTGCTTCTGAGCTCCTGAGGGGGATCTCAGCCATGACCTTTCTGAAGGACTGTTCTCGCCTGTGTAAAATGGAGGTGATAGCAGTTACATTATAGCCAGATGAATCCTTTTTTTATAGGGAGAACAGGAAGGGGGAGGACTCCTGAAATTTTGTGAGTTGAGTGAACTTTGGTGACTGTACCCACCTGGGTGTAGTGTATGGCTTCATGAAAGGGGCTTGTGCACCAGTGCCTCCTGAAGAGGGGTAAGAAACACTGGTTAGAGCCTTCAGCCCAAGGTCTCTTTGCTAGTGCTAAGCTTGTATGCATTGAGATGTTATTTATTTAGAGAACAGCTCTTATTGCTTGCTGTTTTGCCAGAAAACATCCTCTGGTTTCCGCTGGCCTCTGCCCCTGCAGCATTAGAGATTATTTTCCACATTTGTTTGCACATTGCTCTCATTAACGCTTCCAGCAGAAGTCTGTGGGCACTCAGCAAGGAGACAGGGCACGAAACCAATGGCAGACAGGCAGAAGGATGTGGCATGTGAAAGCCCTGCAGGAATGTCTTTGAATACCACCATAGGAAAGGGTTTGGGGGTTTTGCAGTGGTTGTAACGCTACACAGCTGTGATGGGGCTGTCCCATTAGAGCTGTGTCCCATTAGACTGCTTGGATGAAGGGATTTCACCTCAAGAGCTGTGGCTGCTCAGAAGATTTTACAGGGCTGACAGTATCCAGGGATCTCCTGTACCAACAAACTGTCTCTGGAGAGCACCAGCCAAGTGCACAAAATAAATAGTTGATTTTACTTTGGGCATGGATCATGGTAAGCCTGGCCAGTTCCTTCCTCTGGCTTCTCCTTACAAAGTACATGTCATCTGGGATTTCTGTACCAGCTGGAATGACTCATTGCAGGAGTGTAATGGTGGTGGTGCTCTGTAGTGAATAGGGGCAAGGGGAAACCCATGCCAGAACAGAAACATATCAGGTTATTCTGGAACCAGGCAGAGGAGGGGAATGGTCCCATTTAAATAACAGATTTTGGCTCAGGCTCCCAGTGCATCTATTTTTTTAGGGTGAGGCAAAGAGGGAGGCCAGTTAACACATGGTGAAAGAACTGGTCCTTCCTTTTGGGAGCTGTTGGTTTTGCTTACCCTGTGTATTTGCAGGCAGCTGACTTGTCTTCTTCTTGGCTTTCTCTTCACCCAGCTAATGCAGACTGGCCATCTCTTCCATTTAAACAGAATCCAGCAGTATTTTGATGTTGGGGAAAATACCAAAATGTTGCTCCGAAAGCCACAAATGGTTCAATTATTTCCTGGAGACGATATGAAGCCTATTGAATTGCAAGTGATGGTTATCATCTCTCACTTGTGGAAGAAAAGGGCTGAGAGTGAGTGGAATAGAAATCATTGTGCAGGCAGCTTTTGCCTATGGAAGTCACCCAGCTCAGCTGGTAAAATTAGGTTAAGCATGGAGTGCAGGAAGAGAAAAGGGGGACTGAAAAACTTGGCACTTTCTTATCGTTATCTCTTCAGGTCTGCAGTGGGTCTGGGCTCTAGGAATTGATGACTGGAAAATGGGAGCATGCACAGCTCTGATAGCAGGAGAGGCAGGGATGTTTCCAGGAGCTGTCTCCACTGCGCCTCCTGGAAACCAGCAGACTCCAGTAGGGCAGAATTGTAGGGATAAGAGGGAGCTCATTACCTGTCTGAATGTTTTATTGGGTGGAGGAGAAATGCAGAAATGCTGTTCTGGGACAGCAAGAGAGGAGAGCACCAAGAAGTCATTTTTAGGCCACTGTTTTGTAGCCCACTTCCCTATTTTCTGTAAGAACTATCATTTTCTGAAGATGGAAAACAGGAGATATGTCAAGAGACTGTCAGGGAACTGGTTTATGTAGTTGTGCCTGGTAGTTAACAGGAGGCATGTGGAAGCATGTGTGCATAATGCCTGTTGTACAGGACTGTCTTTGTGTGGGATTTCAAAATAGTTCAGAGACTTAATTGTGGTAAAAATACGTAATATTCAGTGTGTGGTGTGAAGGAGCTGGGAGAAAGTGCAATCTGCTCTTTGAGACAGCCTCCTTAGCAAAGGCTGTTGCAGTTATTTCACCAGTTTAAGCACCTGCATCTTGACTATTCAGTGACAAGAAACTCAGGTTTTATATATGGTCTTTGCAGACTCAGCCAAAAAAAGGCATTTGTTAGGTAGCCCAGTAACGGAGTCTGGTACAAAGAGATCGTAGCTTCTACAAAGAAGCTCAGATAAGCAACAACTGATTCTAAAAAAATTGCCTGAGATATAGCCCTTAATCCTATTATGGCAGGTAGTGGCCTCTCCAGGTCTCTTTCAGTTTGCTGCTGTTTTGTATTTTAAACAGACAGAATTTTCAGTTTGCTGCATGGGAAGACACTCTTTTTTTTTTTTTTTAAGGAGAGAGGAGGAAAACAGACTCACATGGTTTGTATGTGTAGGTACTTCTGTTTGTAAGGACTGTTGTCACAGCAGGGTTAAGGAGAAAGAGGAAGGTTCCTTTGTGTGCCAACATGTGGGGATTGTAGCTCAGTTTTCAAATTAAGAGTTACTATGGGGAGAAAGCAATACTCTGATAAAGAGTCTAATATGGTGGGAGAGTCCACGAACGAGAGCTGTTGGCTTGGCTCGGCCTCATGGAGTTGTTCCTGCAGAGGAATGTGTGCAGGGATAGAAAACATAGCTTGCCTCTGCTCCCAGCGTGATGCTGAGGGCCAGGGAACTGCCCAGAGCACTGTCCTGGCTGGAGGGGATGAGGCACTGATGCCAAAAGGGCTGCTTGCCACTTTCCTCCTGTCCCTCTTAGCATGGCCCCAGTGCTGCAGGGGCACTCTCAGCTTTGCTGCTCAGAAACCAGCAGCATCAGGCAGTCCTGGGCATTCAGGAGCACGCCCTGGCTCTCTGCTCCCACAGCTGACTCTGCTGGCCACCTGGGTGCACATGCTCCTCTGTGTTGAAGGTTTACAACATAAGATCCTGGACTGCAGCTCTAAGCACAAGTTCTCCTCTCCAGTCAGATCCAGGCCTGTGGGTGTTCCAGTGTGAGAGTCCCAGGAGAGGCTGGAGCTGCAGTGTGACTGCTAGTGCCAGTTTAGGCTTGAGATGTAGCTCTGAGCATTCTGTTCTTCACCAAACAAAGTGGGGCATTTCTTGATTGTGGAGATGTCCATTCATTGTTTATCTTTCTACTTCAAGGCTTAATACAGCAAATACTGAAAATGCATCAGCTGGTCCTCCCGCTGCCTACCTCCTCACTCTCACTTCCTCCAGCTATTTACTTTGTGTTATTTGCTCAGGATTTGTTTTTCCTCTGATTTTACAAGTTTGCCTTGCACAGCAAAAAACCTGCTATTTTGTTCTCTGTGGTATTTGGCAGGAAAACAAAAAGAACACAAAGAAGAAAAGGATAATAATTGTTTTTTTCCTGATGATTTAGCACACAAAAGAGTTCTTTTTAGTGCTACTGTTGCTGCTGTGTTAAAGCATCTTATTTTCTTAGGCATGCCAAGAGCTACTGCAGAGAGAAGAAAACAGGGTGTCTTTTAACTGTAATTTGCTGGGCTGGCAGTGCGCTCTGAGCTGAGACCTGCCCATACACCTGGTGCTCGCTTGCAAGGCTCCCTCACATGTAATTTTTATCCAGGTGATGGAAATGGACAGAGCAGCTTTTGTGCAGGGATTTGCAAAGCTCATGTCTGTGCTGTTCTACTCCAGTGGAAGTTGAAACAGGTGTGCTGGAGTCACTGTGCTCATTGCATATTTTAATTTTTTAAAAGTTTAATTTAATTTAATTTAATTTTTTGTGGTTCATGTTCCCATGCATTATTTTGCTTCGTGACACTCCTTATTTCAGGTTGAGGTAACCTTCATCTCCTCAGGACATGTGAAATGGTTGGTAAAAGATCCCTGGCAACTTCTTCCACTTAAGTGGGGAAGGACTGGTTTGACAGCAGAGTTGGTTCAGGAGTGTATCTGAGCAGTTTGAGCCTTTAATTTGATCTGAGCAGTTTGATCCTTTAATTTGGGTTGCACACTTCCTACTTTCAGCCATGAGACTTGCCTCTTTTGTGATATTTTTTGTTTTTTCTTCCACCACCAGCTGAAAGCAGGTGACACAGGGAACACAATTAGAAGGAAATGCAGCAAGGCCAGTGAGATCAACTCTCCTAAAGGACTCTTCTTAGGGCTAGAAGGAAGAAGCTTGGGGGTACAGGATGTTTTTTCACCTTTCTCTCTCTTATGTTGTCATTCCCTGGCCTCACCTGCTTGCACAAGTAAAAGGAGTGCCTCACCTTCCTCCTACTGTCCAGCGGGTGAAAAAAACTTGGTCACAGAATGAAAAAAGAAGCAGGAAGAGGAAAATAAATAGCCGAGTCATTGCTGCCAAAAAAAAAAAAAAAAAAAAAAACCCACCAAAAAAGCAAACAAACAAAAAAACCCACCAAAAACCCACAAAAACAAAAACAAAAAAAAAACCAACACAACCAAAAACCTACAGGAAAGGGGAGGACTAGAAGGGGCTGGCCATGAAGTTTTGAGAGAAGCCACAAATGCAGCAGTGGACCTTTACAAAGGCATTTCTCCATCTGCCAAGAGAGGGCTACAAGGACTCCCAGAGAGGACGTAGAGGGTACCAGGCAGAACTTGCCCAGGGACAGTGGCAGCATTCAGTGGTCTCCAGGTGCTGAGAAATATGTGGAAATTGCATGCTAAAAGTCAGCTAAATAAACCAGGCGGAAAAATGGCTGTCAGAAAAACTGGGCCATTAAGTTCAAATGTGTTATTAATTGGAAAACTGCTTAACACAACTGGAGATCCTCTGGGTATGGGTAAACAAAAATACGATGGTGAGAGAACCAATAAAAACACTAGTCCTTTTATGAAGTTCTCCAGGTCCATTAATGATAACCCTTAATTGTAAGCTATGGAAGAGAAAACTTATCAATATTGCTGCTGCTGCCTTGGACATTAGTGTTCTCTGTGTATGTGTGTATCTTGCCTTTTTGTGTCTATACAAAAATCATTAACTCAAGAAACTGCACACTTACCAGTGGCAAGTGCAGGTTAATGAAAAATTAGAGACTTGGTCTTCCAACCCCCTCTCCATGGGTAATTCAACAAAGAATTATTTACTGGGGTATAATTTATGCAGACCCATTTTTCTGAAAGGAAGGACTACCAATTCTTCCCTCTCATTCCCACAGCAGCAGAAACAAAGCAGCAGCACTGCAGCTGAAATGGTTTGCAAGAGTTTGCATTAAGTGTTAATAACCAAGTAATTATCATACCAATAACTCTAATGAAAAACACAAGGTCGTGCTTCTAGAAGATTGTGTTTTGCAGAGATGGAAAGAGGTTTTGTGGGGTCCATTGCCTTGGCTTACAGAATACAGTTTCTAGACTGAGGAATCCAGCAATTACTGAAGCGAATGTTCACCTGATCTTGGCCTCTGCAGCTCTGCCTCCACCAATAAAAGCGACCTTAGAATGACCAGGGTGAGGAAAAATGCTGATGTGCTGGAAAAAAAGAACACCTACCCCTCAATTTCTTTGTGGAGCTGTTTTCCTGTTCAGGCACCTCTAGAAAAAACCATTCCCATGTTTGTATCTTATTTGAATATGTGCAAAGGGTCACTTCTTCCACTCAGAGGCAATGGAACATCTACAACAAACAGCAAAATTATCAGGACACCAAGAGCCCTCTTGTTCATTGGTGAACCTTTTCTCAGACCATCATGTTGGCCTTCTGTGTTTTCCCAAATCTCTGATTCTTAAGTTTTCTTTGAAATACTAGGTTTTACACTCCTGAGACAATTTAGGTTGGCATGCAAGTTGCTGAGCAGATTTTCATTAGCTCTGGTTTTTATCTAGTTCATTATGGATGAGCTAAATTGCATATGGACCTTTGCATTCACTCCTTTAGTTTGCAAACTCCAGGGCAGGCAAGCGGCACCTTGCTTTAAATAAACTATATTTATATTGTCTGGAGTCCTACTGCAAGGAACTGAAAGGAATGCTCTGTTTATCCGATGATTAAGGCTTATTTCCCTCTTTCCATGACTGGATGGTTGGTCCTATACTTCCTTCGGATGCTTGGCCCCAGCTAAAACTGCACGACAAGTGCTTCAGTAGATAAATTGTCCCCTCAAAACATAAAGTCTAGAGATTCCCAGTTTTCTCATGCTGCCTGGTATTTTGAATTTTGTACAAAGTTCTGTGGAGTCCACCAGGATGAGAATTTTACTCTGGGTTTTACAGCTTTCTTGAGAGATTTTTTTAATACATCTTTACATTAATGCATTTGAAAAATGCTGAAGATGAAAAGTTTTGTAATTTTTGAAGCAGAGCTACAAAGATGTCTTACACTTTTTTTAAACTAATAATTGGGCAAAAATATTGAATCCTTAGACTTTCCTCATATCTGAAATTTTATGGTGAAACCAGGTGGGACAAATTGTCTCTCAAGAAGCATCTTTCTGTCACTGGTGACTGAGTGCTTGATTTAGAGCAGATGCCCAGCTTTTAAATAGATGGCTCAAAATAGGTAAGGCAAATATCCCCCCCCGCCAAAGAAGGTTTGTGATCAGTTGAAGCTTTTGCATGACTATGAAATGTGTGTTACATTTTCCATTGCTGAGATTTAAAAAAAAATACTGGGAAAATAAAATACCCAATAACTGTATAAATGATAATAGCCTAGAACAACCTTGCAAACCACTGGCTCATTGAACAAAACATCATCTTACAGTTCTTGTGTGGTGGTGATTCATCTATTTGCTTTCCTTTCAAGATGCAGCTGCAATAACAAGGCATATGTGATTTTAATGTGAAACCATAATCTGTCAGCCCTGAGAACCAGGGAGCAGGCCCATATAAGAGAAGTAGCTCACCCTAACAATGATAAACATGTCAAGATACAGAAATCACTTCTTCCCTTACAAATGAGAGAAAGATGTCATGTAGTTGGAGATGTCATGCTATGCTGGGACGAACAAAATTCCCACAATTAATCATACCAAATACATTATGTAGTAGTTGCTGCCTGAAGACAAAGGAGGAATAAATACTCATGTAAACATGCCAAATATGAACTCTCCACAGATGTTTGATTGCTGTTCCACATTTAGCATGAAGCACAGACATACGTGGAAAATTTGCTCTACATCCAAGCAGAAGAAGAGCTTGGAAAAGGCCTTATGATGCTGCTGGAGCCATGGCTGGTGTCTTTTCTAGGCCCCTTAGGGGACTGCTTGTCAGGAGCTCCCCATTTTGCCATTTTCTTGAACTAGGCCTGCAGTGGGGCCCTGGTTGAACAAGAAATGTCTGGCTGCCAGTGCAGCAGCTTAGAAACTGAAGTGAGTTCAAAAGTTCCTAACAACACTTCCAAACAAGAACTTTGGGAAGACAATGCAAAAGCACCATGCATATTTGCTGGAATAAAAAACCAAAATAGCTTCAAACTGGGTTTGTGATTCCTCCCTGACTTGTATGTTTACTTTTCGGTAATATTGATTCCTTCTGATCTTCCAGTGCCTTTCCTTCATTGTACTTGCTCACCAGTGAATAGCTCACTGGCAGCAATATTAGTAGCATAAGAAAATGTTACCGATAGAGACGACTTGCATGGAGGATTTTCACCTTGTGAATAAGATTTTTATTTAATCAGAAAACCTAATTTGGAGACTTCAGATGATATACTGTGTGTGACCCTGTATGTGGTGACGCCGACTGGTCATGGCATGAATTCTGATATCATAACAAATGTTCGCCAAGCAGTGCAGAGGCATATGATATATCCTGAAAACAGCTCAGACATGAGATCGATACATAAGATTAGGAAGCCATAACCTCTAGGTGACCCATATGGAAACAAGAGCAAGGCTAGATTCAGTGAGTAAAATGCTGGCTGAGATCTAGCTGTAGCAAAGAGGCTTTGCACTGACTTAAGGCTTGCCCTGACTGTTTTTTACTGCTTCTCTTTGATTTCTTGGTCAGCAGCAAAGTTTCCCTTCCCATGACCAGCAGTGATTTGGGAGTGTAGTTGAGGAGGGCTTTTGAAGACACTCCTCCCTTGGCATCTGCCAGGGGTTCTGTGGCTGTGTTGGTGCCTTTCAGTCTTTGGCCTGGATTTCCTTCAACTGTGTCCCTCTGTCCTTGTGAGAGAGACAGCTAGGAATGGCAAAGGCTGCCCCCTCCGTTTCTGAAGTGTGTATTCCATGATGGGATGCTCCCCTAGTTGCCATGAGATCCCAGAGATGAGCATCCTGCACACGCATACCTAGAGTTACACAGAATAGACCTTGATTTCTGCTCCTTATGGTGGCCTGCTCAGTAATTTAAGCTCTCCCAGAAGGAAAAACTGCTTTTTGTTTCATGTTTTCCATGGGGAGCTCTTGCAGAATTAGGAGTGTGGAACAGCTCACTCTGAAATAGCTGTGCCAGGAGTCATTTATTTCAGGGTAAAATTTGGTTTTTGTTTTCTTTGTTTTTGTTTTAATACTGTGGAAAAAAAATCCTCTTTCCATAAGTAGCAGCTAAACACAGAAATCTTTTACAGTCCCCCCCATACAACTGTAATAAAATTTGCATGAGAGAAGAAGTTGTGCTTGTTCATTTGGTGCCCTTTATACCCCCTATGGCCTAGAGCAAGCACATCTGACAGCAATGATGAGCTGTGGATATGGGAATAACAGTGCTGTGAAATCTTCCCCAAAACAACAGCATTTGTGGTCTGATTCATAACTGCAAACTCTCTGGTGTGGGATCCATGGCATAGAAACTGACTCCAGGCTTTAAAAACTGGTTTAAGTTTAGAGTTGTGTTGAATGTGGGAATCCATATTAGGTGTGATTCCTTGAGCAGGATCAGGCCAGCAGACAAAGTGTGATGGATGCCCCACTTCCTTGGAAGAATCCACAGCCTCAGCTGCTACAGCAGCTACCGTGAGCTGTGGGCATTTAAAAATTGTCTCACTAAAGATGTGGATGGAGGGTTGAGATTTTCCAGAGCCTTTAAGAAGTGCTATATGAGGCACTTAGATTCCTGTGTTATTAAGATGCTTTTGAAGTTTTTACCCAGGAGAAACTAATTTTAGGCACCCACTTTTGAGAATCTCAGCCAGAAGGGAAACAAACCACTGATAAAAGTTAGAGAGAGTCTGTTTTGGAAACCTACCCACAGTTATTTACACGTCTGTGTATTATCTTGTGTTGGTCACCAGTCTTTTGTATGTGTATGTGTGGTTTGTTTGTGTTTTGTTTTGTTTTTTTTACAGTGCACCTACCACAAACCTCAACTCAAATACACCCCAAACACCCAGGCAGTCCTCAGCATGTTGGGACATCGTCCAGGGGGGAATGTTTTGTAGAGGAGGAGCAGGCAGGATTTAAGCAGCAGTCTCCTGATGCACCGATGCACAATGGGCTGCCGAAGGTTACCTGCCTCAGTGCTCATCTCATGGCAAGTTCACAGCTGCTCCCTGGCTATTGAAAGTGATGTGGTGAGTGCTCAGTCTCAGAGCCACCAAAGGCAGTGAAGAAATCTGCTATTGCAGAGAAACTTGACTTTGACCCTTCCCCATAACTAAGCTCCTTTTTTTTTTTTTTTTTTTTTTTTCTTTACATTCTTTCAAGAATTGTGAGGCCCCACAGACTTGAGGGAAAATTCATACAGCTCAGGTCATTCTATCAGTCTGTGCAGCCATTCAGTCAGTAATAAACACTCTAGCAGGGCAGTGATTACTGGAATAGTAGGGGGCATTCTAGCCAGCAAGCCTCATGAAAATGATAGACAGTTGCTGAAATCAAGAGAACTACAAAGCAAAAGAACAAAAGCATAAATAAGAGAATCAGTAGGCTGGGCTCAGAGACGTGACATACTAAGTGCTGTGCCTCCTATAAATTTGGTGAGTTGATTTACCATAGCAGGGCTTTTCAGTAAAGAAAATTAAAACTTCAGGAGGGCTCTTCAGTTCCAAGAAAAAGCACCAAGAGAAACATACCCTTTATGTCACAACAGCTGACTTGGTATTAAAAGCATTGATACCAGTGAATGAGCCTGGAAGAGGCTTCAGACTCTCTCAGTCCTATTAGGGTTTAAGAGCACCAGTGCCAGATCCTGCAGTTCTTGCTTGAGCAAAGCTCCCATTGATGTGTTCTTAATCTGGAAAAAGTCAACATGGATATTTATGGAGCTGTAGTGCCTAGGGGCTCTAATAAAAACTGTGCTAGACATTGTACCTATATTTAGTAGCAGCCAGTTCATGTCTCATAGAATTTGTGGTCTGCATAGACAAGACTGATAAAGCAGATACGGGGTAGGAATTGCTGTTTTTCCTGTTTTACAGAAGGGAAGTGAGGGTTGGAGATTGCAGGGGGATTTTCAAAGCCACATAGTGATGTTGAGTATTTATTTCCCGTGCATTTTAAAGGGAACTGGACGTCCAGACGCCTTTGTGGTGTTGAAAGGCTCAGCCGAACACAGGCATCCCAGTTTTGGCGGGATGACGGGAAGTCTGTGAAGGATGTGTAATTAGTTTAGACCTAGACATTCCAGGCCAGTCTGCCACACCAGAAACATCAGTTTTTAGAAGGAGTTTGCCTCAAGTTAGGGCTGTAGAATTCTGACCTATGGACAATAGCTGCTGCCAGTGCATGTGTGTAAAGCCATAATGGTAGAAACCAGAGTGAGAAGGAAAAGGGAACCCTCATATCCTCAGCTACTCTGAAACCTCCTTTATCTTTGGTTCAGGTGACTGCTCCTTCTTGCCTTTTCAGAAGCCACGTGAACCTAACCAAGGCTTGGATGTGTCATATCTGGATACCTGAGCCCAGTTTGGTGAGCTGTAGGGAACTCTTTTAAGGGAAATTTGGCAGCTGTGCTCGGAGCTTCTCAGTCCATAGAAGCCTCACCTGTCACAGGGACTTGCAGGCCAATGACAACCACCATGCCTTGGAAAGAGACCAAGAAGGCCAAGAAAAGAGCTGGGAAAATTGAAAAGGGTTCAGAAAAAAGTTCACCAAGGGATCTGAAACCTATGAAATCTGCCTTGCATTGGAACTCATCAGAAGCTCCACATGTTTTACTCAAGGGAAGACTGCAAAGTGATTTGGTAGAAACATCTGTGAGGGCAGTGACTTCTAACAAAAAGCAAGATGATTTACTTTATCTGATTCCTCTCTGTAAGACTCTGTGACTGAAAAATGCCTTTGGAAAAACTTGGTCACAAAATTTAATTTATTTTGTGAAGGATTAATTTCACCACTAGAACAGGAGATTGTCCATCACCGAAAGACTTGACAGCAAATCTGAACCTTTTCTCCAAGCTGTGGCCTTAGCCAGGCATGATGATCACTGCACTTTTAAACTTTTAAGTTGAATGGAAGTTTGTTTATATGTGAGTATTGTATATTTAAAAAATCTGATAAAAATAACAGCAGAATAATAGTAATAGTAAAAGTCTGATGAGTTAACAAAAAATGGGGATTAGGTGCATGAGTGAGAATAATGAACTACACTGGTGTGTGAATACAGAGTCACTGGATTTTTATTCTGCCTTTTTACTGTGCATTTTGCTGCTCCAAAAATGCCCACTGTCTTTAGTGAAAAAGCCTTTGATCCTAGACGAAAAAGCAAGACTTGCCCTTTTAATGCCTTCCTTCCCCTTCTCCCAGTGGGTCATCTGGAAGACAGAAGAATGGCAGAGTTTTACCGCAGGGGGAGAGGGAGAGAAAAGGCAGCATCCCTCAAACACCCACCCAGCACCCCATGAATACTGAGGGAAAAGCAGGGATGCTGTGTGCTATCAGTTGCTGGTTCCCCTCCACTTGCCTCCTCCCCACCTGTTCCAGCCCCTCTGGAAGTGTGAGGTGGGATTTCAGGGAGTGGTGGGGTCCTTGGGTGGGTGAGGTGGAAAAGCTCACACAGCCAGGATAAAATGTCCAGGTGCATGGAGTGAGGAGTAAACATAAAAAAAAAGAAAGAGGAAAAAGAAGAAAAGGCTCGTGTGTGCATGCACACAAATCAATAAAAAGTGTAATGCATCTTTCTTTAATTAAATCCCACCCCGAATTAGCTGGGCAGCCCTGACCTCTGCCCCTCCAGTTTGCTGACTGGCACAGCTGTTAGTAAATCACCTGCTGGGGCCACTCTCCGGGGCTTTAAAGGTCATCTGTCAGTCACTGCTGGGGAGAGATAAAGAAGAAAAACAGAACCAAAAAAGGCTGAGGTGAAAAAAAAGGCACTTTATGAAAGCAAAACCATTTGAGCGCTCCAGCTTTTCCAATGTTTATGTTTCTGGCACCTGGGGGTGGGGGGCATTTTATTAATCCAATTTCCCTGACTCTTTTGTATGCATTTTGCCAAGTTTTCAGCTACTTTTATACTCCTTTTGTTTTAAGCTTTTCTTCCCTGTAGGGAATACAAATAGCTTGAGCCTGGATTTAGTCCTGTGCAACTGGGTCCGTGTCAGTGACACCATGGTTTCTGCTGGTCTCCTTACTCCCATGGACATCTCCTCTTCTCACACAGAGCAGTCAGCCCTCATACCCTTCACTCCCTGCTCCAGCTTTTGCCAGGAGCAGCCAGAAGGAGCTGTGCAAGCTCAGCCTGGTCTTTCATTTCCAGCAGCCCGTGGCTCCAGGTTCTCCACAGCAGTCCTTCAAACAGGGCTGCCTGTTGAAGGGCAAAGGCATGATTTCACCTAAACTGGGGAGCAGGGTGGGTGGAGGGGGGAGCACACAGAGTAGCTCCATCCCAGAACATGAAAGAGCATGATTGTCATAGGTGATTCCTTGCCACAAACCACTCCTTCAGCTGTTTATGCTTGAAGGGATAAGCTGGTTTTATGCTTATTCAACACTTTCCCTGTCACCTTAATTTTCAGCCTCACGCAAAATGTTGCCAGTGAAAATGATGTTATTTTTGCAAAATGGGTACATGGACAAGGCCCAAATAATCTAGGAGTTTTTCCCCACCTGATAATTACTGACATATTTTCAATAACTTACCATTTTAATTCAGCACTGAACATGCAGCAACATTGTCAGACATTGATCCAAGTCAGGCAGAATGTGCAGATTCTTCTGCAGTTGCCTTTGTTTTTTGCTTTGGGCTCATTCATACATTAAACTCAAGGGAAGCTTAGGGATCTGAGGACCCACTCAAAGTAGTGCTATTTGCAAAATCGATTACAGTCACTGGGCACCTCTGTGATGTCTGTCTCTAGTTGTGTCTAAACTTGGGTTTTCCATGGGATGAAAACTACTGTCTGCCATGTAATATATGGGTTTGAAGGTGACTGGGAAATTTTTACTCCAATTCAGAGCTCCAGTAAGGTTAGTGAAACCATGGGCTTTTTTAAACCTACCAACTGCTTATTCAGACACGTGGTAAGAGAGCTCAAGCCAAATTCATCCATGGCGTAAGTCCATGACTCCAGTGGGTTCATGTCTGCTTTGAATTTCGCCTGCTTTGAGCACAGACCCATCAAGTGCAAAACCTCTCAGTGGTCTCTGTCTGCAGAAATATTCCCTCTTTTCCCTGATGCTCTTCCATGGGAAGGAATGACTGTAGCCTGCCAGCTGCAGCTCTTTGGGCTAGTTCTGGGTTGATGCTGAAGTTTATTGCCAGCTTTCCTAAAGCAATAGCCTTCCTTATCTGGAGGACTGGCTTAACTGGACTGTGGTGTGGGGAATAACATGATAACACAGAGGGAAGAACACATCAGCTCAGTAAAAGGGACACACATGGCTCTGAGGATGGAGGCTCGGTTGCTCTCTTACAGCACTCTGCCTGTCATCAGCCAAAGCAGCAGCTCCCTGGGAGTTGGCCAGTGGGGCTGGTGGAGTCCAAGAGTGATAGCACTCATGGTGTAGCCAAACTGAAGAGTTTGGCACAGCACTGATGTGTAACAGGAGCCGTCCCTTGCTCTTCTTGGCCTCCTGACCTGCTATCAAACAAATGGAAACTTGTACTTACAATACCAAGCATTAGAAATAGAAAGGAGGGAAAAATCAGTAGCTGGCAGGATCATTTGTTTAGGTTGGAAGAAATGAGCTGTTTAGTGTTTCAGAAAGGGGAAAATTCTCAGCAAAGAAAACAAAGGGATTAAGGACACTGAATCAGGCAATTGTTCTTCTGCCACAGTAACTGTGCACAAGTGGTCCCCTTTCCCCCTCATGTTGATGATACAAACCCCAGTCCCTCCACCATGAACACTGGCTGCTTGAAGGACCTTGGTGACCAGGGTGCTAACAAGGGATGTGACAACCCAAGGTACACAGCTGTAAAGAAGAAAAGCTGCATTTTAGCTAAGCATAAGTAATGCTCAATAGGTATTTTTGAAATGTGAATTTTCCCCTCTAAGGCTGAGGTGAGTCTCAGGCAAACGCTTCAAGGCATTGTTGTTGAAAATTATGATTCCTTGGTTAAAGAAAAAACAACCTTTGCCTGTCTGATTGGCCAGACAAGATACAGCAGTTACATTAATCACAGAGTTCAAAAATTCCCTTCCCCTCACTGCTTATGTCAGGTCAGTCCCTTGCACGCAGTTCCACCCACCCCAGGGGGAGATCAAACAACATAATGAAGATGAGTTAAAATTCTGTTCACAAACCCACATGTGCCAAATCCAAGCCCTGAGACAAACGGGTGTTCAGCCAGGAATCCAAGCAGAGACACTGTACTTTTACAGAGTCATTTGGGAGCCACTGTAACCCACAATGAGGGCTAAACACGAGCTAGTAAGTGTTTTGGCAAAACAGCTCCCTGTAGGGAGGATGCTCTTGGCTGTTTCTCTCTTTCCAGTCTAACAGGCACAGTTTGCTGGAAGACAGGGAGGGAGCTGTAGGGAGCACATGCACATCCCCAGCAACAGGAATCCAGTCCAGAGCTCGGGATCCTCTGGAAGTTAGAAAAGGATGTGGGAAAAGGGATAATGACCATTAGTTAATTTGACTTTTTTTCTCTCTTTTGGTGTCTAATATTTCCAGCTACCTTGGAGTGTCTTTTAACTAACAGCAGAGATTGCTTTAACTGAGAAAAGAGGTTGCTCTTCAGGCTGGTTGAGAGGGACTCAAACCTTTTCCTACCATGGAGATAACACAGTACCATCTTGTCTAGCTCTGCTGGCTGGGCTATGCTGCAGCTAGAAATGATGTCTGAGAAAGATCTACCCCGGGCCCTTCACCAGGCTTTTCATTGGCCATTATAATGATTCTAGCATGTACTCCTTCAGAATATTAAATAATGCAGTTTTGATGTTTGGGATGCTTTAGCCGGTGGCATTTTACTCCCTAAACCACGGTTTTCTTTTTAGACACATTGTTCAGATTCTTCAAAAGAGTGCTGAATGAGCTGTGCTATTTAGGGCTGCATGATATACAGCACGTCCCAAATGTATTGTCAGACCAGACCCTTCAGGGCTTAGGTTGGGAACATCAGTGAGAAGAGAAAACTTCTTGAGCTACTGAGAAAAGAGGCACCAAAAGAACCCTGCTCGTTTGCCTTAGCTACTGAACTGGGAATGTAGTGGTCCTGGTCCTACAGAGATTGGAGGAACTTCCAGCACAGGTTCCTCTGGTGATACCACATCAAGGCAGTTGGATGGAAAACATCCAGGGCTGCTTGACAGGCCCACTTCTGAAAGGGGCAGCTGTGTCTGGAGAGTCTTTTCTCACTTTTTACTCTCCAGAGATGAAGAGAGTGTTCCAGATGAGGCAGCAGATTTGTGATCTGTCACTCATATCATCTGTTCTGGGGGCACAGTTACCTTTTCTTGGGAATGAAAACCCCCAGCTGATGGAAGTTGAACTTTTAACTCCCTCACTGCTGCAGCCTTATTATACACAGGACTTTAATCCCACCCATCACTTAAGAAATATCACCATTAAAGATCTGAGTACACATTTAGAGATAAGATTGGTTCATGATATTATTACTGACTATGTAATTATGGAAATGAGAAAATAATCCCCTTGGGCTTTGTTGCAATGACTTCTGAGCATCTTGCATCATCACAGGCAGACAGCAGACTTCAGGATGTCATGCATTATTAGAAGGAATGTGGAAAATCTTGTTTGGGTTGATGTTGATATCTCTGGTAAGAGAGGACACCATGTATCTTCCACAGTGAAACTGGATCGGGTAGAAAACCATGTGATCTTTTTGGAAAAAAAGGTATCTCATCTTTACTTGATCTCCTGCACTCTTGTCTTTTGATGCACTGGTGAACTGCACTCCTGACAGCTGCCCCTGCTGATCCTGTGGCCTTGGGAGACCTTGACTGCCTGGGCTGTGCCTCTGTTTTGAGTCAAAAGGTGAAGGGGGGCCACTGCAGACGTGGCTGTGCACTGCTGACAACCTCATGGGCTGTGTCCATTCATGGCATTGTCACTGTTCCACTGGTGTGAGAGGACCTGCTGTAGGAGTGACCTTGCTGAGTGTTCCCTGCTCAGCAGCTGCACTCCCATACAGCAGAAATGAGTAGAGTGAATACCAGTGAACAGTGTCAGTACAAATAGAGATAAAAGCACACACATGGACTTACCCTAGGAATGTTTTCTGTCATTTTGGCTTGTGTTACAGCCACTGTCAAGGGGGAATTCAAGGTAGCATGTGTGTTTTTACATGGGGGAACAAGCAGGACTGCTGACCAGTCAGCCTCACCTTAGTGCCCAGTAAGATCATGGGACAGATCCTTCTAGAAGTCCTGTTGAATTATATGGAAGACAAGAAGGAGTTTAATGAGACTGAACATGACTTCAGCAAGTGCAGTCATGCCTGACTAATCTACTTACCTCCTACAACAGTGACAACTGAGATCAACTACCTGGACTTCTTCAAGGCCTTTGATAGACTCCCCCTTGACATTGCTAGTTCAGAACTGGAGAGGTATGGATGGAAAGTTAGATGGACAAGGAATTGTCTAGACGGTTGCATCCAAAGAGTTTCAGTTTACAGATCAATGTCAAAATGGAAACCAGCAATGAGTGACTTGCCTCAAGGGTCTGTCCTGGGAAAAAAACTACTTAATATCTTCCTCAGTGGCCCAGTCTGCGGGATGGAGTGCCTCCTCAGCAGGTTTGTAGGTGACAACAAGCTGAGCCAGGCATGGATGGGCTTGAGGGAGGGGATGCCATCCAGAGGGACCTGGACAGGCCTGAGAAGTGGAACCATGAGAAACACATCAAGTTCAAAAAGGCCAAGTGCAAATGCATTAATATACAGTTTGTATGCCTGTACCAAACCATCATTGCTCAGAAGAAGGGTCAGGAAGTGTCACCACGTGGTCACATCAGTGCTAATTCTGTGTACTTTTCCCCCTGGGCAATCAGAAAGATTTTGCTGGATGGCAACTTCTGTCTGTGTGGAGATTTTAAATATGGCTAAGCTATGTTGCTTGAATTTTTTTACCATTAATCTCTTCATATGGTGTGAAAAGGGTGTCTCCCACCAGGCTGCTTCCTTCCTCCTGCAATTTGTTCAAGCCACACCCTCATCTCCCCATTCTAGCAAAGGGGAGCATCCTGCTCCCAGGTCCTGCCACACTGTGGTGTCCACAGTGCCAGCTGTAAAGTGGATGAATGGCCAGCACTGCTGGATTTTAAAACCTGTGAAAGTTCAGGCTCTGGTCTCACTCAAGACTTGATGGGAAAACCCTGGCTTGAGTTTAAAAAAGACATGTGTGCGCACACGCATGCATATGGACAGTCTGGCACACATTCTGTTTTTCTGGAGGGACCGCTGTGTGCCTCTTTATCTTCTCCTCCCACCCACTCATCCCTTCTGACACTCACCATTGCTGTGACAACTTGCATTCTATTTAGCTGGATTTTCCAGGCACTTCAGAGTAGTAGGTGTTGCTATATATATAGTGCCTAAACACTTCTGTTGAGGCTGAAGAGTAAGTAAAACACTGTTGCATTACTTAGTCCACCAAGTGATCAGGATATCACACAAATATCTGCAGTGTTGCAGAAGGAAATGTCACCTTGTGCTTGCCACAACCATCCCTGAGCTCTTCTGCTGAAAGCTGCACTGCTCCCCTTAAGAACCTCTGTGGCAAAAGGATCTCCAGGCAGATTTATTTTCTTTTACCAGTGGCTGATGAAATACTGTTAACCCTAATTTGGTGTCCAGTTGCCCATTTAGCTCTGGCTGGCCACAGTCAGGGATGTTTTATGAAGGACCATTGCAGAAGCTTATGACCCTGACGGAAACCCAGGAACAACTCAATGATCTGGCAATGATTATTTACTGTTTTTCCCATGTTACATGCTGTATTTGGTCATGTTCAGTAACTCTGCAGTAATCAGACAAGATGGAATGGTGGCTTGTCAGCTGATTTAATTAAAACCACATTGTTTCTTCTTTTTTTCTTTTTTATTGCCTCTCACACATCATTAATATTCTGTCTAAGACGCGCCTGCAATCTAAAGATTGAAATCAGTCTCATTGTGCTCTTTCCAAGCTTGAATTCCCAGACATACAAACCTGGGAAAGAGTTTTAAAGGGACAGGTAATAGTTAGAAACGAATTTGATTACTTTGAAATGGACCACTCATTTGTCCAAATAAATGCCTATTAAGAGACCAGTCTTTCAGGTTGCCTTTAAATGCAATGCAGGTTTGGCTTTCACGGATATGAGTGGGAATAGAATATATTTAGGATTTCCCAGGAATCAGGTCTTTGCTCTGCAGTCTTTTGCTTATTCAAATTGTTGGTTATGCAAATATATTAAAAAGACTCGAGTAAGTAACACTGCACCCATTATAGTTTGGTTTATTATTTAGGTCTTTAGCAGCAGTGCTGTATTTTCCCTTTTCTGAAGTGCCAGGTAAGATCAATTTCATGGTGGCAGTGTTAAGGAAACTCCCCAGTCAGACCATTCCCTCTGGGACTCTCTGGCAGTGGCACTCCCAAGGTCAGAGACTTTCTGGGACTGAAGGCCCTTCCTTGGCTCCAGTGACCGACGGGGTCCTGGCTCCCCACACACCCCACTCACATCACACCAGCTTTGCCATGGCAGAGGTGGCAGAGTCCCAGATGTCTCATTCCATAAAGCCACTTGTTCCTGGGGCAGTGACACAGACACAGCTCAAGCTGCTGCCTCCAAGGAGGGACCCCAGCAAAGGAAGCCCTGGGATTTTATCCCATCACAGTCTCCCCATGGCCAGTCCCACTCTTCCTCCCAAGTCTTCGGCTCCTGCCCCCATCTCCGTGTCCATCCACCTCGCTGCCATCACTCGTTTTGGTCTCCCTTGTTGTCCAAAATGTCGGGAATTCTCGGCTGCTGCTGTGACTCAGTGTCCATTCACCTGGCTGGCTTTCACCTGCCTTTGTGCCCTTTGTCATCCCAAAGGTTGGCAGTTGATTCTCTTGTCCTGGGCTCCCACCCAGAGCTCAGCCTGTCCTTCAGTCTGCATTTAAATCTGCATTTCAACCTGCATTTCCATCTGCAGTTTGTGAGCCCAGCTACCTGTTCCTCAACAACAGCACGTCAGCCAGCACGTGCACTCGCTTTACAGCCAGATTACAAGGCAAAAAGTAATTCTAGCATTTAAAATGATATACAGCAGTTTATTTAAACAGCGATTAACTTTCATCAACAGTGCGTGTTTTCTTTAAGGAACCCTGTCACTCTCAACCACAGCTGCAGCCCTCCTGCAGCACCCTGCTACTCGGTGGCTTTAACCCACTTTCACAGATAGTTCATCGCCAATTACCATACAGGTTCCTTATGTTAAAATTAAGGCAACTGGAGTCAACAACTGCTTCTGAATGAAGGTAAAAGCTTGAGAACATTTTGCATAACAGTCATCAGCGTAGCTGATAACTATTACAGTGTTCTGGTGAAGTAAGCCTACGCAGATCCTATCTCTCCTGCCTGTCTGTTCCAACATGCATCTCATCTCACTGGCAGCCCTTTGCTTTAATTAGCTGAAGTCTCTGCTTCAGCCTTTCATATGTCAACCAGCCTGTGTACACTTCCATATTTTTAATCAGTAGTCTGTTGTCTTTACTTTGTCATTCGCACTAGCATATAAATCTGCCCTTCTTATGATCCTCACTGCTTGGTAGAAGTCAGAACATGCTGTTTAATTTTCCTGTTCACTGATTTCCATTTGTTTCATGTTCAAATGCTGGCTCCTTTCCCCCTTTCAGGCATGCTGTGAGCATTAAACTTAGTGATTAAATGCCAAAAGAACAGTTCTTTTCTCCTTCTGTGCCCACAAATGGGTCATCCTAACCCTGGCTGGGATGCTTCCCTTGACAGCATGCCCTGTGCCTGTGCACTCAGCCTGAATGGGGCTGGGGGGATGGGAACTGGGCTGCCGCGGGCTGGCAGAGTTAAGCTAAAGATGGCTAAAATAAAACAGGTGCAGAACTTATGTGCTCTCCTAAGGTCGCGACTGGCTTCTTGCTGTTTCTTCTCTTTTTTCTTTTTTTCTATTTTTTTTTTCCTCATTAATCTACTACTGCAGAATATTTCATTTCACCCATGACACAGATGAAGACACCAAGACTAACAAATACTCGGACGTGGAAGAGCGAGAGGGTCACGTGTGGCTGTCCACTGGCTTTCACATTTTCTGGGTCACTGGGGGGGACTCTGTGGGTGTCTGTGGATGTCTGACAGGTGGGGTGGCTGGCCCTGGCATCTGTGCCTGGAGCTGATCCCCCAGCTGAGCCTGGAGTGTGCTCAGGATGTCATCCAGCTTCTGGTCCATCTGCATGACCTGTTAGGGAATCAGAGAGCAGAAGAGCTGTCAGATGATTGCAAATGCTTCTGGTGAGAGGCATTCCGAGACCAAAAGCAAGGAAAAAGCCTGGCAGGGAGCATGGACATCTGAGAGCCACCCTCACCCTCTCCCTGAGTTTTGTCCAGCCTGCTGCTCTAGAGCAGATGACACTGCAAAGTCACAGGGAAAATGGCAGCAGAAGGACAGACATTGCTGGCCCGAGGACTCAATTCAACTATTTTGTCTCTCAGCCTTTTCCCAGGGTTGATGATGATGCATCCTGCAAATATCTGCCCTGAAACTCTCCTACACTCTTTGGTTTATTGTGAATGTTTTTTTCCCAGTACCTCTCCCAACCTTCACCACCCTTGGTTGTAGGACATCATGCTTTCCATGACTGTCCTGGGAAATGAAACGGCCTCCCCTCCCTTCAGACTGTAAATAGATGCCTCAGTGATACATGTTACAGTCAGAGATCCTACCAGATATGGTGTTTATTCCCATGCATTCTTAGGAGGACAGCCTACTAAAAACCTCATATTAACACTGACTTCATTAAAAAAAAAAAAAAAAAGAACAGCCATTCTGTAGGAAGACATGTGAATTCCTTCTCTCATTTCTTTGCTTTCTAGCTGAAATTTCTCAGCTGTAGTCCCTAGTAGAGGAGTCTTTCCTAATTGTTATTATCATTATCATTATCATTATCATTATCATTAAGCAGGGAAAGGCAAATATGAATTTTTAAAGGGAAGCTGCACTCATGCTTCCTAGTATTTTTTAAGTTCGGATCTTTTTTTAGGAGCACATAGCCGGCATTATCCCTTTGTGCTGGTAGGGCTTGCCTTCACTGCAAATGGCTCCCATTTGCCTCAGCATCACCCAGTGGGACAGGCTGGGGGCCATGGGCTGCTTGACTTTGCTCCAAAGGCAGAACTATGGCCAGCATCATGTAATCAGCTGGGATCACGTCTAACGATGCTTGAACACAGTGCAGCTTTGTGTTATAGATGAGCCCAAGAAAAAGGAGCATTTTGAAGAACATTGAATGGTTCACTTTACAGTTATCTGCTTTGAAACTATGAGCCTCTACAAACTGTGATCTGTCCCAGTGGGTCTAATAAACTTTGATAGCAAACCTTTTAGAGTGATATCAGATCTAAACTGAGCTTTCATTAAAAAGGGAGGCAGAGAGAATGAGAGAGAATGATTCCAGCCTTTTTCTGTGCAAAGATAACTTTGGAAATAGTCATTGGCACTGTGGACTGAAAGCTTAGCAGGCTGAGATTGCTTTAAAAGCCAAGGCAAGGAAAATCACCTTATCCGCTTTTGCCTCTTCTGTCTCTTCTCACTCCAAGTGTTGTCTCCCCTGTGGGCCCCCTCAAACCTCAAGGTACCAGGAGCTTATTCATGTTCTATCTCTTTGGTAACCACTGTTCTCTCCTAAATACAACCTGCTGGGGAAGAAGTAGAGAATCTCTGCTACATCATAGAGGGAGAGACCTGCTGGTCTCTTTTCCATTCCTATATCTACCACTGCTAGCTTCTGGGAGAAAAGCCCTTCTCCCTCCTTCTGTTTAGGTGTGGGTCTGGGTTATCTGAGGCAGTGTTTACAAGCAAGAAGGGAGTGTTTAGGACATGGACTGGACAGCAGAGACCTTCACTACAATTTCTGCCTTCCAGGTGCATGGCCAGCACTGCCTGAGCGGTCAGTCACTGACAAAAGCACTGACATTTCTCTGTCTCAGGCACAACAGCCCCAAATTCTGCTCAGCATTGACTTGGCTGAGAGTCTGAAAGTCACTAGTAGTTTAAGGGTTAAGCAGCATGGAATTAATTTGAAAACCACAGCCTGTATTTTCTCCTCCATTCTTGAAAAGCCTGTTTGGCTGATGCTGGTAATGACTCAACAGAATCTTTCTTAAGCAGAAATGTTGCTGCAGAGCAGAAACTAAAGCAGAATTAATGTATTGCAATAGGGTATAAAGAAGTGTAGCCAGGGAAATGGGATCAGGCAGATGAAAGCCCTTTTTGGGCTTTCTTTTGTGAGGCTTTGTTGATTTTGATCTGCACGCTTTATCTTAGATAAGCTATGCCTGCATATTCCGTATCATTTAAACTCTGCTGTATTTCTCTGTATTTTGCCAGATCAGTGGAAGAATGTGATGGGGATTTTTTTTTTTTCCAGGAGAAAAGGGAGGTGGAGAATATTCATTTGTATGGATGGAAACTGAGAAATCCTTATACAGGGGAGTAGATTACACTACACTTCTGTCACACCTTCTTCATGAGGATCAGTAAATATTTCCTGAACACCAGCAAAGAAAACTGCATAGTTCTCCTATGTCAACCATACATGGGAGGGTTTTCATTATAATTTTTGAGATTAGAAGCAGGAACCTGCAAAATTAAGTGGCCCATAGGAAGATGTAGTCAGCACCTTGTGGAATTGGAGGATTTTAAAGAAGGGTCTGATTTGGAGGCTGGTTAATTCTGATCAGGGAGTGGCAAAAGAAGAGCTATGGACACTTGGCCCAAGGCCAGTAGGATGACTTGCAGGGTTAGAGGAATTTTCACGTGGGTGAAGGTTTTTTCCACAGGAGGGTCCTGGTTTCAGGTTTCTCCAAATCCACCTCATAGCTCTTACTTTCCCTAAGCCCAAGGAGAAGTTGCCTGTTTTGAGCAATACCCCCAGGCAAGCACTGAGAAAGGGTTAAACAGAGCAACGTGTTTTTCAGATAAGTAAAGTGAGAAGCCATCCAGAGCTGGCTGCAGAGTTTCCAGAGAGATGTGATATGGCCCTCTCTGGCTCGGTGGAGACAGGTGAGCTTGGCAGCTGTCCATGGGCAAATGGCAACAAAACTCCTGTTCTCTCACATCACAATAGCGCTCTGGAGATGATCTATAAAATTGTTAAAATGCTTTTATATCCTTTCAACTGCCCTGTAGAAAGGAGACTTGCAAAAGCAGTTTAAAATATTGCACTGTTGTTATTGGGACTGTGAGGTGAACTGAAGGAGTGTTGAAATGTGTATTTATTCTAACATCCCCCTGTGAAAGGGGGCTGGACTCCATGGTGACATGCAGGACTGTTAGAAAAAGAAGAAAAAAAAAAAAAACCAAAAAAAACCAGCCCTGCCACCAGCTCCAGCGAGGCACAGCAAGCCACAGAGTCGCTCAAACCATGGGGCTTAAGGTGTCCCTTCCCTTCAACTTGAGCACCAGACTGGCTTTCAAAACCCATGGGCTGTTTGAGGATACTTTTGAGCCTCTGTGTGAGCTGGTGATGCTTAAATACCTCTTTTTACCTCAGTTGACTCCTGCTGCAGCAAAGGCTTGTGGAGAAAGACCCCACGAATGGCAGCAGGACAGATGAAGAGGGCTGGGTCATAATGGGGGTTTGCCACATGCTGGACAGATTCCTAGCTCCCATAAGAGCTTTTTTTCCTGACATATTTTGTACACACAGACCATAAACAAAATGCATGTGTTGAAAACAGTCAGAGTAGCCACATGGTGTCCCCCAGCTCCTGTCACTTTAGGTCAGAAAAATCCCTCCCCATGTTGGTTTGGTGGCACCCCTAGGTTTTGTCTGTCTTTTTAATATGATTTATGGAGACTGGGAAAGCCAGTAGCAATTATGTGCACAATACACTGACTTTAACTATTTCCAGAGAGGCAGCAGAAGGGGAAGATGATTTGCTGGAGCACTGGGGTAAATCTGTAAACCCACAAACACTCTCACATGTTGCTAAGTCAGTGAAGCTTTGCACCAAAAACTTAACCCCATAGATTATATAAAGCCGCTGTCACCTCCTGGAGGCTCTGCTCTCTCCCTCCCTGCCTTGGTGCAGTTCATCCTGCAGCACGTCCAGGCTACTGGTGCCAGTAATGCAGCATGAAATGCAGGGGAAAGAGGGGGCAGCCCAATTTGTGCCACCAATCATAATGTCATGGAGCAATAGCACCTTCTGCTTTTGGTTGAGCTGGATTGACTCTGGCTTCCCGTTTGCCTCGCTGCAGTGCACAAAGCTGTGAGCCCACAGGACAGCCGAGGGTGTCCTGGCAGGGCTGGAGGATGGAAGAGGTACCGTGTGGATGAGCCCCATCCCCTGCTGTCAGAGCTGCTGCACAAGGGGCGCTTTGTCCTGGCAGATGAGATAGCCAGACCTCCCCTCCTTGCCATGCAGCCCTCGTCCCACAGCAAACTGCAAACCTAAGCAAGGACAACCCAGAACCCCCAGAACCCAGAGGAACCCAGAAGCTCAGCAAGACCATCCCCAGGGGCTTTGCTTGGTGGTGTGATATTTTCCAGCTGACACTGCAAAGTCAACCCCATCTGGGGCCATGAAAACATTATATCCCAGCCCAGGGCTTCCAAAGCACCAGAGTCCTGAGTTCAGCCCACTGAACACCCCTTACTCTAGCAGTGGCCTAACTCTGTGCTCTTGGCTTTACCGTTTCCTCTGTTTCCAGTCCTTGCTGCAGCTCCTGCTCCTGAGGTAGCTCTAAAGAATCAGGATCCACTCTCTGCAGCTCTGGCTTAAACACAGCTGCCTGGAGGGTTTTAACACCAACTGCTTGGAAAAGAGCTGTTTGATAGGTAGGATTTATTTTGTATGGATAGAAGTGTGCATATGAACCTTAGTCTGCCATGAGATGTTTCTACCTGTGGGTATGTGTTTCTGATGCTCCCAGCTTGTTATTTGTGATAGGTGACCTAAGGTCAGTTTGTAGGAGAAAATGGTGTTAATGTAGTAAAATCAGATGTGATTTAGTTGAACTGGTGCAATCAATTTTATGAATGCTTCCATTTCTGACTCATGTGACACACTGATTTAGCTTAAGCTCATTATCCAGAAATTTGTATCATTTTCACATATTTACTAGGTCTGTCACGTGATGTTTCTTCTCATTCCAGATGGTGGACTGATTTGATTAGATCCCGTGTTTAGCTTTATATGCACATCTGTTCTTGTAGCTTCTCTCTGCCTACAGTTACACCCAATTATTCAAATGAATTGACTATTATACACTTCAAAGACTGAATTGTTTATTTTAGGATTTGCTTTATTTTTTAGCATGTGGATTTATTGCTGCCCAGAGACTGCTGATTCTGGGAAGGGACATCTTTTGTCTACAGCACTGCCTGCAAAACTGCCTCCCTCTCACCTTGCTTGTGCTGTCAGAGATATTGGACTGAGGTGGAATCCACTGAATCCACGGAAACTTTTTTCCCCTTCAGCAAGGCCAGATAATGTCAGTGTTGACGTAGCCTGTTGGTAGCTGTGAGGAAGCCAGTGGCCACACCAGGCACAAAGACTGGGACTAGCTTGGGGAGATTTCTCTTGTGCAAGGTGTGGCTCTGGAGCAGCCTCTGAGCCTGCTCCAATGAAGTGCTTATGGATGTGCTTGAAGCATGTGAAAAGTCTCTCTGAGTTCACCAAATATTTAAGTGCTTTGCTGGAGCGGAGCCAGAATGGTCAACAGTTTGAAGGATTATACCTTTAGGATAAGCTTTTGGAGGATCCTAAGTACTCATACACACATATGCCCAGAGATATATCTACACCACCATTTTTCAGGCCTCTGAGAAGTAAAAATGTCATCTATCATGACATCCTTCTGGAAAAAAACCTTGGCATTCAAAATTACCAGAGAACTAGCATCTAGTGTTTCTTAAACAACAGGAAGGCTTTGATGTACAGGATCCCATTAACTGGCTGGTTTTGGGATGAGTTGTGACGGAGTTCAAATTGGCGTCAATTCTACAACGATGTTGTAGAAAAAAAAGCAGCACTGCCAGGTGACACAGACACAGGGAAACACAGTGTGACATCAAGTGTCCTGTAGCCAACTACCAGCACTACCTGGCCCAGCACTGAGCTGTGCTCCCCTTGCTGGGCTCTGCAAACAACACAGAAACACCAGCTCAAAAACACCAGCTCCACACCAGGAGCTCTTGCCAGTAACCTCAAAGGTCAGGTAAACAGGTTCATGAGTAGAACCTAAATAAGGTCCACTTCCATGGCAGCCTGTTGTTCTGGCAGATCCAATTCTTCATGAACACAAAAAAAACCAACCAACCAAACAAACAAAAAAAACCCCAAAAAAACCCACCACCAGACTGCCTTGTTTGACTTATTCCGTGTACCCCTTAGCAGAAACCGGCTGTTTATTTTCATTCCATGAAACTCATCTAGATAATGCCACCATTTTCCAGGCCTCCCTTCCTTTCTCCCAAACGTCCCCACCCATTCTTAGGTCAGGTGTTACAACCTCTATTGGCCTAGGGTATGGTAATCTTTATTTTAAGTATAGCTTAATTTATTTTGGTTTCCATCTACCTTTCCTGTTAAAATGAAAGCACAAAGTCTATCCCTCTGCCCTGTGCTCCTGGGGTATTTCCTGCCAGTACCCTCTCAGTGAACATTTTATTTTTGTATTTCCCATGCCACAGTTGCACTGATGAAGCTCCCCAGTAAGACCCGTGTCTGTGGTTGATGTTTCTGGTGTAAGATGCCTTTTGCTTAATTGCTAAGCAACTAGCACAAGTTTAGCCCTGCCTTTCTAAAGCGGACCTGGTCACCACACAGATTATGTGTTACTGCTTAGGGGAAGGTATGATTTATTTTTTTAAAATGAATCCTTTTTTCCTAAACAAATGAGGTTTTGTTGATAATATATCTGTGTGTATATTGCTATGGCAGCTTTGGATTAAGCTGGCCAACTTCAGACACATTTGCAAGAGAATCCTTACAGATAAAAAGTTCATACAGATTTCTGAAAGTCTGGCACTTGTGCAGAAGACAGACATCCAAATTAGTGCCTCTTTGAAGGAAGGGCAGAAGAGGAAGGTGAACTGTATTATTAGACCCCAGAGAATCCACACAGGATGCCCTGACCACAGGAAAAGCTTTATTCAGCTCTTGCCCCTTATTAGCCTCGGATAATCAACCACAAAATAGAAAGTCACAGGAAACCAGGCAGCAAAATTTCTACTGCTCCCAGAAGTACTTGTTTCTGGCTCAAGAAATTCAAGTGGTGCCACTCTTTGAGTGGACACAAGGGTACCTTCCCACAGCTGCCATTCCACAGCAGCAGCACCCGGCCGCCGGCTGAGCTGGACTCCTGTGAGAGCTTGTCCCATTTTAGCTCTTTGCACGTGCACCTGTCTACCTTTGTGTCTGCTACCAGGGCTTTCTGATGTTTGGAATTTGTTCCCCCCAGTAGGTGAATGGGACTTTGCAGAACTCTCTGTCTCCTGAGCCATGCACATAAATGGATATTTTTATCGTTGCAGGACATTTTGTTCCTCACCCTCCTCTGGATCCTGCTCAGATCCTCCCTGTAATCTTGCCATCTCTCCTTGTGACAAGGCTCCTCAGCCACACCCGGGATGACGCACTGCCGTTTCTCAGCTCCTTGCATTGTGTGGCTGCAGGTCCTGCTGCAAAGCCAGTGTGGAGACAAACAACAGGCAAAAATAACAGAACCAGTCTGGCCTCAAAAGTGTATCTGCAGCCTCTGTGAGTCACACTGCAATTTCACAATAAAGCCACCTTGTAACTTATGCTCCAAGATGCTGATTAATTTAATTTTTAAATCTCCAAACAATACTGGACAGAGAAGAACAATAAAATGAAAAAGCAGCACGGAGTACTCCAATGGTGCCAAAGGAGCACTGAGAAAGGAGTGACCTTAAGCCTTTCACTAGATGGGTGCAATAACTCAGCATTTTAGACGGGTGTGATGGACTTGGTGTTTGCATCTCACCTAACCCTTTGAATAGACAGTATCAAGCCTTCAATTTGGCTTTTTTGAGCTCAAACAAATCCCCTCTGTGAGAATGACATCTAACCACACCAGCCTCATGGCTAGATAGGGTTCACCAATTCCTGCAAGGGGGAGGTCGCTTTGCACTGTTTATTTTCAGCTTAGTTGCAAGAATAACTTGCTGATACTGAACCCAGTGGGAGAATTCCCTTAATCCAGCCCTGCTGACCTGACATACCTGATGGACTGTGAGTGCCAAGGTAATTTTCATGCTCTTTATCACAGCTGTTGATACACAACTGCTCTTCGTTCACACACACACACACGCGCGCGCGCACGCACACACACACAGACACAGAGATCCCTGCTTGAAATTATCAGCCCATCTTTACTTATAGGGTGGTGAGAAAGGCAAAGCGAGAGGGAGTGTTGTTATTGGGAGGAGCACAGGCATTATGGTGATGGAGATTTAGATAGTAAGACATGTAGGTACTAGAAAAGTTCCAGGCAGTTTTTGTAGGACTTGACCAGGAGCTCAGAAACCCAAGATCCAGTCTACACCCCAGGCCAACCTTTGTGCATTGAGCACAAGTCACTTCCTGGATGAGCCTTATCAATATTTGTTAACCATGTGGATCACATAACCTGTCATTTCCTGTCTTTCTGACATGAAATCACTTTAAATTGGATTGGTTTCAGTCTTGAAACAAAACAGAAGACACAGACCAACAAAAAGGTAAGAGTAATCTAATATGGGCACTTAAATGTTGGCTATAGGAAGGAAGGAAGTTGTGTTGGAAAAAGATCAGTCCCAGTTGGCAGAGGACCGGATGAGAGAAGATGGTGGTGGTACTTCGCCTTTCTCAGTGTTGGCTCTTTGAGGATTGACATGGACACAGCAGAACAAGGTTGCAAGTGTGGTGTGCTGGTTGTGCCAGGAGGAAAACGGTGACCAGGAAGCAAAAGGATAATTTTCTGGGGATCAGAGGATGTCACTGGGAGGCCACTGTCTGGACCTCTCTTTTCAGCTTACACCATTTTAGCCAAACCCTGTAGCCAGACTAAGGGCTGGTCTGTGTGCAGATTTGCGCTGCTGTCAGAAAAACCAAGCTCACAACACACCCTGGCCATTAGGGAGCCTGTCCTGGGCCCTCATTTTGCTGTGCCCTTTTCAGTGAAAGCAATGCAGGAAGCCCAGGAGAAGCTGACTTGTGAGGGTCTTGGGAAGTGAGAGCTGGGCCTTTGCACCATGACCTGTTGAACAGGTCAAATGAAAACTTCTGCCCTCGTTCCTTCTCTGCTCAGCATGGGACAAGTCCCTGGGGTTGCCTTTACACAACACACTTACTGAAATTCCCACAGCCTCTGAAGGTGCCACAGGACTTTGCACAATGCTCACGAGGTGGTTGGAGGGAGAAGCTGCAGAAATACAGGGTAGCGTTACGTATTTAAGTAGACGGGATTACAAAACACCATTGTTTCCTCATTAAAACACAGAAACCCAAAGCAAGTGAAATATTATCAGGTAGTGCTGATTGAGGGTGTAGCAGTTCTGGATTTGGGCTGACTCAACATGCTTTGCTGAGCCCTTTGATTTTAGCCTGTCTGGCTTATCTGTCATTTGATGGATTTTACTGGCTCACTGGTGTATTCCAGCACTGCCACACATTTTTAATGAGTTCTTGAAAAGGTAATGGCAAGTGCGTGGACTCTGGACTGCCTTGTCCAGATTTGGGGCCACAGTGCCCTGGTGCTGAGGGTCTGTTCAGTCTGAGGGTGTGTCCGTTCAGTCACACCAAGCCACAGCATTTGATCCCAGATCAGCAAAACCCACAGGCATGGACAATGTAGGAAAAACAACAACACAGCAAGGAACAGTTCATGACTTGATCTGGGATTCCTGAGCACCTGGAAGGGCCTGAGCAATGTGTGGGGTGTGACAGCACAAACCAGTGCATTAATGGGCTGTAGCTGCAGTACTGTGTGTGCAGGGCAGCAGAAGAGGCTGCAGGGACAATGAATTAGGCCAGATTTGTCTTTTTCTCCTTCCCAAGCTACAGAATTTATTGCATTATATGTTCTGTAGCTAAAGAGATGTCCATGGCCATTTAAAACACTGACTGAGAACAGAAGACTGAGCAAAGCAGATTTCCCAAATCCGGAATCTCAGCAGTGGCCATTTTCCATTTCTTTTGTGCTTGAAAAATAAGCAAGAATTTTGAAAAATCAGCATGGCTGCATCCCCAGGGGAGACTCAAATAAAGCTTTAATTAAAGCAAAGAAAGGGAGGTGTCTTATTTGAACTCTGCTGAGCTGGATGGATTACCTATGAAAGCTGGCAGTGACAGGACAGCTGTGTGAAGAAGCCTGTGGCAGAAGCACCGGTGTCTTACACAAACAACAGGAGACAGGGCGGGAGACACAAAGCCATAATTGCCAGATAGATTTCTTCCTCATGAGGCACTTGCTAAGTCAGCAGAAACCTGCCTCAATTTTCTGTTGCAAGGCACTGTGCTGTTTATTAAGGGAAAAAAAAAAAATAGCTTTGCCTACTATCACTTTTACAGCTCTTCAGCCTTATCCTGCAGGGAATACTGCCAGGGGAGACCATTATATACCATATATATATATATATATATATATATATATATATATATAATTTTTCTCCTCTGTGTTTCTTCTTTTTTCATATATCATTGCAGAGAAAAAAGCACAGCAATAATAAAAAAGGACATGTATTAACATGAACATGGAGGTGTGGGAATATGAGAATGGCCTAGTGAGATTTCACTGTCCCAGCATTTAGTAGAACAATTTAAACCAGTGCTGCAGTTTAATTAAGATTTTGGGTTACTGGCTTTGTTGATGTTCTAGTGGTAGAATTGGGAAGCCATGGAAATCTTTGTGCAACTTTCTGCAATGAGGGAAAGCATATATTTTTCAGGTCAGAAAGCTAAAATCCATTAATAAAAGAGGAATAAGCTAAAATTCATTAATAAAATAGGTAACACTCGTGACTACTGAGAACCCCACAGATTGAATTGCTTACAATAAGTAGCTACATCTACTTATAATAGAACTGTACAAATCTTTGAGGTGGAAAAAGACCTTCAAGATCATCATGTCCAACCTTTGATTTACTTTTTTTCATCATGAACTGGGACTTTGTTCTACTGAGTGAATATAATCTATATGTCTAAGCTATATTTAAAAATGCCTGGGTTAATGGCTGGGGTTATTGCCCCCAGTCTGGATGCCAGGGCCATGGATGCCTCCTCCTCCTCCATGCTGAAGTGACCATTTTACTGCTTGCAGATTACACAGGAGCAGAGGGAAAAAGCAATACCCCCAAGAAGAGGGTCTTATGCTGTGTTCCAGATGAGGCATGGTGCACCCCATCAAAAAAAATGGGGTTCTTCACCCTTCTTCCTATTACCTCTGGCACAGTTAGCTGAAATGTCCATTGTAAGGCAAAAAATTGGTTTTTTTGTTTTTTTTTTTTTTCTAGAAGTTTGAGATAAGGTTTTAATTACTGTTAATAAGGATGTGGATTTTCTGTCCCGCAAAAAGATTAAGAAAAAATTCTCCAAGCCCCCAGACTATGCCAAGCCTGGGTACAAGTAAATAGTTTCTTTGCCATGCAATCTAATTTTCCCCCTTTATTATTTGCTAATGGTCTGCAGAAGACAAAAATCTCTGTGAAATACATGGCCCCCTCCCCTTTAATTTTGAAAACACCGAGAAACCTCCATTCAAATCTTTGTTTGTTTTTTGCTTATTATTCCTGAAAAATTCATCAAAATCAATATGAGTGCTTGTAGCGCAGAAGATCCTGCACATTTTGCCTGGGAAGGGACTTTTTGATGTAAGAGCTCCTGCCAGCTTTAGTTCAGAGACTTATACCTTAGCACATGCCAAAAGCACACGAAATCAGAGAGGAGGGGAAAGCAAGAGTTGCCCCACTCACCAGCCTTGGGCTGTTTGGCTGCAGAGACATCACTGCTCTTTTGGGGCTTCACCTCCATCCCTAGCAGGACCCATGTGCACAAGGGGGTGATAGTGAAGGTCTGCCCTTCTGTGGTGTCAGCCAAAATGCTGTGCCTTCCCCAGCCCTCCTCAGCGTTTCCCAGGGCCCTCCCCAGGCACTCGCTGGGATTACTCAGCTCGGGGTGGTTTCAGTGCAGCGCCCTGGGTCAGAGCGGGATTTTGGACATGGCTCTGTGTACCCACATCACTTGGGTATGGCCAGTCAATGTGGCAATCTGAAACACTGTTTGAAAGCCAGATGTGGTGCTCAGGAGCAGATCTGCTTGAGCAGCTGGGGAAGATTAAATCCTCTTGTAAGCTACAGGGCAACATGGGGTGACACTTGGTACATTGGGCAGAGCTGAGAGAGGCTTTTGGAGTAAAACCAAAAACTTTGCTGGCCCCCAAAGTCTGAAAAGTTTCAGGAACCTTTCAGTAAACCTGGATTGAGCAGATTTATAATTTCAAGGAGGAACCTCTTAGAACACCCTGGTATATGCATGATTTTGAGCCTAGACCCGGCCACACTTGGCACTTTGGAAGTTTTGCTTTGGGTTTTTTGCATTCAAATCCAAAAAACAATGTAGACTCAGCAGGGAGGAACCGATGCAGACCAAAACTGCTGAGTTTTGCACAGCTTTAATTATAATCTCTTCACAGTGCTGATTTTATTTATTATTGTTTGTACTGTGGTAGCAGTGGAGGGCTCCAACCAGCTCTGGGGCTGCACTGTGGAAAAGGCAGGAGAAGGAGGCAGCATCCCCAGCCTGAAGAGTGCATATTCTAAATAAACAAAAAAGATAAGGAATGAGGGAAAGACATAAAGCACGTAAGGAAAGCGATTAAGGGCTGCTGGCAAGACAACGCTTTTCTTTGCGTCTCTCTCACCCACACACAAAATTGTATTTGTTTATCCTGTACACTCTTTGGGGTCAGGGCTGCGTTTTCCAAAATGTGTAGGGAGATGAGATGCAAGAAATGTGTTGGGAAGTGAAGGTGCTGAGGGCAGCAGCAGCAGATCAGTCATGGGGCCGCTCTGCCAGATTTCGGCAGCGAGGGTGGGAGTAGGAGGAAGGTGGTGGGGAGGGATGGCAGAGGATGAGACTGACTGCCCTTCTTAGCTTGGGTCAGGTCAGAAAACCCACTCTGACAACCTGGGACAAGTCACCAGACCACTCCATGCTGCAGATTCCTCTAGGGTTGAGCAGGGCTAAAGTGGCATAATTCTTCCTTGGTGTAAAGTGCTTTGAGATACTCAGGTGAAAGGTACTGGAGGAATGCAAAGATTTATTTTTCATAAACCTCTTCACATATTCTTTTCACTTAGGCCAATCAAGTCCTAAAGCCAGGACTTTTAGAGAAACATACTTGTCTCTAATTATACACACACACACACACACATATATATATATATATATATATGTATTTGAATATAAAAATACATTTGCAAAAGAGGCCAAGGTATGCTTTTTCAAAATGACACCTTAAGTTAGATTTCCTAAATCTATATATAGGATCTTAAAGGAACAGCCAGATTTTAAATCAGGATACTTCATAAAAACTGAGTTCAGGAGTCCAGCTATAAGTTCTTACTTGAAGATGTTTTGCCACAAGCTAGCTGAAACTTTCATATCTTAAAAGAAGTTTTTAATGTCTGGTTTTGTTTTTTATCTTTTTCCTTAAGGATTTAGGTGAAGGTTTGGGCCAATTATTTTATCCCAGTTATTCACCATTCTGCAACTATTAATTAAAACAAACAGCTCTCTGAAGCTATTTCTCACAATGGGGAAGATTTATATCTTGAAACTGAAGCTTGTTTTTTCACTGTTTTCTACACTGTGTAAACATTCAAGGTTGTTATTGCAGCAATCACCAACACAAGCTCTCAGAGCTCCTTGCCAGGCTTGTGATATTTATTGTTTGAAAAGCCCCAGCTCCTGGAGTGAAGTCATTAGATGAGAACCTCAGCTTTCAGTTCAAAAAAAGAAAATGTAATTTTGAGAGAAACGGGAAACCATGAGCAGAATGCAGAGTCAAGGGTCCAAACGTCAGAAGGGAGAGCAAAAAAAAGAAAACTCCACATGTGTTATTATTTTTTAAAGTCTAAGGACATTCAAACCAACCTCCCCCTTATAATTTGGCAGAGGGGGGCTGACTCAAGGCTTGTGGCTGCCAGGGCATGGCCGTGGCAGGGGTTATTCATCACCTTGGAGCGCCCAGAGGTTTTTCCCCAAGGATCTGCTCACCCTCTGCTGAGCTGCATGTGTTTGTACTGCCAGGTGCTGGGCTCCAGCCACTTTTATTTTTTTTTTTTTCCTTTTTCCTTTCAAACCAACTTTACTGAAGCATTTGTTTATGAAAATATCCTGCACAAGGAATTAACACTGACTTGGCAAATAGAAACAACAGGTCAACTCCTGGCCCTTCCAAATCTTACAGGATCTCTTTAAGCTTTCAAAAAAAAGAAGAAAAACAGAACTATTCAAAAGTCTTGGCTGCTAAATAGTCAGTAAGGCCATAACAATGTAAAAGCAAATGTAAATATTATATTATGAAATGTATTTTTCAAAAAGCAGTTTTTTTCTCAGCAGTTACATGGGCTTTATATACAATGGGATGATTCATTCCTGAAGGTAATTCCAGCCTATGAAACAACCCCCTACATATTATGGCCTAAAATATCTATTTTATACAATGTTTTTACCTTGTGAAAGCTCATTCAGCCTCCTGACTTATGAAGGCTGTACTTCTCCCTGCTCTGCTCTCCACAAACCCTCAGGGGAGAGAAAAAAAAAATACAGAGCAGAAACCTGGCTAACTCCAGTGTGACTAAGGGGCATTAATATTGGAAAACCAATGCAAGGAGTGTAACAAAAACACAAGCAGGAGAAAAACAAGAATATTTCTGCATGGCAAAATAGCATGTGGTGAAACCGTTTGTACAGAAAAGGCAGGGTGGGTCCCAGATGAGGCAGCAGAGAGGAGTGATCTTTTGAGCTAGCTGAATGTGCAGCCTATAGCCATGTTGCAGATTGTGTGGTTTGCATTTATTCATTTACAGGGTACAATTCCCACCTCTCTTCAGGGTGCTGTTAAACCTGACTCCTTCAAAGTGTGGCTTCAGGAATCAGGACAGCCATAGACCAGCAACAGATGCAGTCCCAGCTCAGAGGAGAGATAAATCTCCTCTTGCAGGAGTGAATAGATGCCAGAACACTCTGAAATCCCCCTCTTTACCAGAGAACCTTGCATTATGAATGTCTCTCTCTACTGGGGCTCGGGTTATGCCTGAAATAATGACCCAGTATTGTCATATCTGTTTCAGACATACTTTGTGAGCTGGTGGAAGACAAATGTTGGACACACCAGTGCTGTCAGCTGCTCCAGTACTCTTCAGGAACGCCATTCTTCCTATTCCTGCTGTTGATTCAGCCACACACCCTGCCAATAAACCGCAGCAATAGCTGCCTAACAGGTCATCCTCACTGCACAAGAGGGGGCAGTTTGCCAGCACCAGACAACTTAACCACCAACCGTGGCTGTTCCAGGACAACCAAATTCCCGAGGGTAATGGCAGCCGCTTCTGAACTGATGTCTCGTCCCACTGAAGTCCTAGGGCTTCCCAGACTTTTGGAGTCACAGCTGATGAGCACAAAGGTGCAGCCTGATGCAGTCCTACAGTCCAGTTCTGGGCATGCTGTTGTGGTCCAGAATGAGCCAGCAGTGGGAAAACACAGGTGAAACCCAGGCCAGGTGTCTCTGCTCTGCCACGTTGCAGCCTGGGTGAGCTGCTGAGCACTGTTTTGTCAAGGTTACAAGGCAGGGCTGATGTGTCCTCCAGCCTATCATCACCTGCCCAGTGCTCATGTCCAGAGAGGTGCACAAAGGCAAACAGCTGGAACAGCTGGAACGGAGGAGACAAACCAGAGACTTCTCATTTGCTTTTGCAGACAGATCTAGGGACAACGGCAGGTATCCCACAATAATTTGGCAAATACCTCAAGGACGATGCTGAAGTCTGTGAGATGTGGCTTCACAGAAGAGCTCACCAGCTAATGCAGCCCAAAAAGGTTGGCACAATTACACAGTTAAACTCAAGCACTGCTCCAGACTTTGGAAGCTGAACCTCAAGAATGCCAGGCCCAGAAAAACTCTGCTGCAAAGACAAAGTCAAACCAACTCAGGCAGATTTGTAGATTGAAATGGAAATGCCCTCACTGTACTGATTACTTAATGCCATTTTATTTCTTCCTTCCCTTTTCAAGAGGACTGTTGTGTGCGCAAACAGAGCCTCAGTTTTCTGAAGCTCCTGACGCCAGTGATCCTCCACTTGCATGCAACTTGAAGCTATGTGGAAGTCATAGGGTCAATTTGTTTACCTTGCCTGTGGCAAGGCTTGGGTTCATCAGGTTAATTCCAGTAGTTGCTAAAAGGTCTTGAAATTTTTTTCTCTGGTGTCATATGGCTTTTGTATTTATTTTATTTTTTTTTTCAAAGCAGGGGGTAACCATGAACTGTTCAAAACATACTGAAGTAAACAACACTTTTTTGCATCAAGCTCGTCCTGTGGATTAATTCATTTGCATTTCTGGCCCTTTCAAGTGAGGGGAAGTCATACAGATGTCAGCAGTCATTTAAGGATTTTAAGGGTTATGGTTCACATCATCCAAAATTGATAACAGGCCTACTTGTTCCCAGGAAAAGGAAAGATTATGGTGGACATATTGATGTTTTGGGAAAAAATGGGGGATTTTTAATGATAATAGAAAAATATATTTTACAGCTGCTATTATTTGTTTAAGTTCAAAGCCTCTGGCACATCCACACTGATCACTTCTTTGTTTTTGGTGGTAGAAAAGTTGATTTCATATTGCTGATTCTACTGAGTTTGTCATCCTTTCAGATAATGGACCATTGAGCCTGCAAACAAGTCTGCTGTCTAGTACCATCAGCTGATTTACATCAGATATTCTGAAATTTAGTTGTTCCAGTTCTTAAGAGTTGTGTGTATAGGAAAAGCAAGAACTTCACAACAATTAGGGCAGCAGAACACTCTTTGATCAAGAACCAGCACATCTTAAATATTACTAGGGTGAACTAGGCCTGTACACAGGAATGAGTTAATCCTGAGATAACTGTCAATAATTTGTCATTAACCACGACTATTGATTCTGCAGTCTGGCCTTAGGTGAAATTACTATATAAAAAAGCCCACAGTGGCAATAGCAACAAAGCAGAGTGTTTTCTGGCAGTCTCTGTGAGCCCCTTCAATGCAGGAAGCAATAGATTATAAACAACTTTTATTTGAATCCCTGTAGGATGCATTGTGAGAGTCCAAAAACAAAACCTGTTTTTCTCAAAGCTCTCCACAGAAATAAAGTTCTTGATGTCCCAATACAATAGCAAAGAGATCAGCAAGTAAAGAAAAACTATCCGTTCCTGGCAAGACATGAGAACAGCTCCCACCAGTTTATAGTTGTCCAACAGATCATCAAAAAAAGAGTTTTGCTTGCGTTCAGGACTTTTTAGTGCCAAGAGGTGGTGTTGATTGTGAGATGCCTGGTATTTTCAAGCGTGCCAGCCAAAGGACTGCTGAGGGATCATAAGTGGTCCTTAATATGTGAAATGTGTTATCTCTGGGCTATTTTATGCATAAACTGCTTTCTGTGAGCAAAAATCTCCATGGAGTGCTCAAAGCAGGCAGCTATTGTGCACACAGAAGCTTCTGTTTGCACACCCTGCCATTCACCTAAAAAGTGTGCACAGATCTATTTCCTGTGAAAAAACCCTACCATTTAATTCTTAGATGCACAGAAGTCCATTGGTTTTTGCAGTGCTCACCATGAGCACATCACAGGGGCTTATTTTCACAGATTTTTTTTGAAGTCGGAAGGAAGCCAGCTTTTTCCTGGCACCAAAAACTGGATATGGGTTTTTTTCACAGAATCACACAGAATCACAGAATAATGAGGTTGGAAGAGACCTCTAAGATCATCAAGTCCAACCCATGCCCCAACACCTCAACTGGACTATAGCACCAAGTGCCACATCCAGTCTTTTTTTAAACACATCCAGAGATGGTGATTCCACCACCTCTGTTCACACCTCCTGCCCACTCCCCAGGCCAGTGACAAGGTGCAGATTGAGTGGCAGTGGCCAGGAGACAGCTGCAGGGGCTCGGGCCCCCAGCAGTAAGGGACAAGTGCAACCACCCCAGGGTCTGTGGTTTGCTCGCAGCAATGGCGAGGGCTGGGCTGGGAACTGGGCTGGGCTTCCACACTGAGTGTGGACTCAGAGAAAAGCAGCCAAAGGCACGAAAGGGACTTCTGGCTGCAAGGGAAACCTGCGTTTGGAGGGTCAGCTGAAAATCTTTCAAAGCTCCGAGACAGTCAGGAGGTCAAGCTGTGCTGGGGAGGGCTCTGAGCTGAGCAGGGACAAACATGAGGTCTCTGGGAGCACAAGCACAAGGATTTTGGCAAATCTTTCTCAATGTCAGTGTAGGCTTTGACTCAGATGGTGCTGTAAGGCCGTTTCCATCTTCACACACAGCCTTGCCATCTGCTCTGAGTAATTTTACAGTCCCTATTGACCCTTCTTAGAGACTAGCAGAGTATGACACTTCTCTAAGGTGACCAAAGTGGTCACTTGAATGCTGATAATTCCCCCAGATGGAAAGGATGTCTCGGGACATCTATCTCTCTACTCCCTCCCTCCCTCCCTCCCTCCCTCCCTTCCTGCCTGCCTGCCTGCAAACGCACAGCTTTCAAGAAACACCAGGTGGACGCTGGTGCTTGCCCATGACTTTGCAGAGCTGCTGGAGGCAGGTAACACCTGGGCTACCTCTGAAGGAAGCGCCTTGTCACTGCAGAGTGCCCAATGCTCTCCTCTGTGCTCCCCACAGACCTTAGTCCTGGTCCTTGTCCCTCCAGTGCTGGCAGCTGGTGCGAGATGGTGTCTGTCCCTACAACTGCTTTGCGCACTCTGAGCTTCTGAGCCACCACCCAGCACAACCCACTCTACTTATGTCCAGACAAAATACTGGCAGTGCCAACATTCAAACCCTGTCACTTAGAGGTCCTGGTCCCACAGAAGTGATGTCCTTGGTGAGGCTGCAGCCCTCCCCTCTTCAGGAGATTTCAGAAAACCTCAGACAACAGGCAATGGTTACTTGAAGTGTTGCCAGCAATCTGGCAAGTTACTAGCTTTGCAATAGTTGTCCTGTCATCCTCCTCAACACAAATGTTCCTGTCATCTGTCCTTGGGTTCTGCCATTCTGCTGCAACAGAGAAGTCCACACCGTTGAGACAGGGACTGGACTTAGGCAGGAGATTGGTGTGAGTAGGGAGTGAAAAAAATCCCCGAGGTGGAACAAGCTAGCAGGAAAATCACACTGCACTGAGAAAGCAGAGACGCAAAATTTCTGAAAGCAAGGGGGAAAGCCCTCCCCGCTGTCTGCTCCTCCCCGAGTAAGGTGGTTTGCTAGGCGGGTCAGAATGTTGGTTGTGAAAGCCAGTTCCCAGTGGCCACTGCTGTTGAGTGTGGCAGGGAGTTTTGGAAACTGCACGAAGCAAATTCCGTCTCTTGGAGATGAGCATGGAGTTCTGCACATTGCTCTGAATGCTGACGCTCAAAATCGATTTTGGCTGTGCTTCATCCTCAGAGATTCCACCTGCACTCCTTGTGACCAAAATCCTGGGAGGGGAAATTCAGCTGGCGATTTTCATGAAACCATGTCCTACGTCTTTGCAAAGAATGCCTTTGCAAGGGACTTAATGAGATTTTGTTTTGTTGCACAACTTTTTTCATATTATGCTAGTCCTTTGAAAGGGTAAATCACCCAGCTCTGGATATGCAATCCTAAAATAATAGAAGGGTTGAAAAATGTTTCTTTTATATAGTTTTGACTAAATTATATTGCTTGATAATTTATTTTTGGTGATATAAAAGGTATTTAGACTTTTCCTCTTTCCTTTTTAAAGCAAAGTTAACACCCTAAATTTCCAGCCTTTGATTTGTTTAAAAGTCTTTTACTAAAAGTGTGTATATTTCAACCAAACCATTTTCTAATGAGTTAAAGAAAGTTAGTTTCAAGTTTTTATTACAAAGGAAGAAAATGGATAAAGATAAGGAAAACTCTCCCCACTCTTCAGTTCCATTCGTAATTACCTTTTTATTTTAAATCAGCTCAGCAACGAGGGTAAATAAAAGCCCGAATCCCAAGCATCTGTAACTTAAACCAACAACACGGCATGACAAAGTGTGCGATTACACTAGATTTGTGCATCTTTTAAAAAGGCAAAAACTCCTGGCTCTTTGCCACATCTTACAGGCTGGGAGAGGGGTCAGGGACACCTTGGGGTGACTACTGGGGGTGCCCAACCTCCCACCCACCTCGATAGGCTCAGGCACAAGTCACTTGCCTGGCCTTTCCACTCAGGCTTTAGCAACTGGCTACAGTTTTCCCACTGTTGTTCAGGATTTAAAATGACATTTTATTTGCCTACCCAAATTCTGAATGTGACTCAATCCTCCCCCAGCCCAGAGCTGTGTCCTCTGTAACAGAATAATGTTTAGGATTCGATTCATAGTACACCAGGCGAGTATAATCAAAGTGACTCGGCAGGGTGTGGGGTGGGGGAACAAAAAACAAAGGGAAAAAAACCCAAACAAGCCACTCCTCCCCCCCCCCTTTCCTGCTACATAACAGTGTCTTGTACTCCATTCAGCTGGCCTGGCTGCAATGGTTTTGTGCACAGGTACAGTGATCTGCTGCTGCTGCTGCTGCAGAATCAGGGGAGACCCTGTGATTTTGAGGATGAAATTCCCTGAGGTAGAGTGGATGGATGTGTTTCTCTGGGTCAGCCCAGGGTGACAGCTCCTCTCTGTCCCTGTCCTGCCATGCCGTGCATGCTGTGTGTGTGTGTGTGTATTTCTAGGGAAGTATTAAAAAAAAAGAAATAGGAAAAAAGAAACATTTTCAGGGACTACACAGAAACCGCTGCAGGAGTTGCTAGAGCAGTGTGCATACGCTCGAGAGGAATCCCTTTCAGTTCCTCTTTTCTTCAGCTTTATTTAAAAAGGGCTTGAAGGCTGGTTTAATTACGAAAACCAGCTCTCTAGACACCAAACAAAACGGCAGCCTATCCTAAGTTGGCACCAGGACAGATGCATATTTTGCTCCCTTCTCCATGCCAATCGGCTGTAGCTCATCCAGTATGTCAATCCAAGTTGGCTGTCTGAAATCCAAGTTTAGTGGCCTGAAAATATCCCAGTCTGGCTTTGTTTCATGTGGTAAACAGCTTGCTCAGTTTATTTCCTTAATGTTCAAAACAAAAATCAACACCCCCCCCACCCTAAGCAAAAACCCCACATTACTACATATTTTGGTAATAGCCTCTCTTTGCATTTCACCCCACTGCAGGATTTCCCTTTTTTTCCCCCTCTGTATACACTGACCATGGAACGCTGGCCAAACATGCTGCTTTTGAAAAGATAGGCCTGATTCTGCTGGGCACTGAGCTCTGGTGAATGGAATTAAGACCAAAACAGCCGAGTTCTGCAACAAAAAATGTTTGAGGCTGTTTCGTGCTTGCAGCTTTGTCAGCTCTTCTGAGCTGCCTGGCCATCTCCTGGATTCATCTAAAATTGGATCTGGCCACCTGTGGGAGCAGGCAAGGCTCAGGGATGGTGGCTTTGCAAAGTGGGGTCTTTGTGGAGGGTCCTTGGGGTTCAGCCCCCCATCCTGTAAAGGTTTGCAGGACAATGTGCATCAGGCAAGAATAGCAGGCAGTAGCAGGGAGGGTTTATCATGATTTACCATTGATGCAAATTCCCTCCCCTCCCTTCCCCCTCTTCCATTTTATAAAGGGGCCCAGGCTTCCTAGTCAGCCAACAGGATCAGGACTGCCAAAAGAAAACAAACCCAGTGTGGGGAGGCTGCCCACAAAACACGGCTTAGTCAGTACTCTGGGGATGAGAGAAAACCAAATGGCCTCCCAAGGCCAGGGATGGAGTATACTTTCCTTGATAATTCAACTCAAGCAAGGACTTATCTCTCCAGATGTCTTACTGCCTATTCCCTTGCAGAGGAAATTGGACATCTCTGAAAACCTGAAACTGGGTCTCCACTTGCCAGCTTTCTAAGCAGAGGCAACAGTTTTCCACAGGGTACGGCTAAACCTTGGGAGATGATTAACAAGTAACTCATCTGATTTTCACCTTTCCTGATAGCTTTGCAATTGACCCAATGTTTACCAATACATTTATGGCTTTCTGAAGAAGAAAAAAAGAGAGAGAGAGAATGTGAAGGGATGAAAGAGGTATATATCTTGGGAAATAAAAGGAGATTAAAAATGTCAGGGCAGCTGGAGAAATCCCTAGGAAATCAAGAAATATCCCTAACTGTCACCTTTCTTCTTCCACCTTCCTAGTGGGAAGTTATATGGTGTTCAAACAAGGCAAGAGCGTATCACCTTTTATTTACTATATTTATATGGATGCTTTATACGGGTACTTCCTATAGTGGAAATGCTGGGCAAATATTAACTTTGACTCTTTGGAACCTTTGGTGTAATACAAAGAAGGCGTGGGGAAGCAAACACTGGAGAAGAGGCTCAGTTCCAACTTTTACCCCATCAGCGAATCTGGCTGTAGAAGATGCCACTGAGCACAGAGGAGAATTCAGCTGTACTGAGAGCAGTGCAAAGCCAAATGTTCGTACTGTCCTGTGCCTTCTGCCCCAGTGCAAACCCTGCTTTGTGTTTACAATGAGAGACCATAAGAACAGAACCTGACTACAGGCAGCCTCTGCCCCTCTTGGTCTGGGCTTTCCCAAACACGGTTTTCCTCTTCCAAACTGCAGGGCAGGCACACAGGACAGGCAGTGCCTCTGTTCCAGGGCAGTGTTGCTGTTAAACTTGGCAGGTTTGGTTAAAATCACTAGCAACAGGTGAGCAGCCCTGACCTACCCTGCCCTGCCCTGCCTGTGTGTGCTGGGATGGAGAGCTGTGGATGCAGCATGGCTTGGGAAGATGCCACCCCATTCCCTGAAAACAGAGTGTTTCTGAGATTCGGGTCATCCATCCTGATGCCACACTGCTGTGGGGAGAGAGGGTTTTGGGGAGCAGGAGAGAAGGGCACCCCGAACAGCTCTGGGAGGCACCACACCATGCACAACCCAGGGCCCTGGCAAGCCCAGTCGAGCCTGGGCAGCATAGGCAGGGTTAATCCTGACCACAGCACGCACTTCCCCTTTCCCCTCCCCGGAAAGAAAAGAACATATATCCTGCAAGGGGATCATGACTTTCCAGGGCTCAAAGCAGCTCTCCCAGTGGCCAGGGGATTTTCCAGGCTGGGAGGGTTCAAAAGCCTGTGATTTTCCACCAAAAGGCATTTTCAGTATCTCTTGAGTTCATTTTCAAATTGCTCCAGTGAGGAATACACAGATTCATCTGGCTTCTGTAGTATCCCAATAGGATAAAGGCACGGAGGGTTATGCTCCCAACGGGCATCTGCCTATTTGCAGGCAGTTATCAGGAAATGCACATCAGCACATGTAGGCAGACACATGGGTGCGTTGAGAAAATGCCTGGTTGCTGGATAAGTCTGGAGGAGCTTTTATCTCTTGGGAAAAATGATTCGTGATACGTTGCCTGCTGAAACTCACAAGCATTTGATTTCTTTACTGCCTCCCAGGAAAAAGAGCAGAAGCTCCTTTTAGATAGTTGAGGAGGAAGGGAAGGGGAGAAGCAGGAGAAAAAAGAAAGGAGAAAAGGAGGCTGGACATTATTTGCTGGTGAAATCTTAGCACAGGGACATGGTATTATTTCACTGGAAGTGGAAATTCCATGCTCCTGCCTTTGAGAGGGGGGATGGCAAAGGCTGAAGGAGCAGAGATCTGCCCTGGGTGAGAGAGGGTTTGCTGTGTCACTGCCAGGCAGCCCCACTGACCCCTCAGGTGCAGGCAGCCTGGCTTTGGAGGGCTGTCAGCAGGAGGGTGGCAAAAGAAATGTGTCTCTTGGAGAACTATGGCACCCTCAGGGATGCAGGCCCATCTCCATCTCAAGAACGTTTTGTTACCAATGGGAAACAAAAGCAAAAGTAATTTGCTGTCCTGGGTGCAGCAATGCAGCTGTGTTTAACAGAGGCACAGACATCCAGAAAACAAGGAGGATTGACAACAGGATTTTTCATTCTCAGCAATACCTGGTGATTTTTTTTTCTTTTTTTTTTTTTCTGGGTGCTTTCCATCCACAAAGTCTGACCCCCTTCTCTGCTCTCAAGTTTCCCCCCAGGATTTAGATCTTAACACCTCCAAATGCAACTTGGCTTCCTTCCTAGAATGAGCAGGCCTGTGGGAAAGGGGTTGCACAATGGCAACACTTTGGTTCAGTAGGGACAGCAGACCTGCAAACCTTTTCAAGCCCAAAAGCCAGGGTGATTTGCCTTTATACAGGAGGGGCAACTCTGTGTCATTGGAGCAGCTTCCATTCCCAGAGCTGAAGAAGTTGGGCTCCCTCTCTGTTTCACATCTGCACAGATGGAGAGGGCACAGTGTTCCTACTTTGTATTATAATGTCTTATTTACACAGTAATCTCAGCTATGGAAAGGAAATGTCTTCTATGGCCCAAGTTGTGAGCTGTTAAAAATCTGGCAGATCCCATGCTGGAGGTGGCTGCATTTCAGTGGTGGGAAAAGTGATTTTCATATTGTTTTGGCATGGTTCTTGTAAACTGAACTTCTGTTACACTTCTCTTTGAGATACATGGGAGCTTTTGCCTTCTCTAGACCTGTGGTGCAGGATCATCAGTTTGTAAAACTGACTGAGAGGAATGCTATAATGAGTTTGTCAGAGTTTCTTTTTGTCCTTCTGTTTCATTTCTCTTGAGATAATCAGAATTGACTTTTGCATGTCACACTTGAATCTTTTTCAAAACTGTCTGCCCTCAACAGGATACAACTCACTTGTACAGTTATGTCAGTGAAGTGTGTTTTTGACACATGTGCAGATGCAAATGACTGTTTTACAATGATTGTCTTGTGTAAATGACAATAATTTTGTCTGCTAATGAGGTGTGCCACTGGGTGCCATTTAAAATCAGATCCTGTCCAAGGCTGAGGTGAACATTCAGCATGAAGACTTCATGAACCAATGTCAGCAGCTCTTTTTCCCTGCTCCTGCATTTGTGGGCACTTTTTTCTGCTTGTCACACTGTGGGCCACCGTAGCTGTGTGGCTCCACAGGAAACGGATAGAGGAAACTGATGCAAGTTAAAGATAGTTCAGAAAACAAAAATGGTTATTATTCAGCAGGATCTATTCCCCGACCTGCTCCATTGCACAGCCCCTCAAGCAGTTGTGCTGGCACAGTGCAGAAGGTGGTGCAAGGGTGGAACAAGGTGATCAAGGCTTCACAGAATCCCAGGATGGCTCAGGTTGGAAGGCATCACAGTGGCTCATCTGGTCCCACCTCCCTGCTCCAGCAGTGTCAGAGCACATGGCAGAGGATTGTGTCCAGACAGTTCTGGAACATCTCCAATGAGTGAGACTCCACACCCTCTCTGGACAATCTGTTCAGTGCCCGGGCACTGCCCAGGGAAGTTCTTCCTTTAGATGGAACCTTCTGTACATGAGTTTCTACCCATTCCTCTTATCCTGCTTCTTGGGACCTCTAAAAAGAACCTGATCCATCCTCTTGACCCCTCCCTGCAGATACTGACAGCCATTGATAAGACTGAAGCAGATGCAGCCTGGGTTCCTTCTCAGATATTCCCATGATTTATTTCTGCTGATCTGTTTGCATGGTCTTTTCCAAGGAAACATCTCACCCTCAACAACTTAAGAGAGCATCAGAAGCAAGCATAGTCTCACCTGGGCATGCCTGAGGCTGCAGCTCACACAGTCCTCAGGGTGATGCCCTGTTCTGGGCCCTCAACACAGCTTGAGAGAACAAGGGCAAACAAAGAACAGCCTGTTTCCTGTGGCTGTTGCTTGTACAGCGGAAACCATCAGTGCCATTAAGGACAGGCTGTAGTGGTGGCACACAGGAACTTCCCAGTTGGTGTTGGTGTGTGAGATCTGCTGTACAACCTTGTAAGATCTGATGGGAAAACCATTTAGTTCAATTCGCATTTTGTGCTGCATCTTGTCCCTCCTCTTATACAATTCCAGGGAGCAGCTGAATTTTTTTTGCTTGTATAATAATACTTAAAAAAAAAAACCAAAAAACCAACCCAAACCCATAAAAACAAAACCCAAAGGAAATTAAACCACAAACAGCTATATTCAAAAAACAAAAGGTCTGGCCGCTGCCCAAGAAAACAAGGAAATTTAAAGATAAAGTAAAGTGTCCTTATTTCACCCTGTTGTGCCTAAGGATGGCTGGGTTTTCCAAAGAAGGCAGGACACGTCTTGTCCCGCTCTGCCAGGGAGTGGCCAACAAAGGCCAGGCCCTCCCAGCAGATGAGCTGGACTTATCTCCACTCCTTAATGGGAAAGTCATGCAGCAACGTTGGAACCCAGACGTTGGAATGTAAAAGACCTCTCAGCCATGTGTGCACCTGGGAGGGATCAGGACTAAATGAGCCTGGACTCTCTGATGGACATAGAAAGAAGGCAGACTTAAATGGGATGAATGTCCCTCAAGCCCACTGATGGGGGTGATGTTTTGAAGGAGCAAATGGGCCCTTTTAAAATTTTATTCTTTTGTGATACCAGTTTTACTACCACAGGCCTCCAGAAAAGCTAACTTTTATCATTTCTATTTGTAAATCATCATTAATTTAGCAAAATCTATTTGATTTACTCTTGAATAATTTGAATATCAAAGGATTTCCTCTATCCTCCTTCAGCGCTTACGTGGCTCTGGTGAATGTCTGTGCTTTCATTTATGATGAAATTAAAAGGCACTGGCCTGGAATGGGAAGATGTTCCAGACCCCTGGGAAACAATATACCAACCCCCACCCATGACATCTGCATTCCTGTGAATGCTTCTTGCAGGTGCACATCCTGGGACAGGGTAAAATGCACACATCTGATTTTGACATTCACTTTGCTTGCTGAAAGTCCATTAAACAAATGAGCTGCATACTTTTTTCTGTTATTCTCTCACTGTTGTGTTTAGACTCTACTAAGACCTCTGTGCTTGGACCCATCAATATTTTAAGCCATGAACTGAAAGATCAGCACAAAGACAGTCTTTTCAAACCTCCTGTGTCTTAAAGAGAGAAATTGTTTCCAAGTGGTCGGAACATTTTACCAACTTTTCTTTTTGATAATGCTCTTTTCTAATCCAGGAATCAGAGGTGGATCCAGGTCTTAGAGCTGACTTTATTTATAAGCAAATTGTCTAGAGATAATGGGTTGCAAAAGCTACTCTCTCCTTGCAGCTCCATTGGCAGAACCAGCTGCTCTGAAATCCAAGCTTTTTGGCAGTTTGCAGGGGCACTGGGGACCTAGAAGCCATCTCTGAAGAAGCACTCATTGCTCTGAAAAAACAAGCTTCCCCCAGGGTGGCCAGCCAAGAACTTCTGGGGAACCTCAACTCCCCAGAAGGCTGGGAACATGGCGAGCTGAATTGGGCCTCTCATGTCCCAGCTGACAGCCCTAATTTCAGACCTGCTGATTACTCTGGGGTCTGTCTTTCTTTTTTTGACACATATAATTTCAAAAGGTCTCAGTTTCAACTCAACATGAATGAGAGAAATTTGTGGAAGATTGAAAAAACTTGGCAGGATGGAAAAGCTCTTTCTCACCCATCTAAAGTCTTCTGCTTTCTCCTGGATGAGAGCGGGAGTTTTCAAGCTTATCTAAATTTTCCCAGTGGAAGTCAAGACTCCTGCCCAGTGAAGTAGTGAGAATAGCTTGCTTCTCTCACTTATCTTCTGTTGAGCCTTCAGAAGTGACACAGAGACCTCCCTGAGCTGGATACTGTTCAGTGAGAGGGGCAAATGCTGATATCCAGCATGGGGACTCCTATGTCCAATTCCTCCAGAGGCACTCCTTTACTCTGCTCATTGAAATGTCTCTATGGCCAGTTATTTAAAACTGCACCCTTTCTTATTCTGGTCCTGAGGAATCGATGCATCTGACAGGAGACTGTAGCACAATTTCAGAGCCATTTGTGTTAGATACTGATGTCCAGACTCTTAACAGTTCTTACCAACTGCTAAATAAGAACACCTTTCCCACTGATTCCTAATTCACTGAAGGAGTGTAGTGCTGCCTAAGCCTTTTGGCATCTGGGCCCTTGTTGTTATTTTTCAGTAGTTGCAATGCAGGAAGCCATTGGAGAATTAGTTTGAACTGGACACACTCACAGATAACGCTGCTAAAAATGTCTTCCTCTTCAAAAGATTTGTGTCTGCAGTGCCTGTTTGCTCGACAGTTTGCAGCATGGACTTTCTCCAAGGAAGCCTCCTTCCAAGCCCAGTCTCTGTGGAAGCTGGCATGGAGTCCCTGCTGTGGGTGACTTAGTGGGGAGCGTACACAGCTCTGCGTTCCCAAATGTCAGCTCCTTGCCTGCCAGCAGCATCCCAACTGCATTTCCCAATGAGAGAAGGACTAACGGGGCAGGCATCTGTCTCACGCTGACATTCATCAGCAGCCTGAGAGGCACAGCTCCAGTGTGTGAGCGCTCTGCTTGGAGCCAGGGCTGCAGCACGCCTCCCCTGTGGCTCTGACTCACGGCCCTACCCCTGCAGCGGGGTGGTGGCTGTGAGCTCGATGGGATTAGGCAGCACAGGTGGCACCACCTGCTGCAAAGCTGTCCTGCCCCAGCTCACCCCCAGTGACTCCCAGACGGGTCAGAGCCAGCTCAGTTGCTGAAGAGGAAGTAGCCAAGGGGACAATGGGCTCCTTGTAGCTGTTCAGCAGCATCCCTGCCTTTGCCACTGGTTGGCATTTGTCACAGCTCATTGGGCTGGGTGCAAGTGGGGTGAGCGGTTTTGGCCGAGCCCCTCTGGAAAGGTGTCAGGAAGAGTCAAAGGTTTGTGTTGATCTCTAACACAGAGTGCGGCTTTCTCTTTTCCACGAGACCCATGGTGATGTGAACCACTGCAGGCTCTGTCACAGCCACTGCAGGCTCTGTCACAGCCACTGCAGGTCAGGGGTTTACAGCTGCTGCTCTCCTTTATTTCTGTGCTTTCCTTGCCATGCTTTCCACTCATTTGGATGAAGTACCTAACTAGGTATGTTTCTTGGGGAGTGTCCAAAACCTCCCTAGAGCCAAGGTGCTGCACCCTGACAGTGCTGCTACCTTTGCCTGCAGCCTAAGGATTTAAGCCAGTGAAGTCACCTATTGATAAATCCACCACTGAGTGTCCTTGTAACTGTCATTGCTGACCACGAGACCCATCTGGAGCAAGGGAACTGACAGTGTAGTCCAGTACTGCCAGCTGACACACACAGAACCTGCAACCCTACTGTCCTTACAATCTTCTGTGGCATTTTTTAACAAATCCCATGTGTGAGTCTCACTACAAACCTCACCTCTGGGCACCGTCTCCCCTGTATCCCTCAAGCATACAAGAGGTGGGAGCCCCCAGGGCAGACCCCCTGAACTCTGGCTGACTGCACTGCAGAAGAATCTTGGTGTTCACAGGATTGCTAGGGAAGCCTTTTGTTTTTATCCTGATGCAGCTTCTTTGTATTTTTTACCAGGGCCCCACTATCTCGTGCAGATGAATGCTGTATGCTCCATAAGCATGTGCTGTTTGGCTTGGCTTTAATAGCCAATAAAGCGATTACAGAAATCAAAGTGGGTGTGACTTCCTCTATCCCATGCCACAGAGGTCACTACCACAGCCACCTCTCTTCATGAGCTTTGCCAAAAAGCCAGGTACCTGCAGAGTGACCCTAAAGCAAAGCACAAAACCTGCTTTAGTACATCACTGCCCTAATTTCTTGTACTGTGCCATCCCACAGTGCCAAGATTACACGTGGAAAAACAAGATTAAACTCTGCTTCTTGTGGAAGGGCCCTTTGATAATTCCAGGAGGAGGTCTATAGGCAAAGTATGGAATGCAAACACCTGAGAGCCCAATCCAGTTCCGGGAAACTGAGAAGGAGGACTGATAATTTTACCCATATTCATAGCTTCAAACTTCCTCTTTAATTAAAAGAAAGTTCAAGTAACTTTCACTCTACAGCCCCCAGATGACGAGACTTTCCTAGTTTTATCTTGTCCTCACACACTGTAGATATGGTTTGTATATGTAGTCCAAAGAAAGCAAGGGTTTGAAATTTTTGGAGGGCAGTGTATGTTCATTTACAAATTCCAGAGTATCCTTATGTGATGAGTATTCATAGTAATGCCAAAGACAGGAGGAACAATTGGCACCATTTGTCAGAGTTCATCCTTTAGACAGCTCACTTGGGATCAGTTTGATTTCAGGTAAGCCAGCTGAGAAAATTAGGAACGGTGTTTCCTGCAAGTCCATTTCTAAATACAAGGACATTCTGATCTACATATCTGTGTGAGTCTAGAGAGGGCTTCATCTTGTGGGGCTTTTGTTCAGTTCTCTTCATTTCCTGAGAACACATCCTGCAACAAATGCTCAAAACCTAAAATCCTGATGACATTAAAGTGCCTAGATTCAGTTACTTCCCTGAATGTCATGTGGTGGGAAGATGAGAGATTTTCTTGCCTCTGGCCTGGTCCTCCCTTTCTGATCTGGAGATGTCGGCACCTCTAAAGCATCTTGGCTTGGCATTTGCTTTATCTGTTGTTTGCACAGATACTGCTTTGAATAATACTTTATTTTTTGTGGTACCAGATGTCTGGATATTAAAGGAGGAAAACACTAGTGGAGGAGACATTTGTCTTTTCTGAAGAACAACAAACAGAGCCTCCAGCTGTCTGGTGGACTGGCTGCCCCAAGCTGCAGAATATCCATCCTTGCTGCAGCCAACATCCCAGCATTCCCAGGCATTCACATGCTGCTATTCACACTCCACAGCTTGGGTCACTTCAGGGCTGATACCCTGAAAAGTACCCAATGCAAAATAATGAAAATCATAACAATGTTTTCAGCCTTTGATTGAGCTACTCGGTTTTTTACAGCTGCTGTGTACAAGTTCTTGTACTTGTGTGTGCTGTAGGGTTTTTAAGAGTGTCACTAAATTGACAACAAGTGTCAATTAGGGAGGCAAGAGGAGGAAGAAAAGGCTTCTGCTGTCACACAAGAGGTAAGAGGTTTAATTGAGCAGGAACAAGGCATGACTTTTAAATGCTCATATCCTTAATGCTGCATTAACATATTAATGTATCTTTAATACATTAAAGTTAAAAAAGACAGATTCCTTAAAACTCCAGCCTTACCTCTGCTGTCTTAAAACCACAAGAAGACAGGAAAGGGAAACTTTAAGTTATGCATCTTATTATGGCTTATGTTGCACACCTGATAGCAATCAATTTTAAAATGTTAAGCATTAGTACTTTTAAACCATCTTTTATTATTCAATTTATTTTTCATTAGTCATTGTTATTAATTATTATACTTTAAAATTATTATATCTTTTTATTATTTACTTCATTAGAGCCTGGGAGTCTCCTGAAATCAGCTGCCAATCCTTTCACATCTGAAGGACCTCACTAGGACCACGTCTTTCATCAGAAGTGGCTACCCAGGAGTGCAGCAACAGGCTGGTTGTGCAAACCCCAGTGGCTGAGGAAAGGTCAGATTTCTCCTTTTTCCAAGGGATGCAGACTCACATCTCTAGTGGAGACTGCTCTCACAGCTTTCTGGAAAGAAACTGTGCCCCCACTGACTCCAGATAAATGCATCTTTCATTGCTGGCAGTCATGTGAAGTGGGCTGAGTAGGAAGGCTAGGAATGACCTTCCTCCCTCAGGACAGCTCAAGGAGCCTGGCACTCGGAGGGGAGAAATCTCTGTCTGGCCTCCCAGCCCCTGAAGCTGGAGTCACACCCCCTGTAGCCCCCAGAGGAATGCAGGCATTGTTGAAGCAAGAGTCACACCACCCTGTCACCCCCTGGGCCCGGCAGGAAAGCCACCCTGACCACAGCGATCACACAGAGCATCATTCAAGGGCCTGCTCAGAGACTGCTGAATGAATCGAACCATTTGTGTGAAATAAGTAGAAAAATGTCACATCTGTGGTCATGATAGGGCCTAGGATTGAGGCAGCATTGAGCAGCACAGTCCAGGGGCACTGCTGGTGACACCCTGAAGCACAGACAGGCACATTTGTACACTTCTGTGCACAGAGCTGTGGGTGCTGGGGATAAGCGTTGAGTGCAAGGTGCTAAGGACTTATTTTGGGTGCCTAAAGCCTCATATATCTCCAGATATGCCTACAAAAAGCCCATTTGCATCCACAGAAATGCCTTTGTAATGACGAGGAGAGGCTGCCAGTGCTACACTAACCAGGCCTGGGGCCAGAGTGCTCTGTGTCAGAGGAGGGAACCTGGGAGAGATGACTGGAATGACACTCCCTGCCTTCCCTGGGTCACTCCCAACAGGCAGATAGAACACACAGAATTCTCCAGCCTGTCTCCACCTGGCTGAACACATTTAATGGAGAGGGGACAAGTCCCTGTCCAGCACAGCAGACATGTCTCCTTCGTGACTGCACCACTTAACACGTCCCAAAACCCAAAGGAAATTGATAATTTTCTCTTCAAGTAACAGGATAAAACTGCTTACTTTTTGTGTGTGTCTGTTGCAGAGGGAAGGCTTAGTTTCACTAATACTTTTCTACTGCTGGTGTATTCACACCTGGGCTGCTTCAAAGTGGTCCTGCCTGCTCCCTTGGATGACAGAGGCAACCCCAATGTGCCCTTGGACAGCAGATGACAGTGGAACTCAGCAATGACAATGACAATGGTTCTCTCCTGTGGAGGTATCAGCCTATGTCCCACCTCAAAACTGCTTCCAAAAAGGAAAAGAGGCTGGTTATTGGTCATGGGAGACTCTCTGTTCCTGAGGAAACAGAAGAGCGCTTATGCAAACTGGACCCACTTGATAGGGATGTTTGCTGTCTCCCTAGCGCCCAGGTTAAAGATGTGGAGATAATGAAGATAAATCTTCCCAACCTTGGTGCAGTCCTCAGATTGCTATTCATTACTGATATTCCAGCTGGACAACAGTGATGTTCCTACAAGAAGTCTGAGGTCTGTCAAGAGACTTCAGGGCCTTGGGATGACTGGTTAAGGGATCTGGAGCATATGTAGTGCTCCTCTCTGTCCTTCTGGTGGCAAGGAATGGGAGAAGAAACAGAAAGACCTTGCAGATCAATACCTTGCTTTGAGCCTGGTGTCAGGGGCAGAATTTTGGATTTTTTGATTGTAGAATAATAGAATCATTCAAGTTGGAAAAGACCCCTCAGATCATGGTGGCCATGCCCTGGCTTATCTCTAGCAGGTCTGGTTTTCTCTCTTTCTCCCTTCAAGTCTAGTGCAAAGTTCTTTCCATGAGCCCTGCTAACTCCTGCACAAAAATCCTTTTCCCTCTTTAAGGCAGATGGACCCTGTTTGTCAGTAGCAGGGGACATCTCACTCTCTGAAGTACCTAAGGAGAGGTGGGGTCAGGCTCTTCTCCCAGGTTACAAGTGACAGGACAAGAGGTAACACGAGAGGAGGTTTAGATTGGATATTGAAAAAGCTGTTCACTGAAAGGGTTGTCAAGCACTGAAAGAGTGGTCAGGCATTGAAATAAGTTGCCCAGAGGGGTGGTGGACTCACAAACGGTGTCTGGATGTGGCACCTGGGGACATGGTTTCAGGGTCGTTATGGTGGTGCTGGTTAATGCTTGGAATAGGCGATTTTTAAGGTCTCTTCCACATTGATGATCCTGTGGGATAACCCCAGGATCAAACCCTACTTGCTGTCCAAGCAGCACTTGCCCAGAAGCACAGGCAGTAAATGCAGAGCACTGTGTTCAACCAAAATTAAGGAGCTCTGTGGACACGCTGATATATCCAGCCACTAGGACAAGATAAATTTGGTGTAATGCCTTGTAAAAATCTGTTTATCACTTACAGATATTGAGCTTGGGGGGCTCAGATGTAAGTAATTAATGTTCTGGCCCTGTTAACATTCCACTTTCTTCCATTCTGATGAAGCGTCCCATTGTAAAGCAGACAACAATGAAAAGCATGTCCATTTTCAAATTGTTTAAATATATTAATCATACAGGCTGGGGTGGATTTTCATTAATAATTTTTAAAGTTGTGTTTGGGCATAGGGATTAGCTGACAGAACTGTGCAATGTCACTGCCCAAAGCCCTGACTCTTTTAGTAACTGTGTATGAAATTAGAGGGAAAAAAAAAATCTTTAGCTTAGTGACCAGAACAATATATATTTTTACAGCTGCCAAGGTTCTCACTGCAGATATAAACCAGAATCTAAAGGGATCCTGTGTATGTGTGTGCTGCACTGTGACATCCTACTTCCAACAGCACTGGCATTAGTTTGGTTGGAGGCTGAGAGTAGAAGGGGAGGGTAAGGGCTTGGCAGCAGTTGCACCCTGGCCAGCGCTGTGTTGTACACCCAAACAAAATCATTCAGGGAGACAAGTTTCATGCCATGAGTAGCTGTTGTATTTAGAGTGTGTGTAATGGCTGTGGAGGGGCTGGATTTACTCCTGTGTCCCTCAGGTGTGGGGTGAGGCTGGTCTGTGAGGAGATGCTGCTCCTGGGAGCAAGTGCAGAATCAGAATCACAGAATAACAGAATTAACTGGGTTGGAAAAGACCTTTCATCAAGTCCAACCTTATGACCCCACCCGACCTTGTTACCCACTGACACCACTAAGTGCCACATCCCATCTTTTCTGCAGCACCTCCAGGCATGATGACTCCACTTTCTCCCCAGGTAGCTCATTCCAAAGCCCAATCACCTTTCCTGTGAAGTAATTCCTCCTGATGTCCAGCCTAAACCTCTCCAGGTGCAGCTTAAGGCTGTGTCCTCTTGTCCTTTGCTTGGGAGTCACTGTGGTCTCTAAGCATCTCCCTGCTCCTTCCCACCTCAGCCCAGGCAGTGAAGGGCCAGGTGAGCTCTGCTGCAGTAATCACCCCTCTAGGCTGTGGCATCTTTTAAGGAGTCTCTTCCATCCCCCACAGTGCCCCAAGAATGGCCTTTTGCTTGATCAGAAAATGCACAGGCAGTCAGGAGCTCAGGCACAGGATGAAGCCATCTCAGCACTTGGCTGGTGGCTGGCGTGGCTCCAGGTAAGCACTGCAGAACTGAAACTCAGCACACAGAGAACTGTGCTTTTGCCATGTTTTCTTTTAAGTTCACTTAGTACTTCTATTGCCTGAGCTCTGAAGGTCTAATTTCATAATTCATAAGTACCATTATGCTGTTTCCACTTAATTTAGAGGTTTTCAGCAAATTTTGCAAATAAACAAATGGCTTCATGACGTATGAACAGGATGAAGACACCTGAGAAAAACAAAGTACAAGATAAAGGAATAGTCACAGTAAAATCACAGTAAATAAATCGTAAATCACAGTTCCTAAATTGCAGAGAATAAATCACAATTTATAAATCACATATTTCAGTTGCCCTTCAAAATGTCCCGCCCAGACTTTTGAATTTCTTTTCTGAGGCTGAAGGGCTAATCTACGTCCAAGTTATCACTTGGCACTTGCAATAAATTCTTGAGATGAATGCAAAAAAAAAAAAATAGCTACTTCTATTAATTATGTTAGAAAATGCTGTGCAACATTAGAAAGATACTCTCTCAGATGATAGGAAATCAGATGCAGACCTGTTTTCTTACAGTCTGTTTCTCCCACTCTTAACAAAAAAAAAAAAACTGCAAAGAAACATGAAATGGATCTGGAAGGACAACCAGTTTTGTAACATTTTCCTGGAGAATGGAATAATTCAGATTTTTCCCCCTTCAGACTAAATCTGAAGCACATTTGAAAAATGAGCAGGAATCATATGTCTGAAATCTTCAAGGGATATTAAGGCTAACAGGCTAAATGTCTGCCTCAGAGATACTCTGGAGGATGCACATTGGCTAAATTATGTCCAGCCTTTGAAAACCTGGATATGCTCCAGCTTGGGGCTTGGAGAAAAGGGCCTTAATGAGCCTCCAGTATCTGCATCTATTGTTCAGCAGAACATCTCGGGCTGGGTGAAAGATGGATGTAATTTGTGGGGATCTAAACCTAAGGCAGCAGCTCTTGCCCTTATTTGCACTGCTTCAAAGACTTCTTGTGAAGTCTGGGAGATCAAGGAGAAGGGAAAGATCAAGGAGAAGGGAATGAACTGTCTCATCCTGACCTGCCCTTTGGCCAGGCTGTCTGGGGATGTGGCGTGGGGGAGCTTTTGAACCATTCTGCTCCCCAGCCTTTGGGGAGGCCCAGCCCAGGCTTTGGGCTCAGTAGAGGCTGGGATTGCCTCTGTCTCTGTCCACGTCATCAGCTGTGCCATCACATGAACCTGAGGGTTTGGGTGGCTACGTGCTGCTGCTGCTGCTGCTGCTGGGCAGTTCCACTCTTTCCCTCCTACACACTGAAAAAGGAAATGTACTTGAAGGTTTTCCTCTTTTTTTAGCCCCTTAGCTGGGAGAGAATGCCCAGCTACTGAAAGAAAACATAGGATGCAGGAGTAAGAAATAACTTAGATGGACTCAGTTTAGGTCAAATTTCTGGAAACCCGCAGCGCTATCATTTTCAAACTGTGAATCAGGAAAAAAAATGTTGTTTGTAGTCCATGCTACCCCTTGGCTCTCTGCAGTCTGTAAAGGGTGTTTTTAATCCCAAAAAGGCTCACTACTGCTGGCAGTCCCAGCTCTGCTCCTGCTGCCAGGGTAAAATAGGAAATTTTAGTGATATATTCTAAAAAATGATTAGCTAGAACACATTGCACAGATTCAGCAAACACCTAAAATTCCCATCTGGTTGGGTTTGACAATGAGAGGGTCACCTTGAGGAGTGACAGACTAGACAACCTCATAAAGTCCTAAGAGAATTTTAGAAAGTACTATTTAGCCTTGGTGCAGACAAACAGGGAAACAAAAAAGTCAGCTCTGCTCATGTCTCAGGATAGTCTTGCCTCCAAGAGTGCACTGTTCCTGGCTACCTTAAATGTCTGTTTGGACTGTGCTGTTCCTTGTTTCTTTTTTGCTTCACAATTGCCCCCAAAGTGAAAAGCACTTCAGATAAAACAGAAAAAAACTGATTAGCAAATTCCACCAAGTGTGCAAGACCTAGCCTCCTGAAGTGAGACCAAGCCAAGAAACATAATGAAAATTTTGACTGTTTGAAAATGTTTATTGTCACTTCCAAGCTACTCAACCAGTTTTCTGCATACTTAATCTGCTTTTAGCATTTCACTGGTATACTCAAAATCTATTGCCAGTATGTCAAACCATCCCAATAAACATGCATCACAATAAACATCTAGGGGCCAGTTATGCATTTGCTTGTTTGCTTTTTGAAGCACAAGTAAGCCATGCCAGTTTTCTGATACTCAAAAATAAAAAGAAGGGACAATTTTGATCCAGTAAAATTTGGTCATGAGGGTCATGAAAAACTAAAAAGCTGTGTTCATGGGTGATAGGATGGAAATTGCATTAATGATTTGCTGGTGTACAACCACAATGAAACATCATTAATCAGCCTTGATGGAAGATGCGTGTCTGTTACTCCAGTGGATTCTGTGAGAATAACAAAAAGCCTTTTTCTCACATGGGGAAGGATCACCAGCATCCTTTCTGAACAACACTGGCCCTCTAAACTAAACACACCTCTAGTCTAAAATTTTTTATGCAGCCATGGAAAATAATGGAAATGAAGATGCATGAAGGGCCAAATGAAGGGCCAAAATCCCTATCCTGCCCTGGAAAAGCATTTTAAGAAAGCATTTTCACTATCCATGGGCAACACTTACTGGAATCCTGCCCTAAAACAGATGAAGTCTGAGCTGATGATAGTCCCAGATGTGCCAGGCCTCCTGAAAAGAAAATGTGAGAGAAGGCATGTTCTGTTTCCATTAGGCTGGAAAGAACAAGAGTGAATTATCCTGTACAGGGCTGTGCTGCTTCTGGTACCCAAACCAGTTCACTTCAAGCCAGTGTGGCTCTCTCTGCCCACTTCTGCCACTGATTGTCCCTTTGGGTCCTCTTTAAATGAACAAGGAAATCAGTCTCTAGGTTCTCAATCCAGATTTCCCTTCCACAAGGGAAGGGAAGATAGAGCTGTTGAGGTCAGGTAGGCTGCATTTATTTTGCTATTTTATGTTTTATTTTATTGAAAAAGGGCTAGCACAGGGTGGGGGCTATTCTGCAAGCAGAGGATGGAGGCAGTGGGTGCCTGTCACAGGGCAGCACCAGCCCTGCAGCCCTGATGGGGTTTTGTGCCATCAGAGGGAAGCCAATGGGGTCTTGTTCCCATTTGCCTTTAGGAAAAAAGGTTTATTCACCCCTATTTTTTGCCAGCTGAGCCAACAGAAAATTGGGAAGGGAAACAGGAGACAACCAGCTTTGGGGAGTGGGAGGGGAGAGGGGCTGCCAGGCCTCGCTGTTTGTTTCTATTTCTGTTTTAAGTTCTGTTTTGAAATAAAACACATTATTACACCTCTACAAACTGTTGCATTTTTCTAAGCCAGCCCAGAAACACAGCCTATGATCTCATGGCAGCAAAGTCTGGGGGCACAAGTAAGGATACAAAGGCAAAAGAAGACAGGCTGTGGTCTCAGCAGCTCCTTGTGCTGGCAGGAGCAAATCTCTGCATAAAAGCAAAGCTAGGCAAACATCCATCTGATAGCCTCTCCAAACTGCATCTTGACTCAGTCACAGATCTCTTTTTCAAGCTCAGCTCCTTTGTTTCAGCCCTACTACTGGTTGTTTTTCAGATAGATTATTTGCTGCAGGAATTTTGCTTTTAATTTTCTAGGCAGCTGGAGCTTATTAAAAGTGCTTTTCCAGGGCAGTATTTTACATCAGTACCCGATAATGGCTCACCTGTAAACACCCTCTCTAACGAGCACCTTTGGGCGCCCCAGCTGTGGTTGGCATGGGGGGAATACCAGGTAATGAGTTTAAGCCCCAGCTTTCTTCAGTGTGTTTTTCCCCCCCTTCATAATCTCTCCTGACATAATGTTGAAAGTTATTACTTAACTTATAATAACTTATTATTAAGCTTCATAAAGAAAACCATCTGTCAATTATTCACCTGCTCACATGTGGGACCAGGTACCCAGAAGCTGTTAGTACAAAGCAAGACAACTTCTGCCCAGCTTCTGAGAAAGCAAAAGTCCACTTTTAGTCCTCTGATTCAATCATCTACATAGGGTTAGTCAGTAAAACAATCTGTTCTCCCTCAGAGAACAACTGAGACTCCTCCAAATACTATTTTTGACATCCAAGTCACAGCTGAGGAGCCTTTCAACCTCTTTTGAGAGCATTTGGAAGATAAGACTTTTAGCAGCTATAAATAAGTTTTTAAGTGCACAGCTTGCTGAAGAGATGTATGGAGGTTGTTTGTGATCATTTGTAAAGTGGATCCTCATGTTGTGTAGTAAAAATGCAACACCCAACCTCCAGCCAGCACCCAGAGCACTCTTGTTGTCAGAAACGACAAAATTTAATGCTTCTCCAGTTTCCCTGTCATGGAAACTGGACTTTTCAGAAGCACTTGGTGTCTGCTGGAGCCTGGTCTTGTCACTACCAGTTCAACAATAATTACGTTGAGCTAGACTCCAAATAGAGGGCTTTGGCTATGTGTGCCTTGACTAAAATGCCCATTTTTTTTTTTTTGCCTTACATCCTGAAAATAACAGGAAATTGTAGCAAAGGTTTTGTGAGACTGCTCAAAAAGACCATCTGGGAAAAAAAGTCACTCTTGAAGAAACTCATGACCTGTAGGCCGACTTTTGCTAATGTTACTCCACAGTAGATATTTTCTGCTATGGTTGGCAGAATCATTTGAGGTCTATGGATTTCTTATTGGCCTCTCTGGGGCTTAAAAGGAGAAAAACAAGACTGCTTGTTTTGGCCTTGTGTGTTTGAATTTGCTGTGGCATAGTCCTCAGTGGACACTGCCCCCCTGGGTCCCTAGAATTGGGAAAAAGCCTAAAATCCAGCATTTAAGAGAATCCTTGCTTAAAATTGAAAGATATCTTTTGATAAACAAAGATTCTGCCATTTAAAATTTGGCTCGTGTTGTTAATGTTTTCATTGTTCTTAAAATCTTTTTTATTTCTGGTGATCTCCAAGGAGAGGCTGGGAGTTCTGAAACAGAGTTGTCTAGAAGGGTCTTCACTGATACCCTGAATCCAAGGTGGGTAAAGCTGGTTGGGTTGGTGAGGGTGCCTCAGCTGAGATCTACTAAAAGAAAAAAAAAAGCCTAATTCCCAAGGAATTTATGCTATATACTAGCAGCAATATTGCCAGACCTGGGGAGGGTTAAAAAACTTGTTAATAGGTAATACCCAGGCATATGTTACTCACTTCCCTGTAGAAGGACTGAAAGCTTCAGGAAGATGTTTTTCCTCCAAGTCTCCAAACTGGGTGGAATAATAGAACAGTTTCCTTAAACTGTACACTCAAAAATCATAGCAGTTATAACTTGAACTCTCAGAAATAACATGCTAAAGATTTTGCAGAAGATAAACTGGGATTACATTTGCTGTAAATAGCCAGTGTTCATAGAGCAGTGTGTCAGCTACTGGAATAACTGTGCCTTAACTTTGCAGATGATCTGCTATTTGTAGGTGCTCCATCTTTTAAAGAATAAAAGGTAGAGGAAAACAAAGCACACTCGGTGTTGGTTACAGTGAGATCAGTCAGGTCAGTGCTGAGCATTTCCAGAAATCCCAGGCAATGGATGCTAAACTGCATGTTGTGCTGGTTGGATAAGAAAAATGTGGAATCTATAGAAGCCAGAAGCAAAATGGCCAGATTAAGGCAGCATTATCAGCAGCTGTTTTTTGGTCTTAAATAGAAAGTGCTTTTTAAGGAGGTCTGTTGGGAATACTCCCACAACTAAGTGAGCCCACAGCAGCATGCTGCTGATGACTAAGTGAATGGAGATGGAGCAGAGTTGAATGGTTCCCAGAGGAGTTGCCATATTTCTTTCCAGGATTTCATGGACAGGAGGATATGTCTGAGCTGTTTGTGATGCCTTCATAATAAGTATGGTCCTTGTGAGACCTGGTGTGCACACACTGCTCCAGCGTTTTAGTGCATGCAGTATGTCCAAGGCTCTGGGAGCACCTCGGGCTGTCCCTGCACCCAGCCCACAGGGCCAGCCCTGGCACCTGGCCAGCCCTGCTGTGAAAAGCAGCACGGGGCTGGCTCTGTTTGGGCCAGCTCTTGTTCTCCCAGACAATGCATGGGTATGGAAACACTTCTGTGTTGGGAGGTGCAATAGGATGAGTGGGAACTGAGCTGGGCCTGTGTTTCATGGTAAAAACAGGATCCCTGGGCACAGGTTACAGAGCTGAGCTTGGATGCCTTTTGCTGCTTTACAGGGGGCCTGTCTGAGATGTGCACAGGGGAATGTCCCAGGGAGTTGTACAAAATCTCCAGATTTTTCCAAGACAGAGATGGAAAACTGGAAAAATTTGCATAAAGGGTATTTCAGGATTTGTATCTTCCTCTCAGCAATGTTTGGACAATTTTGTCAGCATCCAGTGTTTCTGTTGCATACAAGATACTGCACAGTCAATGTAGCAGTGAAGAAACCATTGCTTTGCTACAACTTCAGCATAAACTCAATTTACAGCTCACAGTCCACGGATGCTCAGACCTAGACATAGATGATAGTGTGTTCTAGAGCCTCCTCTCTTTGGTTCTTAAAACCACCTCTTCCATTCAGGACATGATTTTTCTAAACACATTTCCTTGACAATTTACAGTTTCTATTTCAGAATACTTTGCTTTTACCTGCAGTAGGAGCAGCCTGACAGCACAGAGGACAACTGTCAGAGGCACACATGCTGCAGATGCTATTAGAGGCAAGTCAGCCCTTTCAAAGACATTTTTAAAATATCATCTCCACAGCCGGTGTGGCCATTTGTTAAAGACAAATGGCACTTGGGGAGCCTGGAAACAAGGATCAGCCATTAGGTGGATTTAAAATATGTGTCATCTGTTTAGTGTTGTATCCCCTTACACGCTGCCTTTTCTCAGAAGGCTGGTCACTTGAGGCTGGGGAGATCAGAGGGAAACAGGAAACCCATCTGCAACCTGGTGGTGAGCCAGTCACCAACAGATGAGCTCTGCTGAGGGTGAGAGCCACGGGCTGAATGCATCTGTGGCAGTGACAGCACCAGTGCCACAGCCATGGCAAGGACCAGCTGATGTGACCTCTGGGGAGGGCACCTTCACACAGGCAGAAAAAGAAGGTTGGGATTGTTGGGTGAGTCACTCTGGAGTACTTGGCATGGGTATAAAATCAGTGGGCTCAGCCTGGCCCTGTGGTTTCCTTTCTTTCTGGGCAGGGATCTGCACAAGCCAGAGGAGCTGCTGGGTGGATGGTATTTGCAACCGCTTTATTTTCACTGGGCTAAAAATACTTTGCAAACTTGGGTTTTATTTTCCATTCCTAACAGCTGAGCCCCGGTCTGGAGGGAATGAATGTGTTATCCCACTGTGAAAACATCTAAACAGGTGGAAAGGACAAGGGAGGGTAGAAAGAGAGGGTGGAGAGTCTGGTTTTAGACAGAAATCCTGTTTCCTTTCTAAAAACAGACTGAAAGCCCTGTAGGTAATTTTAAAACTAAAACTTCTATTCACCTTGTCATCTATTTTCTTGTGTGAAAGAGCCTTGTGTTGGAAAACACCAAGAGGAAAACGGTTATGGTGACCCTGTCAGAGGAAAGAGAAAACTGTGGGCACTGTGCTGCTCTTTCAGTCAGACTCAAACATTCTGCCAATAAACCTCATTTTTCACCTGTACATTATGTTATGCCAGCGGGACTCTCCCATTCAGCATTACCCAAAGGCTTTCTTTTATCTTCTTCTGAGAAAGCTCTTTATGAAAACTATCCTAGCTCTGAGACCGCCCTGTTGAGGCATCCCAGTGCTGCCTGGTGGTGCTGTTTCTGTAGCCACCCCCGTGTCTCAGCACAGAAAAGGCAATCAAACAGGTTGAATTGTGCTAAATATTACATTTCCCATTTTTTCATTATGGAACTATTTTCCACTAAGAAGTGTGATCCTGCCTGGTAAGTCTCCCTTCATCCAAATCCTTTCTGGATTGCAAATAAGTCTGCAAAGGCGAGGGCTAATGCACTAATCCATTCTGGTACTGTATGTCTTTATAGGAGCTTTTTAGAAGAGAAAAACAAGAATAAGAGTCCAGAGACTTGTGCTATACAGAATGTAATCAATAAAGTTATTCAAAGTTTTACACAAAAGCACTCACACAGTCATTAGGGCAGAAACTTTAATCCACTGAGGTTTAGAAATAAGGAATTTCTTAAGTATCACCTGAGATTTTTTTTTCTTCCACAAGTCCTTATGGCTTTGTGGATTTTAAATCCTGTGAAAACACTTTTTTTTCCCCCAAATAAATATTGTGGCGGAAAAATGAAAAGAGGAGGGATTGTGGGACATGATGCTCTTGTGGTAACTTCTGCCACTGTTATAATTTGTGTGGCCTCTTTGGTCCAAAGCAGAGGGAAGTCTGGGAGGTGGCCTAGCCTGTGGGAACTATGGAATAAATGAATAAATGAGAAGGCACATCTAGCTGCTACACTCTACTCAGATAAAGCTGTTGAACAAATCAGCTGTGCATTTATTGCCCGTTTTATTTGCAGTGTTGTTGGCATCAGACTGCAAGCACATTCCAGTTGTCTATGTTAGGCCTCCACAGCAGGTCTGGTGGAGATATGAGGGTTCTCCCCCTCCACCAGGAGATCTGGGGCCTTTACAGTGGAAATTTAGGAATCCTGCTGTTGCTGGATGAGTCTGGTTGCATTACCCAGAGGTGCCTTGAACAGCCACATCAACTAAGGATTTGCGTGCTTGTTAGTTTTATGTGTAAGACTAAGAGTAAGTTCATTTCAGGGCTGTCAGAGGCTTATGGCTGGGAATAGCTGATTTAGGCTTGTTTGGGGGGACCATGTCTGCTTGAGGCTAAAGCAGAACATGTGGGAGAGCTCCTCAGAGATTTCTTCTGCTCTCTATAAGCCACTGGAACAAAAGGAAAGTGGAATTTGTTATGATTCATTCAGATTCCACAACACTAATGGCCATTACAATGGACTCAATAAGAACAAAAAAAAAAAAAAACAAAAAAAAAAAGAACTGGTTGGGTCACCACCAACAGAAGAAAGACTTTTACTTCATTCTGGTTACAAATAGTCACAGTTCAATACAGAAAATGTGATGCGGGCCCTGGTGTTTCAGAGAGCACCCATGAATTGGAAATGCAGCCTGGCCGAAGTCAAACAAACCAGAAGCAAGTGCCTGAGAGGGCAGAATAGAGAAAGATGACTGGAAGAAAAGGAAGAAAACATGAGCAGGGGAAAATGATTTTGCTGCCTGATTGCTGCTTTCAAGGTTAAAGTGAAAAGATGAAATCAAAGTACCCATTAATTCTAACTGTTCAATCTAACTCAGTTTGCTAATGCTGCAAAACTACTGGTTCCCTTTTATCTAAAATTGCAAAAGTGTAATTCAAAGCCTATTCAAAGAGAATAATGAGATAGCCTGGAAGACCATTGCCTAAAACCCAGTTACAATTATATGTTATCTGTGTGGACTCCAGTTTTTATTAGCTTGCATTTGCCCTCGGGGGCATCAGACAAAGGCCATCTATTTTTCAGGCTCTGGAGGAGTGCTAAACCCTTTGGACAGGGTTCAGGGCAGGACTCCATCTCTCTCCCCGGGATTTCCTGGAGGGATGTAAGCATGTGTGTCTTTCGCCTGTGCATGTCCTGCACCAGTGATCTGCAAATGCATGGTTGCATTCCCCTGGGGGCTGGTCTGCAGCAGGAGCCCTGGCTTGGCTAAAAAACTTGCAATCTTATCCCAGGCAAATGACTGACATTGATTTATTTTTCAGCTGAGCAAGGTTTCTGGACAGAAAACTGGGTTCAGAGCTGGAGGAAGCAGGAGAGGGGGACTGCTGTACTTCCTGTTGGGTAAATACCCCTTGCTCTTGCCTGCTGGTGGCTGCCTGATAATCTTGTCTGAGTTGTGGTCAGAGTATGGCTCATGTAGGGGCAGAGGAAGTATGTTAAATCCAAGTAAATTCATGATACACTGGACAGTTGGAAATAGCTAATTCTTATTTTGCCCATCAGAAGCCCAGTCCCTCCCTCTGCACCTGTGATTTAGTAACAGGTACAGTTTTGCAGTCTCAGATTAATCTGTGTTTGAGTACAAAATTAATTCCTTACATAACTCAGCTATGAAGTTAATGGATTGATTGATACTGATGATTTGATGTTATTCTGTTAAGCTGTTTTTGCCAAGGAAGAAAAATGTGTTGTAATATGTTTATTTGTATGCTGCAAAGCATAAATTAAAGAGTTGATTGAACTGTTTTTTATTAAGCAAAAAAAAAAAAAAAAAAGGATAATAATATCTTGGCTGTCAGTACTCTTTTGTATCTTTATTGTGTTTGATTCTTTATGGCCTTTCCTGGCTTCAGTGGACTTTGGATCAGACAGTTGCTAACTCATCTTCAAATCTTTACAAAAATGACAACAGCAAGTTCACCATGTGTGCAAAATCCTTCATCTTCTGGGAAAATGTGAAGTTTACATCATAAACCAGAGGCTTACGGTAAGTTCTGAGGGCACTTCTGTCACCCCTACAGAAGGATCATTTATCAACCATCCGACGTGTTTCCTTGCCAAGCTGCCAATATGAGGAAAAGTAGGCTTTTGTGTGATGCTGTGTGTGATGTTAGGTAGCTGTGGGCAAAGAGTGACTTTTAGCAGACACTTTTCTGAGGAAAGAAACATCCAAGATGTTGTCTAGCAGAGAATGATGGCTAAAGGCAAAGGCAAAGGATAATCAAAGATGGAAAAACTGTTACTTCGACGTGCAATGGTTAACATACCCCATGTGAGCAAGAAGTTCAAGGTCTCCCTCATTTAAAGTGTTTAGGACATGGAGTGATGCAGGGGTGGAGCACAGAAGGAGACAAAAACCTCTCTGCATGCTCTCTAAGACTTGAAGACAGCTCTTGAAGGAACCTCTTGCAGAAAGAGATTTTAAGAAAAAAAGGGCAGAAGCAACTGTTGTGGTGTGGATTTGGATCCAGGCAAAGCTTAATGTCCGTGATGAATAAGGACAACTCCTTTGGCAGGTGACATGGAATGGTGTGACTATCCTATCACCATGCTGAGCTGAAATCTCACATGATCTGACTGATGTGATCAAATGAATGTTTCTTCCACTTGACTGCAGCTTCTCTGAAAGTATCAAGCCCCAGTCTCTGGGGTGAATGTAGAATTTTGCTCCTTATTATTACAGACTATTATATTTCCTATGCCAGTCACTGGAAACCTGCCTGAAAAGACATACATCCCCGTGGAGCAGCAGCCAGAACCTGGATCCCAAAGCGTCCCTGAAAAGGCTGCACGATGGTAAGTGCTGGGTCATTCTGAAACACTTTCAAGCCATGACTGTTATTTTTCTCTGCTAAAAACCATTAAAAAACTCTGAGGAGTAACACAAATAACAGGGATGAAAGCCTGATCTTTGTCAGAGATCCAGACACTGACTGCATTGTAGTTTCAGCAGCGGGCATGTGGCTGACTTAAAATCACGGAGGCAAAATATTATAGGAGCACTCAATGCAGCCATGGAAAACTGGGATTTAACCCTTTTCCAGCCTAACCAGTTGCAGCTTTGAGTGAACAGTGGCCGTGTATTTTGTAAAGTAGGAGCTGGTTTTGTTTTTGTTTTAAAAGAGCATTCAGATCAGCTGAGTTTTAGCCAATGCTGAAAACAGAGCTGCCAAATTTATCACTGACCAGAAGATTTGTATGGGGCTAAAGGAGGTTGGTACAGAGAGATTATCAGCAGATTATCAGCGTGCTTTTAACTTTATCTGTTTCTAGAAGCAAATAATTAGCTTCAGAAACAACTTTATCTTAAAATAAGTTCTAAAATATTAATTATGGGTGTTAAAAGACTGATAAAAGTTTCAGGAACTGTTATTTTTGCCAGAAGAAATTAATTCCCCAAGGATTTAGTTTCAATCAACGTGGTTCCTGTAACTCTGCTATGAAAAGCCAATTTCAAGAAACTCATTTAGTTCCTTATTTCAAATCCTCTCTGCAGCCTGCATGTAGAAGAGGGGAAAAAAAGAAACAGTTCTGATTACAGAAATGGGGTCAAGCAACTTCTGGAGCTATGTTACAAAATGGAGAAAATTGCCATTTCTTTTTTCTTTTTTTTTTTTCTTTTCTTTTTATTTTCTTTTTTTAAATTTTTTTCCTTCTTTTTTTTTTTGGGGGGGGGGGGTTTGGGGGAGATAAAGTGGTTTGATTCACCTTGTTTGCTGAATTGGGTGACAGGAGCAGCTCCCAGAAGGAACACTGGGCTTATCTCGTCCAGGAGAGATTGTCACCCAGGGAAATGAGCATAATCAAGTTGAGAAATGGCATTAATTTGTGCTTGTGCCATGTGTGGTCCTGATAACTTTGGAAATGAAGGAACTGCCCATGGTTTGTCAGCAATACCCAGGTTTCCTTATGTTCTCCATGGCAGCCTGGGTGTCTAATGTCACCTCTTACAGCTTATCAGCCATGTGGAAAACATTATAGGATTTTTGGCAACAATGGGGAAAAAGTGGTTGGTTTAAAACTGTTATGTTTACATGTTTTTCAAAGCAATGAAGATTCAAGTAGTTTCCTTATGCCTTGTTCCCTTATGTTGCTTGGAAAGTCTCCATTAAAGAAATTATGGACCTTTCAGGAGAGCAGATGTGAGTCCTTTTACATATTTGAAAACTTGGAAAAATGTATTGGAAAAAAATAAGCTTAAAATAAAATATTGTCCCATATCACAACATAGGCAAAGTGATAAAGGCAAATGAGAAATGAAAACTCTTTGTACACTGGTCTAGACATTAGAGAGGATTTTTATGAGACAAAACTTTATGCTACTGGTACTCTCACAGTGATGATTAAGAAAGCAGACCTTTCCAGCTAACAAGATAGACTTTTTGGCCAAACTTGAAAACTGCTGATTTTGTCCAGCCTCCTTTGCTGCGAAAACATCTCCCATGCTGTGCCTCCAGCACTGTTAAATTCTCTTCTGCCTCCCCATTCTGGGCGTCCCCACCTGGTGAAATCCACATTTCCAGCAGAACACAAATCCCTAGGAGGCCAGATCAGAAGGTAAGGCTGAGGTCTGCAGTGCATCTGTGCCAGGAGACTATTCCTGACCTTCCTCTTTGTAAGGAAGAGCTGGCAAAAGCATGGACCTTGCTGCAGGGTTAGGACTGGCACATGTGCATGGAAACACTTGTGCCACTGGGATTCACCACCAAGGCTTTTAATTTCCCATATGACAGTGTCCCCTGTCCGTCTCTGACAGCTGGGTCACTCTTGGTGACTTAGGCCTTACTGAGTTCTTTCCTGGGTGGCTGTAAATCCAGGAATCCAATTATTACCAAGAAATCCAGGTCAATGCAGGAAAAGCAGATTCTCAATAAAATGCAAGTTCACTCCCAACTCCCTCCAAGTCACTTGATGAATAAGAAGCTGCATTTTTTCACAAGGATGTCCTGGTTGCTCTCTACTCTGGGCTGTTGTGACACTGCTTCAGGGAAGGTGACAGTGCCATGCCTGGTGGGAGATGAGGGAGGAACAAAAGCATCCAGCCTGCTGGAGGCTCCCAGTTCAGCGTGACCACTGGCCTGTCCAGGCAGTGGCTTTGGCAAGGGTGTGATGCCTGTTTGGATGGCATGAGCTGCCTCACAGCACCCTAAAGTGAGGGATGTCACTGCTGCTCAGGGTGAAAATAAACCTGCATTTCTTCCTCATGGCAAAGGTGTTTGTGAACCTGTGCTTGAGTTGGGGGGATGGGGGGAAATAAAGAAAAGACACAAATGGGGCATTTGGCATGTGCCAAATATATGAGCTGTTCTAAAAGTACAATGTGTCATGGGCTCATTACTCATCAATGCTTCATCACACTGAGTTTATGGTGGCATTAAAACTGGAGAAAAAAAAAAAGACGTCATTTACATGAAATGCTGGAGACACTCCCTCCACCCTTTGATTCCTTCAGTAAGCTGGAAGGAGGTTTGTGTGTGCATGAGAAAGTGTGCTATACAATGCCAGCCTTTATTCTCTTCTTGAATTACTCATACCATGCAGTATGTAGCAAAAAAGAAAAAAAAAAAAAAAGAAAAGGAAGAAAAAAAAAAGGAAAAATGTTTGGGGCCTATTTTGCTGTTGAGAAATAACTGTGAAACACTGGAGCCAAGCTACAATGTGAACGAAAGCACTGATGGCTTCTGGAGTTTATTTTTCAAGTGGCTTTTTTGAATGCTGGTATCTCTCTGTATTTCACACGGCAGTTGCTACTTTCCTCTGCAGACAGGACAACCCAAATTCCTTCCACAGCCCCCTAAGTCCTGACCTCAACAAAGGAGTGACTGATGTCCCACTGTACGAGGTTCTGCAGGCTGTTAAACCATGGAGGTGGAGAGCACCAGGCTGGCACTGGGGCAGGGGCTGGAAATTTGGGATCATCAATGCAAGGGATTTGGGCAAAGTGGAGAGCTCTGCATGAGACCCCAAATCTCACTGTAAGGCAGCTGTCCAACAGAGGACTTGTGAGTTCAAAAGCTGGCCTCCTTCCCTGGGGTTTTGGGGTTTTTTGAACCTTCTGGGTCTTCTCTCCTGACGAAAAGGGGCATGATTTAAAATCCAAGCCACAGCACAGAGCAAGGAGGGATATGGGAGGCTGAGGTCACTGACCTTGGAATGGGGCAGTGCTGCCTCAGTGCTCAGCCAGAGAGGGGCAGGAGACTCCTGGAAGGACATGGGAGATAGAGCAGGGGGTTCAGGGCTGCGCATTTACGTCTTGCGCTGACATCCACCCTGAGGAATTCACATGGGTGTGTTCTCACTCTCTGGCCATCAGCTAAGGTTTGAGATTATTTGATTGCTCATTTTGGAGGCTCTTTAATTTTTAAAAGTTAATTTCCTAATTTAGGCAACACACCAACCTTTTTTCCCCCCCTATCTTTTCCCCATTTTTTGCTAAGAGGGGAGAGTCAACTTTTACTACCTATGGCATTATCCAAGGTTTCTTCAAGCCCAACATAACACAATAGACTGGACTGGCTCCAGAAGAGTTTGTTTATTATTACCTTGTAAACAGGATGCACCTTTAAGTTATAATTTAAATATGATAAATGGGCCAAACCCAAAGAGTTTTGTTATCCCAGGACACAGTTATTACCAACTTAACAGAAAACACCTGCAAGTTATTGTTAAAATTAGAGATGGCTGAAATGGGGAAATAATTTTTGTGGAACAAAAAATAGAATTATTGAAGTTATTGCATTCATATTGAAGATATTGCAATCTAAAAGGTTCAAACATATCCATTTGGGCAAAATTTTATGCATTATTTTTATTGAAATCATGTCTTAATGTTCTTATTGGCAGACAACCATTACAATTCTCCACTGAGAACTAGTGTTTAGATAAAGGAAGGGTATTAAAAGGATATTTGAAGCCATGTAAATTTAAAATCTCATTGAAACAGTGATCAGAGGTTGGGATTCAGTGAGGAGAACAGTCTCAGCAGTGGGAGGCATGAAGGTCACTGGAGAAGGCTTTAGGAGAGCCACAGAGTGCTGGTGAAAGGTCAAGAAGTGTCTGTCAGCAGTGTGGTCCCTATCTGAGAGGGCTTTCCCAGTAACTCAGTGTTGATGTGTTTGTTGGTTTGTTGTTGTTGTTGGGTTTTTTTTTTTAAGTGCTTAATATCAGAAAGTTCTAGAAAACCATTTGAAGGTTTTTACTTTATGGCTTTGAAACTGTTGTTGTTTTACTGGATGTCCTTCTGTTGATGTCAGATCAGCAGACAAGAGATAAAAAAGATTATTTTATATTAAAAATCAGGAAGGGAAAAAAGATTTATTATTCTGTCCTACAGATTAAAATTATCTACTGGATGATATGTTTTAAATGCTGCTGCTACACTAATGTGCCATTGTCACATATACAACCCCAAATCTGCATGTGTTTCAAATGACACTGTTAGGCTAAACCTTGCAGAGGTGTCATGAAACCCTTCATTAAAGTTTTCCAATTTTTGAAACAAGGTTGCATTAGATTATGGGACCATTACTAAATTAATTAGTATGGAAAATGCATAACGGTGTGCTATTGAACAGACCATCAACCTGAAAAAATTATTGTAGGGGTAAATGGTTTATTCTGGCTTTTTAACAGTATAGTTTTTAGTGCTGCAATTTTTTAAATTTAATAATATTTTTTCAGTAGGAAAATGGGCATAGTTGGTGAGCTGTTTCATGAAAAAAAATTTTAAATTATGGAATATGTCTGTAAGAGATAACTTTGAGAGTCTGTGAGTCTCAGGAGACTTCCTCAGGCCTGGATCACTTAAATATGGGAATGGGGTCACCAAGTCAGGAGGAGGTTTTAGAAATGTTACCTGACACACGCTGTCTACTCAGTCTTCCCAGACCAGATTAGGAAGAGTGAATTTTGTAAATGCACTTTTCATGTAAAAGGTACTACACCCATTTAAAGCACATTTCTCCTTTTTGCAACACAAACACAAAGAGACCAAAAGGCCAAGCAAACTGGAAATTGTGGTAAACAAAAAATTAAACTGAGTTATTGCCATCCTTTGCTCCTTGATGTCTTTAACTTGCCATTTCCCTTTAAATTCAGATTCGCCTTCTAAATGTGGGAAGGTGAAATGATTTATTATTCAGCCTTGTTATAATTATTGGCTTTTTACTTTTGCTACAGCGATGTGGTGAATAAAAGAAGTGACTGTAACACATGCTGCTCCTCTTTCCCCTGGTTCCATCAGACTTTCCCATTGTGCATGCATAAGGTGGAGAGGACATGACTGAGTAATCAAAATGAGTTACTTTCCTATCTTTGGTGAAATAACTCTGTTCAGCACTCCCCTCTGCCAAGTAACAGGCAGTTATTGCGAGTAGGTAATTGCCCTGCTAACACACGCCAGGGCTCAGATAAGAACCAAGCTGGGTACACGTAGAATATTAACAAATTCTCCAAGCCTTGACTCTGCAGAATAAGGTTCAGCATTTTCATCCAAGATAATATGCTCTAATTAACCAGTGCATGGTACTTTACACTAAATACAGGGCTTGAATAGAACTTTGGGAATGGGATAATGGAGGCTTATTAGGTTAATAAAGAATCATGTGTTCCAAGGCTGACTTAAAAACACAATTAGACTTCCTTTAAAATAGGCCAAAGTATTTCAGATTTAATCAGTCCCCTGGAGGTTACTGAAATTATGAAATAGGTTTGGCAATTGATAAGTGACATCATTTATGCTCTTCAGAAAATGAAAATGCTCTAAAGAAACACCAGGAGCTTTGGTGGCTAAAAGCTAACTGAAAACAGCCTCAGAGACTGGATGCTTTTTGTTCAGCATTTGGATAGAAAACAATTTATTACAAAAGTGGGAACCAATCTCTAATATTATGTGAGATATATAAGATGTGTATTTTCCCCAGCACAGGGGCTTCAGGCACTTTGATGAGTTAATGGTGGCTTACAAAACACTTTTAGAGGGCTCCTTTCTCCTCAAACCTTGGGAACATCACAGAGTTTTTCCACAGGATTCCACTGGCCAGGTTTGGGTTGCCTGGTCTACAGCTCTGACTATCTTGAGTGGTCCATTGTCTGTGAAGCACTACTACAGTGGTGTTCTTACTGGCCTCTCCTTAAGCCCATGTGGCATCTATGTTGACAGCAGTGGGTGCCTTCAGGTGGCCACCAACGTTGGGCTGCAGGTGTCCAAGCACAGGAACCGATTTCAGAGCTCTGTGCTAGATCTGCATGACTTCCTTGAGGTGCTGTGGATGAGGGGCTGGACATGAGTCAGCACTTGCAGCCAGGAAAAACCAATCGTGTCCTGGGATGCATCAGAAAAAGCAGGACCCTGCCCCTCTGCCTTGCTCTGCCGAGTCACCCCTGCAGAGCTGCCTCCAGTCCTGGGCCCAGCACAGGAAGGACAGGGAGCTGCTGGAGCCAGGCCAGAGCAGGGACACCAAGGGGATCAGAGGGATGGAGCAGCTCTGCTGAAAGTAAGGGATGAGGAAATTTGGATTGTTCAGCCTGGAGAAGAGAATCTTTGGGGTGACCCAATTGTAGCCTTCCAACTTGAAGCGAGCCTACAAAAAAAAGTGGAGAGAAACTCTTGACAAGGGCCCGGAATGACAGAACAAGGGAGAATGGCTTCACACTGACAGAGAGCAGGTTCAGGTTGGATATTAGGAAGAAATTCTTCCCTGTGAGGGTGCTGAGGCCCTGGCACAGGTTGCCCAGAGAAGCCCTGGAAGTGGCCAAGGCCAGGTTGGATGGGGCTCGGAGCATCTTGGGATAGTGGAAGATGTCTGCCCATGGCAGGGGGTGGGATGGGTTGGGCTTTAAGGTCCCTGCCAACCCAAACCCTTCTATGATTCTAAAACTGCTGCATGGACACAAAACTCTTGGAGCGCTCAATCTCATAGAATTGTGGCAGTTTAATCTCTGTTTTTCTCAGCAGTTTTCTCTCAACAACTGCTCTCAGCAACTTGAAACAGTTTCTGGGTTGGTCTGACACTTGACAATGTTGTTTGAATCCTTCCTTGAGTCTTCTGTTGTGAATGTATAACACAGTAGCACACACAACATTAGCTGCATTTCTCATTCCTACTTGTGTGGGGTTTTTTTTCTTTTTTATTTTTCCAAGGGGGTGATTTTTCTTAAATATACAGCCTGAAATGTATTTGTTCTGCCAGCAATCTGTGCCATTATTCCTGCTTTTTATCAATTTCAATTTTTCTTAGCTGATTATGTAGTAACTGATGAGCCAAACACCCCAGGGCCTGATCATTAGGCAAAAATCCTCATCCTTAATCAAAGGGAGATTCAGCCTAAAGGGTGGGACTGTCTGTCATGAATATTGAAAAACATCATCAAAACGGATCACGCCATCATGTATGTGTAATCAGAAGAGCCAAATGTGTTTTAACCTTTTTAGTGGAAATAATATTTAAAAAGAAATACCAGAAGGGTGGGAACATATCTGAGGAAAGAGTCTGCAAGTAAAATTTAGCTCATATGACTGGTTTGGTACATTAACAGGGGATGTTTCTAGGACTGGCGCTGGCAGAATTTAATCTTTCCTTTGCAAATCTTCTTAACCTAATTTGAATTTTCTCACATTTTAAAAAATCAAATATTCACCTAACTTTTTTCAGTTTTTCTCCACTCACCACCCATCTTCCTCCATCTTTGCTGAAACTAAACTCTAGTTGACCCATAACTAATACAAGAAAGACTGTAACTCTCAATAGCTGCAAAAACTGCTTTATAACACTTCAGCCTGTCAAGGCACAAACTGTTCTCCTCCTCCTCCTCCAGCTATTCAGTGAGTATCACTGTATTTCATTGCTATCTCCTCTAAAAAGTGTCAAAGGGAGTTAAGTACACAGGACAAATCCAGGCTTCTAGGAGGACTCCCACATGCTTGGCACTGAACCCTAATTTCAGAGCCTATCATAAAATACAGTTATTTATACAGCTAGTTCAGTGCCTGTCCCCCCCGCCAAGTGATCTGCAGGAGATCTGTGCAGAACTGACACCAGCTCCTGAATGCCAGGTGAGTATTATCTGTGGATCTCTTCTTATCCCATGATGTGACAGAGGTCTGAACAAAGCTGTCCTTGGTCAGGACAGACGATTAGGAAAAATATTTCCTGAATTCTGTGCAATTTCTGGAATTATGTGCAGATTTTTCAGGCCAGTAAGAGTTATGTTTAACCATACACTGTGATACTGCTTTATACTGTCTGCACAAAATAATTAAAATAAGAAAGCCCATAGCTGTGTTTTGTTTGCCTCAAGTCACATTAGACTACAATGAGATAAGAAAACAAATCTATTCATGTTCTGGAAGTCTGCTTCCTGCCTCCATGTGGATGTGCTCTAGGAAACAGCAGGTTAGGTGTGTTTGGAAGTGCATCAGTCAGCCACTTTGCTCATGTAACCCTTGTGTGATATTTGCCTAGAACAGGGGTGACTCCACCAAGCTCTTGTTGTTTTTCAAGGCACCAGCTGAGAGTCAATCTGCCACTAATTTTTCCCAAAAAGGCAAGAGGAAGAATTTATCTTCTTCAGTGGATTAAACACAATTTGAGTCCAAATGCTGGGCACATGCAACTCAGCACCCATTTCTCCAGTGGGATGCTGGTCCTTTTCCCTTTGAGAGGAGCAGGCAAGTTGTCAACACAGGAGAATCGAGAAGATCTTCTGGAAATGCAGTTTGGAGTACCCTGGTGATGTTGCAGTTGTTCACATGTCATGCCACCAGCACATGGCTGGGTAATGTGCAGGATGGCTTGGGTAACACAGGGCAAGATTTCACCATTTTCTTGTCCGTAATTCTTCACCCTGACTCTTTCCAGCTGTGGTCAAGTCAAACACCCTTAAAATCTGAGATGGCTGCATTCAGCAAAGGTGCATGCAGCAACTTATTAGAGGTGCCAGCAGCCTTTGCCCTCTCTACATTGCATAGTTGCACTTGGGGCCCTCTTTGTACTAGCAAAGGTTTGGTTCTGCACATCTGGAGCTGTGCAGTGCCTCACCAGGAAAGGAATACATTTACAGACAGTGTAAGGATAAATATTTACCAGAACTCATCTGTAACAGCACAACAGGAAATCTATTTAAAAACAACAACAACAGTAAAGAAACCAGTCAACAAATAAAGGAGTGGTTAATCCCATTGCCTGGACTCATCTACTTTTACACCAGTAATAATGAAGAGATTGGCAATGAATTGCACTTATTATCTTCAGTGCAATAGCACTGAGGACCCAAGTTCAAAAGTCAGTCTGTTCCTGACATCACTGGGTTTTATATCAAAAATGAAAGCCTTGCTTTTTATAGCATATAGTGGCAGTGTTCACAAAATATCCAAATGCTCAGGTTTCACTCCCACTGAAGGGATTTAAAGGCTCCTGCTGACTTATGTGGGAGTTGGATCAGTCACCAAAGCAGCTACTTATGCCCAAATACAACCTGTGGTTGCTGCAAGTAGGGGCAAGCCTTAGGTTTGCATGATGATGATTCTATTTTAAATTTTGTGTAGGCAACACACACACACACACACACACACACACACGTTTGTTTTTCAGAACTGCTTTTGTCTCTAAGTGTTATGATAAGCTTTTATTAGGCTCTAAGCTGGCACTCTGCAAGTTTAGGGAGGAGTGAATGCTCCTGGCGCCTCTGCCTAGGAATAGATCTGGGATTTATGGATGCTTGTGTATGTTTAGATTGTAACAGGCTTGGGAAGGACAAAGGAGTAATTTCCTGATTAGAGCCACTTTTCCGGGTTAGAGCTCCCTGGTTAGAGCCACTTTTCTGAAACTTCTCTGTGGAGAGCAATGTCTCAAGAAGCAGGTGCCTCCCAGGAGGGAGGAAAAGGAGTCAGCACACAAACCTCAGAAAGACCTTCAGACAGAAGTCTTAAGGAGGCTGGAAATGGAAATGGACATGCAACTGTAGGGAAAGATCATGCTGGAGCTATAAGAATCTCATTGCAAGACTCAGACAATGTAATTCATGTAAATCTGAGGTTACCTGAAATCTTGAGAAGACATTGGTTGGTGTAACACATGAGAAAAAGGAGCCATGGAAAATGATGAAAGAAGAGCAGCAGAGTGTGAATAAGAACGGTGTCTAAATTTACCCAGACCTGCACATCCTTTATGTTTCTTTATGTTTTTTTAAGAAAAAATCATCACAGGACTTTTTCAAGTTTTAAAGATGATCCCCTTAAAGATGGAGAATGCCACAAGAAAGAGAGAAGGAGGTGCAATGCAGCATTTGACTCAGTTTTTACCCTGCTTATTTTTCATTAGAAAATGAAATGGCCACCAAGCATATCCTCTGTTTCCAGCAGCAAATGTTCATGGGAGAGTACAAAGCTGAGGTTGTGTAACATTATTCATTTCCTTGTTTGGCCTCAGTAATCATCTCTTCAGGGGCTTCCTGAGGTGGGTGTGCAGCATGGACAGTCGTGTCCTCCTGCACCAGCCTTCCAGCAATGGATATGGCCAGTGCCTCTTGGAACCTCTTGGAACGTCACCCTCCTGACTGTGCCATGGCCAGAAACTCTGCAAAGTCACTCCATTCTTCCCAGCAAAACAGGGCGCCCTTCTTTGCCCCAGCCTGTTAATATCACTTTTTGTGCCCTGTCACTTTGTTATAACATTTGGTCACCAAAGGTTAACTGCTGTCTCTGTCTTCTCATTTATGAATTTAGAGACATCTCCCACATCTCTCCCCTCAATCAGATCATCTTGATATACCTTACTTATGGTAAATTCTTTTCTTTCTCTGTAAACTAAGATGATGTTCCCAAGGATGAACAGGTAATATCAATACCCAAAGATATTTCTGGTTTCAAGAAAGTGTCCATGTGAACTGGGGTTAAAAATCACCTATGGTGAATCATGGCACATACATTTGAAAATCCCAAATCACCCAGTCTTTGTGATAAAGGAGAGACCTATAAGATATACACTCTTAAAAAAGTAGGTATGATTTTAAAATTTGGTGTTTCAAAATAATCTACTGGCTGCTGAACACTCATGGCTGTTTTACTGTTTGGAGCATAGCTGTTAATTTATGTAAAGAAAGCAGATAAATGAAATAATGGGAAGCCCACTCCTTTCTCAACCTTTACAGATGATCCAGAGCCCCAGCCCTGTTTTCATTCAACTATCTAAATATTCATCTAAACTATTGACCGGATGCAGTGTGGAAAAAAAAATAACTTGAAATAAACAGGCTTCTCTATTTATACACATTCTATTGTGCTTGTGCTGGGGCTGATCAAGAAGACGTGTGTTTCTGGAAATCAAATCATTCTGCACAGAAATTAAGATTACAATGAAAGAAAAAGACAATCCGATGTTACATCACTGGACAAAGCCACATCTCAGTGAGTTTGCCTGTCCTCAGGGGCTATGGTGGCATATAATACTTTCTCTGTTGTGGCCATTTTAATTATGTGTTTTGGTTGCGCAGATGGGTGCTCTGATGAAGAACATAGCCATTTTAGAGTCAGTGAGTAGCACACCTGGAATCCGTGGCCTTTATTTCAGTGTAAATCAGCTACTTGAGTCACACTAATGGGGGAAGACTAGTTCTCAGGTGCTTTTTTACAACTGTTTGGTTTATCTCTCCATAAAAATAGAGAGGAGCAATGGAAACATAGTTTCATTCACTGTTATCCAGAATTTTATCAGCATTATACAATTTTTTAATCACAGTTTATCATTTCAGAGCAATAAGAAAACACTGAGCAGAAGGCTTATTGCCCACTAAACCTTATCTCAAACAGAAAGTCCTGGCAAGGCACAAATCATCCAAGGCAAGTTCTGCTGGCATGAGAGTTACAATAACCAGATTTAGTCAGTAGATTTACCTGAGAAGGTATGAAAAAAGCATTATAATTTTAAGGCTATTGCTGGTATCTTGACAATGTTATAAATGAGATAGTGTCTCATTCTGTGCAGCAATATGACCTTGTTGACTTCAGCAACAATTGCATGAAAATTATTGCAGGGTAAAAACTGAGTCTATGCTAATGGAAAAGAATAATATCTCCCAAATTCAAGGTTATGCAACCATCTGGCAATGCAGATCACTCAGAAACAGAGAGATCCAAAGAAACATAAAAGAGTAGGACGCAAAGTTTGTGCAAATTATTTATAAAGGGATTTTTTCCCCTTAATGAAGTGATGTATGGTTAGCTGATGTACTTGTTTTTTCCTAGAAGGTGCATGAGCAGATCCTCAGCGTTGAGAAAAGAGAATAGCTTTGCCTTCTTGGATTGCAGACAGCAAAGCAGAGGAAGAGAAGATACTGTGATTCTGAGCATGGGAAATATGAGGCAACACACACACACAGAAGTAAGGAAGGTGTTATTCTCTATACAGTCATTTTTAGCACTGTGGATTGGTTAAAAGAGAGAAGACAAAAGATGCCCAAATTCCTTCCTTCAGAGGTCATCTGATTCAGGACCAAGCTCTAGGGACCTCTCAAGAAAAATAAGGAAAACATCCCCAAACAGAGAAAATTCATTGAAACCCAACACTCTAAATAACCACAGTGCCTGGAGATAAGAAGGTATTGGGTAGAAATGAGAAAGGCCATAATTCCTAGGGCTTTATTTCCACAGGGTTCCAAACTTTGAAATGTACTTTGACTAAACCTTGGATCACTCTCAGATGGTCTCTCTCAAGGAAGAGCACAGGTTAAAGGAGAATGGGAGAACATAAACAAGTTGGATGTCACAGGTAAATAACAGCAAGCAGCGGTCCTGACGGAACGGCTGCGGATTTCAAGGAGACATGGGCTCATGCAGGATGTGAGTAACTCCCAGAGACTTCCCACTATCTTTCAATGGCCTCCCACTGACGTTACTGGTATCCTGTGGTGAGAGAATAGGACCAATATTTTTAGATGTGGTGCTGGCTGTTCTCTGGAGTCCTTGCAGCACCAGTGTATTTTTAGTGGCTCATTATATGGCGTGGAGGAGTCTTTGCGTCGTGTTGTGTCACATGCAGCGTGTGAACTTCCTTTCCCTGCTGCTCCATGCCTTTGATCCTGCCCATCCAGCCACCACAGCAGCAGAGCTGTCACACCAGCCACTGACATTTCTCCCTTAATAGGACTTCCCAGGTAGGTGAAACGTGCCAAACAGGGCAGGGTGTCACTGCGCTGACACGACAGCCGCTGCAGAGGGACCAGTTGGAGTAATGTCAGAGATACTGTGGACATTTCATCTCTTTGCCTATCAATATTTTGTATTCCATGTCACTGTATCCTGAGCATATTTTGCATTCTTTGCAGCTGTAGTAATGCCACCTTGCCAGGTACAGCTGCCTGTGCTATTACACAGTTTGCTACTTGCTAACAAGGCCTGATGCACATATAGAACTCATAATTGAGTGTATCATGACTAATAAATTGATCTAGAGTGGTAATTTCTGGTGGTCTTTTCTGGTGTATGTTTCTAGGAAAGAAGATCAGTTTTTCTTTGTAAAGTTTCTTTGACTTGCCTGTTATGATTGTTATTCAAATTGACTAAAAAGTGATGTTCTACTGAATCTATGATTTTCTTACTGTCTTCCTTTTCATCAGTGAATTCTTAATAGGTCTTGTCAGTAACACATGCTAGTTGTTAGAGAATCCAGATGAAATTATACAATGCCTCATGACACAGTTTCCCCACTCCTCACTGCTATACACCCAATCCATCATGACAGCTGCTTAAGATCCACAATGCCAGTTTCATATGTGAATTTCCTAGAAAAAATAACACAATATTCCTTTTCACTTTGAAAGCATGTGAGTAGCGAGATTCTTTTTCCCCAGTATTTTGAGAACGGTTACTTAAGTTTATGCATTTCAACAGAATTTGCAAAACACTTGCATTTGAGTTAGAGAATCACAAAATGTATTTTGATGTACTTTCATCACAATTTTCTGTACTGACTCTTCAGACTTTCAGTAGTTAATCATGTTTGTAGGGACAGAATATTTCAAGAGAGCAGTGGCTTTATTTGCAACTGCTTTTCACAATCTTTACCTCAGCACGACAGGGAAAAGTGGGAGCCAGGAGATAAGAGAGAGATAAAGCTTTGGAGAAGAAATTCTGCTGCTGCTGTTCCAGGCCTCTCTGTACAGGGTTATTGCCATAAGCCACAGCTCAAAGGGTGGCTGCTGAGACGATGAATGACAGTGCTTCCCTGCAAAGACTGCTGGCCCTTCACAAAATAAAAGAACCAAAGTTTCCAATGGCCTTTCCCCCCCTCCACAGAGAATCAAAATTGAATGAGAGTGGATTTTAAGCTCTCCTAAAATCTCCTGCAGCCTCTCTAAGGGCACCCAGAGAGTACTGAGGCCCTGGCTGCCACCTGATTTTTTAAAAAAGTTCTGGGCTCCCCAGCTGCTGTGAGGTGCACAGGAGCTGTCTGTTGTGAAGCCTTTTCCCTCCTCTGGGTTGATTCCCAGGGCGATGTCTAAAGTGCCCTGCCCTGATACTTGCCCTCACAGATTCTGTGTATCTGTGCACACGTGTACATTCATATATTTGTACACATAAACACACACAAACCCTTCAGGCAAAAGAGGAGAGAGAAGCTGTTGATTACAGAAGAAATTCTATCGCTGTATGTAAGGTAAAACTGAGTGGCTTAGGATATTTTATTATTACTTTTGCTCTGCTTCGGTAGATGGCAACCCCAACAAAAGGGAGAAAGAAAAACCAGAGCTGTGTACCAGACAGTGATGGGAATGGAAACATCTCTCTGTTCCTTCCAAATGTGATCTCCAAGACCAGCCTTGATTCGTGCTGCTCCTTCAGGCAGCAGTGCTTTGGAAAGCATTTCACAGCTCCAGCTGTTTTCTCTGTGCTCGAGAGAGATTCCTGCTCTCAGCTGTGTAAATGTTTTAACTGAGATTCATGCTTTGCTATTCAGGTCACTGCTTTCTCTTCCGGCCCACACAGGCCAAAATGCATCTATATAAGCACAAAGTGTCCAAAATCAACACAGTATTTTTCACTTGAACACACCCATGGCACGTGGCTCCCTCAAAGTACAGGATGCAATGCCAAGCAGTAGATTTGTACGTTTGCCTGACGTGAACTCAGCATGATTTATAAAAAAAGAGGCAATAGGCCGGTTGTGTGCCCGAGCAAATCTGGCTTGGCAGAAACTATCATTCCAAGGAAGGAACTCAAGGAAATCAGACTCTCCCTCTGGTCTTGAGAAAGGACTTGTCTAATGTAGGAAGTGTTCTCAAAATATTTATTTTTTATTAAGAATTACAATGTATTTCTTTCTGAATTCAAGTAACCCTCTATCTCCTTTGCTGGAAGAATAAAATAAATTTCCTTCTGCTGTTTTGACTTTATTGTTTAAGGGGTTTAGGGACATCTTGAAGCTCAACAGCATTTAAATGATTGAAACACCCTTAGTTGTAGAAAGACCTAGATAGCTCTAGAGATAAATTTAACCAATGCACAAATTTCCAAGGATTGTGTTTCCACACATTGACATCCTGCCTGCAACTGTATGTCATAAAAAACAATTTTTTCCACGGCTGATCTTGCAAAACAGGAGGAGGAGGGCTTTCCCTAAACCTGGGAAAACAACAAAAAAATCAAGCCTCTGGAGCTGAGAGATTGATGCAGCTGCCTTAAGCTATCTCCACTGGTGCATTATTGTCATTGTCACCACTGTAACAGACTCCCCCTTCTCTTTGCCAGTCTATGGAGGGAGGTGCTCCCCACACAAGAACCACCAACATGTCTTAACTACAGAAAAGGAATGCTCTAACTGCTATTTGACAGTCATCACATTTTTTTCCCCCACTTTTAAAATCTATATGCACATTCTAGCCTTGTATTTCTTTCCAACAATATTTATCTCCACAGATTTGGGTCAAAGTTAGCAATAGTTCTGGGACAAGAAAGTCACTGTATTTGATAAATCAGTTTTGGCAGAAAAAAATTCAAATATTCTTCTCCTGTTGTTCAGGAGGCCTCTAGTTAGCCCAAACTGTAAATGTATTTGTGTGCATCACTGTAAGTAAACAAACTTCCCCCAGGAGGCAGATGAATATTCAATTGCGCTGCAAAATGCTTAATGAATCTCCTCCAGAAGGACATGTTGCTTATTGTGTACCTTCCCAGCTGCATTAATTACAAGCAGTAATTATGCCTGGTTCAGGTAAAGACAGGTGATTCACATGGATGGGCCAAAGTAAAAGGTGCCTCACAGAGGACAAAAGTAAAAACAATACAGAAGTTGAAAGTATTTTTCTATAGGTTTCTCTTCTTCCTGCAGAATCAATGAAGTTGTTACACTGACATTTATTTGTAAATAGATGTATTGACAAGGCCTTAATTCTGGGATGGCTTCAAATTCATATACCAGTGTGGATTACCAGACTGAAGAAAAAATATGTTAAGTTTCAACTCAAGTTTGAGATACAGAAGGGGAAGTGTGTACTGGTGAAATCAGAATAATTCTAGGGGCAAATATTGTCCTGTTCTCAAATTCCACTTGGTTCCACTTGATTGTTTTTTTGTTTTTTTTTAACCACACATCCATACCAGTTGCCACCTCTGCTCCCCATGTGGTACCAGGATAATAAGGAGTAGCTCCAGGCCAAGTTAAAGCTGCATATTTAAGTCCTTTTCAGTATTTTGGGTAGCTTTAGGGGAAAGTAATAAAGCCATCCAATGACACATGAAGCAGAGCCCAGCATGAATAAACAGGACCATCTATCCCTGTTCCCCCCACACACCTCATTTTGCATTAAAAACTTATTTAAATGTCTGTCTGAATGTAAGGTTTAGTTTTGGAGTTTTTGGAGTAGAGAGCAAGTGGTTTTGGGTTTTTTTTCTTAAGTTTTCAGCCACTTCCCATTAGTTTCTAGTCAGTTTGTGTAATTCTCTCTTATAACAAGACTTGCCTAGCAAGTCATGGCATTAGAGTTTTCCTTATGACAGCAATCAGTGATCCATAACTGCTATGCTGGCTGCTGGGCAAACACTCACTTGTCCTAAATGTTTTACAGAGCCAAGATTAGTGAAGTGTAAGAGGAAACATGAAGACCCTCATTATCAATTGGAAATATAAAATGGATAGTTATTCAGAGCTTTTCCCAAGTTCAGACAGGAGGCCTGAATCACAGGTTCAGCTCCCTCAATGCCAGACCCAAACTCCAGTCACCAAAACTATACTTCTGTCAGTAAATCTTTAAATGTGGTGATTCCTTCTCTGGCACGGCCTGCCTCCAGATGCTTTCAGCCTGAATGATCAACTAAGTGAACTTTCTTGCTAGGTAAGGAAGCGAGTCATGTCAGAGCTTTTATAATTTTAGCAGTCTACTTTGGTAACTTTGATTTGATGACCCTTTTAGAAGCAAATAGTGAAGTGGGACTCTCAGGAGACATGATTTGGTGGCAGCAGTAATGCCAGATATTCCAAGCCTGCACTTTGCTTGTTCCTATGCCCTAAAGTGTGCCAGGAAAATCTTGCATGTGAAGAAGGCCAGGGAATTTGGTAGATCCTCCCAAACCCAAGTTGTTTTGTTTTTTGTAATTTAAAAATAAGGGAATTTATTCTTGTAGATGCAGGAATGACAAGTGTTATACTGGAAAACCTGAAGCCACATCACTGCTGAGCAGTCTCTACTCTAGAATCTATGATGAAGACATGAAATGGAAGGAAATTTCATGTAATACCTGTGTTATATGTCCTCACCAGCACCATACTCACAAAAGATAGGTGAATATGCATCTTGTAAATGAGTCACCTTTAATGAAATACACAGATTGAATCCCCCTCATTCTGCTCCCCATGTTTTGTTGGGCTTAATCTTAAATTGAGCTGTGAATATTTCCATGCAACAAAACATCTATGAGGGACTGTGTTTTACTTATGATCCCAGGGGAAAATGTACTATTACCATGTTAATTTGGAGAAGAGTATGCCAGATGGCTGGAACAGACTGCAGAATATATTTGAATTTAGGAGGGCTATACATCCTGTGTAGGATGTGCAACATAAAAAATTTAAAACAGAAAGAAAGAGAAAAGAATGCTAAGTCTATAGTAGCCTAGGGGTGCTTTATCAGTCACGCAGTGCATATGAGTAAAATATTGTATTAATTAATAAGGGTCAAGATGTGCTTAAGTAGGAAGACAGAAGAATATGTCTGGTATAGAAGCTAACACAGCCCACTCAGCCAGCATCCACCCTGCAAGCCTGAAGTAAATCCTAGTACTGCTGATAAAAAACCCCATGGGACCTGCCAGAGGTCTTGGTCTAAGAGATAAATCTAAGAAAGAAAACACAACAGCACACTGCCTGTTCCATGTAAGAATATCCAGGTCTCTCTATACATAACATCCTGTATCTGACAGTATCCAGGAAGAGACAGTGAAAGAGTTTGCTTTTCCTTAATTTTGTTTTCCCAGTGAACTGTGGCCAAAGGTTGCAACCACGTTATCAGAGCACTTGATGCACCCTGGTTTTGTTAATTTGTCTACAATACCATTTTGGACTTGTTTATGCATATCTAAACTAACCTGCCAAGGTGCAATCAATGTGAGCCTCAAACATGGCATTTCATTGGTTAAGTTGGTAACTGCTGTTCTCATTTGCTGCCCTTTATTTCTTGTGCAACTGGAAGGAGGGAATGGCCATTGATCCTTCTTCTCCCATATTATATTTGATCTGATGGACACTCTCCAGAGACTCTTTTCCAGGCTGAATAGTCCTGGTCTCTTCAATCTAAAATTGCACAGAAACCTCACATATTTCTGACCATTCCTGCTCCCCAGGCATACCTCCTTCCTAGTCCTATTACAGCCTTTCTGGAGCTGCACACAGAGCTCCAGAGTAGGGTCACTGGGGATTTATGCTGCAGTAAAATGAAGTATACCTTCTCCTCACTTTTCATTTCTCTCCCAGTAACTCCCAAATGCCCTTTCCACTGCTGGCCTCAGAGAACTGTAGGAAAGGACTCCAAGATCTGTCCTTTGTGAGTACCACCTGCTCTTGCAGGGCCTTCCTAGTACAGAAATTCTTACGTTTTTTCCTCCTCTTATTATCTCTTCCTTTGCATCTACTGATTCTGACCTCTGTCTATTTTTTTATCACCTGGCTGGCTGAAGCTCTTCACAGTCACTGCAGCTGTGACACCTTGAATAATTTTGTAGCAACAGAAGTCTGCCAGCCATGAAATACTAAATACTTCTGAAGGGCTGGCTTTTGTTGCCATTGCTCACAGGTCTCATTAATACTTCGGTCTCACATGTCTATCACATTAGGAGTGGGTTCAATTAACCTTTACACAATGCAGAGAAGGAGTAGATACACAAACCCCAAACATACTGATACAAGAACATGTCTGCACTGTTGGAAGGGGTTTGTCTATTATATCTCAAATCTGTGTGAAATGAAATCAAAACCATAAAAGAAACAATGGTGCAAGTCAATTATATCAGAAATGTCAGTGGACTCCAGGGATCTCTTTCTCTGCCTGCCACGAATGTTCAGAAGAACCTGACGTCTCCACAGCCCCCAGGGTATTGCTTTGGTCCATGCACACAGAACTGCTGTCCCAAACTGAAGTTAATGAGGATTTATCCCCCCCTACATAATAATCCTCCTAAATCTGTAAGCCTGGTTGCTGGACTCTTCATGTGCATTATCCATTGTGTGTCAGAAGATAAACATTTAACTCCAAAACTGTGGCGATCCTTCAGTGATTCTAGTCACAATACATGGCAGAGGGGCTGTGTGTGGTTTTTGCCTCTGATTCCTTTCTGCAGTTAAAGTACATGAGAATTGCTCTCAGTTGTTGAAGCAGCCCTCCTTTCTTATCTTCCTGACCACTGTTTGCAACATCTGTCAGTGCTTATTTAGGAGGACCCCAAGACACAAAGAGCACAAGGACAATTACTCTGAGCTCTGTACTTCATTGTCAGGATGCTCTTGTCTTGGCTTGGAAAAAATATGTTCAATGGGAATAAGATAAAACCATGTGAATTTTTTTATGGTTTAGAAAGTATATGTTGGCAAAGGCTTGTCTTTAACAAATGCTGTTTCTTTTTTAAATAACGTCAGGGGAAAACCTCATCATAACTCTTTTAAACTATTGTAAGACAATAAACTGTTCTACCCAAATAACATATGGAATTTTTCTCATTTCAGCCTGAACTATGTCTCTTTAGCAGACTTCAAAATGTCCTCATAGTCACAGGGGGACAGCACTGACAGATACAAAGCTCAGGAAAGTTAAATGAAAATTTTCCAATCCTTTCAATGGGAATCTTGGCAGAAGAAGGAAAAGGATAAGACAATGGAATTTCAGCTGATGGGGACAGATGATCCTTCTGCTGCCACAGAAAGCCTAATGTATCTGCTGACAACTGTTGAAAGATGCATTTCCTTCATGATTTTTTTGTTGAATACTTGTATGTTTAGGGACAGCTCTGTTTTGATGCCTACTCAGTGTAGAAAAAAAACAAAGGAAAGACAACTTGTGCCCCTTCCAAACGGAAAGAAAATTCAATGCAAAATTTTTGTTTTCATTTTTGAAAGCAGATCATGACAAATAGCAATGAAAAGCACAAGTAAAAGCAAGCAATTACTACTGAGCATCACAAGAGCCCCAGTCCTGTAGGCATTTATGTGGCATTTATGTGACTGACTGCTGAAATAAGCACAGCTGACAGAGTTACACACCTGAAGCACATTTTTACATGGAAATATTTACACAACCTGGGTGCTAATGCACATGTTTTCACAGAAGGTTCTAAGGCTTGACTAAATCCCACTGAAATTGATGGAAAGGCTCCAGGAGCCTGTAGGAATCAAATCAAAAGGGTGCACATTATGCCTTCCACACAAGTCTGCATTATCTAAGGTGACTTGAGTATCTCTCCCACTACAAAGCCATGCCCAATGTGCCTTTGCTCTTTAAAGATCAGATTTTCTTTTTATCAGACCCAAAGCTGTTCCCTTCTTACAGACAAAAACCCACGTGAGGAAAAAACACTGCAACTCACAACTTCATGCTGAAAACTTATGCAGAACAGAAGAAGTAAACCTGCTTGTAATTATGGTTGCTCAGTAGGTATAAAATAATTCCTCCTCCTCTCCTTCCTCCAACACTGGTGAATTAAAGAGAAGCACCAACAGCATAGTGTAGTTTAGATGAAAATATTACCAGTTGAATTAAATATCTCAGATACTAAATCACTTCACTTGCTCACTTTGTTAATTGACTGTAAGGGCGACTTGCTCAGTATGTGGCCAGGGCAGAGTTCTGCTCAGACTTGTCATCTGGATGGCTATGAAAACCTTCTGTGACTGACTGGGATATTCCATGTGGCAGACCAGTGTGAGAAACTGTTCTGCACCTACAACTAAAAAAAAAGCATTGCTTGTGCATATGAATGAGAATTTAGAGAAAAAAAAAACTGATTTCCAGTAACTAGAATACTCTGAAATATGCTTTTGATGTGCCCATAATAACTGTAATGATCCTCCCTGATAGCCTTAAAGGCCCCAGAATATATTTCACACTTATAACATGAGATATGGAACTATTTTGTGGAATGACTGACAATTTAAACAATTTCACAAAATAGTGTCAAGTGTGGAAGTGATTGTATGGTTCTGTAGACATGCATGTGTAGAAAAATCATGCCAGATTTTGAGAAATTAATTAAACAGTAATTTTACTGACTGGCTGAAACAATAATTTTGCAAAATGACTGGAAATTTTAGTCATTTTGTAGATTACTCATTCTGCAACATGAATAGCGCTTACTGATGTGCTTGGAAGTGAATTTAATGCCCAAGAAAATGAAGAATTAACTAGCAATCACGACTCCCTGGATCACTCCTTAGCACTTTGAACTCCTCTCTCCAAGTTCTACAATCCATCTGTCTCTTGTCCCAAGTTGTTCCTCCCAGGAACAAGCTGTTGGCTTCCTGGGAAGATGATTTTATGTTGGATGGCTCCAAGGAACTCTAAGAACAGCTGGCTCGAGGCTGACAGTGATATGGCTCCTTGGCCTCCTCTGCTAATCTGACCCAAATGGATCTGCAGCTTGAAAAATCAGCATAATGCCCAAATGCCAAGAATTCTGCAACTAAACACACAAGCAACCCACAGGTTTGTGGGAATGTCTGGGTGTTAGAGCCTGGGAATGTGCGTGTGCACACCCACAGCAAATCTACATCCACGATGACTGCCATTAATCACCCTGGGATGTTTACTCCTGGCTCATCAGGATACATGCAAGAGCAAATCCTTGGTTTCTGAGTGCATTAAATGACATTTTAAAAAAGGGTAATTGCACTTCTGGAGCCCCGACCACCACACAGTGGATTTTCTCTTCTATGGTGTTAAATAGGCTGACAATGATGGCCCAGCTGTAAACTGTGTAGGAGGGGGATCATCTTCTTTGCACATGCACACAACATGCAGAAACCAGTTTATGACAAATGGCAGGGACTTAGCTAATGCCTTTTCCAGGAGAAGGGGTCTTTATTCTCCAGGCCTTTCCACTTGCCCTGTCCCCAGCCATGATATCAGCTGACCTCTAATGTGCCAGCTTGCTTCCTTCATCTATTGAAGGCATTATGAGGAAAACACAGAACATCTAGTGATCACTTGAAAATGTTCCTTCTAGAAGTTTTGATTCTTGCTAGCAGGCTACTGGAAATGAATACACATATCTGAAAATGAAAATGCACATTGGCATCACTGCAGAACTCTTCTGTAGCAGCCCAAAGGCACCAGAAGTTACTTAGTGGGGCAAAAATGCAAAGGGATACTCTGAATCTTCCTTTAAATGCAGGGTGTTAAATTCTGCACTGCCCTAACTTCTCATCACTTTCTTAATCTGCAGCTATGTGGGAAGCTCTCACCAGAGCAGCAGAGCTGCCTACGGGAACAGGCCATGGTTTATTGTAACAGGAGCCATCAAACTGGTCATCTCTTTGGCTTGGAACACTTGTAGCTGGAAGGAGGTGTTTGTTTGCCATCTCAGCTGCCTTTTGTTTTATGACATGAGCCCAAACACCAGGAAAATCACCTGTATATTTGTACCTATCTAGGAAGAAGAAATAATCGAAGGGAGAAAGGCTGGAAGAGAAGAACTTTTAGGTTTGTGAACCACGTGTAATTTATGGTCCATGAAATCCACTTCTCAAATGAAATTAAATTGGTGATTGTCTCTTCTGTCAGACAGTCTCACCTCCCAGTTTTGTGTGAGGAATCCTCAAAGGGATCAGCTAGAAGAGGGACCCTGAATCTCCCTAGCCTGAGAACATCTTCATATGGGGGAATCTCTCATCTGACTCCATCACCAGAGAGAAAGAATCAGGCTTCAGGTGTAAATTTACAGAAGCTTTCTTTCAACAGAAGATATCTGAGATTCCAAAAAACATCCCTCTCTACTTGCTTAGTCCTTTGCTTCTTAGCCTGCATTCTTGCACTGAAGAAAAGTCCTTTTCTTTTGAGACCAAGTTCTCTAGTACCCACATCCTACCAGAATTGTGTTTCTCAGACCCTATCACTGTACTGAGTAAAAAGAAAAATAAAGATAAAAAAACTGGAGACCCTCTAAAATCAATATCCTGCATAGAAAATAAAATAATTAATCCTTAAGAGACCTGCTTTTATTATCCAAACACAGGTATGACTTGGTGGTCTTTCTGTGCTTAAATTGTGTGAGACATTCAAAAGTAGAATGAGTGCTATAAAATGCCTCCAAAATATTTGTTTTTATGAAGGGGACAATTTAGGGTTTGAAGAGATTGTCTTTATGAAAATGCAGTGGATAACACTCCTCAAGCATGAACTAAACCAAAGTTTATCAGCCATTATGTTCATCTAGGAGCTGGACTTTGATGATCCTGGTGGGTCCATTCCAACTCAGGATATTCTAGGATTCTAAGAAATCCACTTATATTCTTTTCAGTATGAATAATGTTTTAAAATGTTATGTATCACCTCCACACAAACCCAGTGGACACACACACAAACACATATGGACAGATTTGGGTAGAACAATAAATAGGACATTAAATTCACATACTTATATGTGAACTTCTCTGTGCAGTGCAGAAGCTGACAAACAAAGAGAACTTTTGTCCACTGACATTTGCACATTGACCTGGATAGGAAATAATGAAGATACAGCTGAGGCAGTAAAGGAGACATTTCTTCAGAGTAAATTTACTCAACATCTAGAAAAATGAATAACACAACACTGAACAAACTGAAAACAGTCTCACCCTTTGTTGCTTCCCAAAGGCTATGACACTATTTGGAAAGCTCCTGTGAAACATACACAAGGACTGGAATAATTTCTTGGGTTTGCTGCTTACTTTTTCCAAAAAAAGGGACCTTCAGACCTGTGCACCTGGAGGACACCATATTCAGTAACATAATAATAGAAAAAGGGAAATTACTCAGAAATACTTCTTTGCCTCCAACCCTAACGAGACTTCTTTGGGGATGTAAAAATTCTCTAATACTGAACAGATGTTAAGGTAACCCAAATACAATACCCAGAATCCTTTTTCCAGCCTGTTATTTTATAATTTATCAAAATGTTTAAATACTCCTTCACTTGGCTATTAAAAATATATTATTAAATGAAAGTAAGACTCTTGAGAAGGCTTTCAGCTTTAATGCATTTCACAGAACACCCAGTCAGAGAGGAATGAAGGTGCAAAAACCCTGCCAAGGGCTCAGTGAATGGACAAAGTGTTAGAGGTGATGTGTGTTTTTAGAAGATTTTTGACAGTATATTTCAAAATTAGGACTGCCTCCTTAAAGTCTTACTCAGGTAAGTTGTTCATAGGATGAAGGGACAGATGCTCAGCTTGGGTTCCTTGAGGTCATCGATTCAGCCTGGAAGTTTCTGTTTAGTAGACATGATTCTCTTCTTTAAATGCTAAATTTAAGCCTATATCTAGCACACTTTATATTCTCACTTGTACACGTATCAGAGTCTGTATGCATCTTGCAAAAAAGCAAGGATAAAAGCATGAGACCAAAACCAAGAGTCCATTCTCTGGTACGAACAAAGTTATCTAAAAGTTGATAGAGCTACACTTATTTAACCCCTGATTCAGAGGGAAATCAGAAACTCTAAAAAGGAATGTGCTCAAATCCACATTCTATACTTGAAAATCTGGAAGACTGATGAGGAAGGAGCAAAGCCAAAACCTAGATGTGAGTTTGGCAAGTGGTACAAATCCCAACTCAAACCACTCGGGAGCTTTGGACACAAGTTCTGCTTCCAAATTGGCTGCTGGGCCTTGAGCACATCTTGAATCTGGGGTGGAGAAGTAAATCACAGCATCAAGAGGATTTATTTTTACCTTCTCTTATATGCAGTGAGATTGTTTTTATATTAATTCATTTTTTGATACCTGCCTTGCTTACAGGATTTACAGATATCTTGTTTCTTGGAAACTCCTGTCATTCCATTGCTGTTTTCCTTCTAGCCAGCAGGGAATGCTGGTGTATGGAAGTAACTCTCTCTCCCTGTCATAGGCAGAAATTTCTCTTCCTCACTTAGGAAAGCTTAGAAAACATTCCCTGCACAATCTGGAACAGATTTGTTTCTGGAACAGTGCTGTTCAAACAAAAGACCAAACTGGCTTTCAAAGGCAGAGTACTCTTACCTTAGTCCACTCTGCTTTGCTGATGCTTCTAGCTGCCTTAAAGCAGGATGTCCTGTTTTACCTATTGTTCCTATTTTTCCTATTTTAGTGCTTGCTGCTAAGGCTTCAGCCAAGAAGAATCCTCATGCTGCAGTTGTAGAAAGGCCAGCTTGTCTCCAGGCTGGAAGAAATTCTGATCCTTGAATTGCCAGCCTCTATTCTTAAATATGTGAACAGTCCAAAGATCTCTCAGAACTTGATGTGATATGACAAAAGCAAAGGTATTTATGTTCCATGGCTATTTTCCCTTGTCAGATCCAGTGAGGATAACATACAGATGTACTCTAAGCCTTTCAGTATTCTCAAGAGAGAAAGCCCCTTTGGCAGGCATCCTCACTTTTTCAATAAACATAAGGTTTTTCTCAGTTTTGATTTATAGCACTGAACGTGTCTCTTTTCCATTCTGCAGTCAATGATACTGAAAGCTGGAAGTTAACAGTGCCATAAAAAACCCCAAAGCCTTGTTTCCAAAACCTGCACATATTCTTTAAACTTTTGAAGCAGGGGATATTTGGTGGCAAGTTTTCCGAAGTAACTGAGCTCCAAGATAAATTTCCATGGGGACATTCTCCACTTTGCACTCCAAACCCACAATCCCCAAGGAATAAGTTGCTCCCCAATTACTGTGCCCCTTAAGAATACCAAATGGAAAAGTCTGCCAAAGGAGGGAGGAAAGGAGGATGATCCTGTTCCTGTTCTGCAACTGCAAACCTGCTGGGATGTATTGTTTGAGAGCAGCTCTCCAGAGAAGGATTTGAGACTATTGGTGTGTGTAAGATTGGATATGAGCCGGCAATGTGTGTTTGCAGCCCAGAAATCTGGGGATGCATCCAAAGCAGCGATGGCGGGAGGGGAGGGGAGGGGAGGGGAGGGGAGGGGAGGGGAGGGGAGGGGAGGGGAGGGGAGGGGAGGGGAGGGGAGGGGAGGGGAGGGGAGGGGAGGGGAGGGGAGGGGAGGGGAGGGGAGGGGAGGGGAGGGGAGGGGAGGGGAGGGGAAGAGAAGGGAGGGGAGGGGAAGGGAGGGGAAGAGAAGGGAGGGGAGTATTCTGCTCCTGTGCCCTGCTCAGGTGAGACCCCACCTACAGAGCTGCCTGCAGCACTTGGATCCCAGCACAGGAAGGATAGGGAGCTGCTGGAGACAGTCTAGAGGAGGGACATGAAGATGATCAGAGGGATGGAGCAGCTCTGCTGTGAAGAAAAGCTGGGAGAATTGGGATTGATCAGCCTGGTGAATGGAAGGCTCAAGGGTGACCTAACGGTGGCCTTTCAATAATTAAGGGGGGATTATAAAGAAGATGGGGAGAGACTTTTTATCAAGGGCTATAATCATAGAACAATAGGATCATAAATGTTTGGAAAGTCCAAGTTTCGACCAAAGACCACTTTGTCAACTCAACCACAGCACTGAGTCCAGTCATTCCTTGGACACCTTTGGGGATGAGGACTCTCCCACCTCCCTGGGCAGGTGATGTCTGATGCCTGACCACCCTTTCAGTGAAGAAATTCTTCCTGATGTCCAACCTGAGCCTCCCCTGGTGCAGCTTGAGGCCATTTCCTCTTGTCCTGTCACTCCTCACATTGTGAAGAAAGCCAAAGAGCACTGAAAGAGCAGTTTATGACAAGACAGAGCTGCTTATCAGTTTGTGACACAGGGCACCAGGATACACACTGTTCTGACTTTTCATCCCCTGCTTTCCTTCCCCTCTGAGCCTCCATCCTTTTACCAACAGCCCTCCCTAGGACTTCTGGAGCACTTTCCCTGCCACAGACATGGGGGAACGACTTTCCTAGGTGCAGGCTACCTTCCTCTCCTTTGTGCAGGCTGCCCACCAGTGATGGGAAATCTGTAAGTTCTAGATCTGAAGGGTTCCCAGGAGCTAAGGCTGGAGTTTCTCCTGCCACAGAGAAGCTCCTGAATCAAAGAACAAAAAAAAAGTGGGTTTGGGGTTTTTTTTTCCTTTTCTTCCTTTCTTTTTTTTTTTTTCTTTTTTTTTTTTTTTATTTCTCTCTCTGAATAGGCCACTTTTGCACAGACAAGCAGTGACCCAGAAAGAATGCATTCATTGCTACTGCATATTGCTGTTTTTTAAACACTAAGCTCCTATCCTGATGGAGGTAGCTAGGTAGAGATAATTCTAAAGAGCAGTTCCTGTGAAACTGCAGCCTTAACTTTTGCAACAGGATACTGTAGAAAGAAGTGTTATTTTTAGAGCCTTGGTTTATCTGGGAAATTTCAGCTTACAGCTGAAATATTACTTTCATGATCCATACATGGATTTTTGTGAATGGTTCTTGAGTGGTTACTTTACACCAAGCCAGTCTTTGGTGACATTTAAAGTTATAATAGCAGCACTGTGAGGAGTAACCTGGTCCAAGAGTCCTTTAGATCCATGAGCACATGTAGCAGATGTGCAGCATCCGTGGGCAGCTCTTCCATTCACCAGGCTCTGTGCAGGCTCTGCACAAGCACCACATCAGCTGGGCTGTTTGGGCTGCTCCTCTGCTGTCCCATGGCCTCACTGAGCAGAGCAGAGCAGAGCAGAACAGAGCAGAGCAGAGCAGAGCATTTGCCATGGCTGGGCAGAGAGCTCCTCTCAGAGATCACAGGTCTCCCTGGTATAGCTGAAACACTGCAGAGGCTTTGCACACCAACACTCCCCTGCCCTCAGGAAAATGAGCTTTATCCAACAGGTGAGCCCCCAGTCTCTGTCTCTCAGGGGGAAACACTCTTTTTATGCCACTCTTTTTTATGCCAGGATATCAGCCCATGGTGTGGTCTGCACACACCCACCAGGGCCACTCTGAGAGCCCTGTGTGGCTTCCAGCAGTGACAATCTCCCTACATCTTTCTTTCTCTTGCCTCCTTTTTGCTTTGTTTACTTTTCAGGAATTGTCTGAAGTGTTTCCAGTCTGCCTTTACCCAGCTTCAGTTCTGATCTTTCTTTTTCTTCTCCTTTCTTTCTTTCCTTTTTTTTTTTTTTTCCTCCTCCCCCTGGGCTGCCTCAGTTGAACCTTGTGGCAGCTGAGCAGCAAAGTCTGCTGACTTGCAGCATCCCTGGGGAGCTGATTCAGTCTCTCTCTGTCTGTGGGTCTCTTCAAAGGGCTCCAGCTCAAAGCTGCAGCAAACTGGCAGCTTGCTCTGTTTTTAAATGCATCATGGAACGAGCTGAATGTCAGGGCAGGAGAACTGCGAGGGTGGGGAGCAGAGGGCTGGATTCCTGAGGGAAGTGGTGCAGGAGAGGAGAGGAACAGCCTGAAAAATACCCTGGCAAAATCCACAGATACACAACAGGGTGGAGACCCAGGGTGGGAGTGCAATCTGAGAGGTATTGAGATTTTATGAATTTTATAATGAAATAGAGGAACTATAAAATTTTGTTTTTGGCTCACTTGAAATTTATAATTCTGCTTTTGGAAGTTTATTCCTTTAAAGCCCTCCTTTCCTTGCTTTTAATGAAAACCAATTTTTTTTTTAAAGGTCATCTTGGATTAAAATAAAGTTTAATTTCAGGATGGTTGAAACACAACATTTCAGCTTTCCATAAGCAACACATTTTTGAAAATATTGAACAGTTCTTTCTTGATACTTTCAAAACCCTTCCCTCCTTAATTTTTCTGGGACAGATCCCTAAGTTTTTAAGTGGATTCATGAGCTGTTTTAATTTCTCCAGAACTCTGTGATTGGATTTACTATCTGTGGAGCACTGGAGCCATGTGGTGCTGTCAGCCCTCCTGTGGAAGAGCAGACTCATGGCTCAGCCATCCCCCTGGGACTCAGGAGGCCTCAGCACAGCCTCTGGTTCTGCCAACTGTCTTCACCCAAGGCCAAATTCTTGAAGGCACTTTGACAAGCTACTTTTTATTTTAAAAGGTGCCCAAATAGGCTGGGCATCTAACACACACACACTGACGTGATTTCCCAATAATTACAGCCAGAAAAAGCCCTGGGGTGATGAGGATGGCAGAGCTGCCTTGCACCACTTTGCTGGGTCATCTTGTGTTCCCTTCAGGGTAAAAAGCCACCCAGAGAGGTCACCCAGAGGTGCTGCCGGACTCGGGGTCTGGCACCCAGATCCATAAAAGAAAAATCTAATCTGTCCCTGACTACCTCATTACATTAATTGCTACATGGCAAATTGGCAACCCAGCGCACTAATTAAGATGATAGCATAGAAAAAACCATTGAGTGTGGAAGGTATTACATAATTCAGAAAGATTCTGGGGAAATGAATGCAAACCAGAGCTAAGGAAAGGCTAGAACACCAGAGGTAGTTTTCTGTCACCCTCCCTGCAATCTATATTCCAGCCAATTTTCCTTGTTCCCCCTGAGATACTGCACTCCTGGGTCACACTGTGGGACAGATAGTTAATTCATCTGAATGATTTTTAAATCCAGACAGTTCTGGGATGGTCTTTTCATAAAGACCATCATAATTTAAAAATCAAAGGTGGTGGTTGCTCTGAGAGGAGGCACTTCTGCTGTCACCACACAGACAGGAGCGGTGAGGGAAGTGTCAAAGGAGAAATTTGTCCCACATGACACTTGGCAGCACTACAGGGAAGCAACTGTCACACAGTATCATAATTAATTTTTTCTCTTTTCTGACCTTGCTTTCTTAGTGATATCCCACACCTTTGTAAGAGGCTGCGAACCCCTCAGAGCAAGAGGTCCCACTCAGTCAGAGGTACAGCCACAGGCACAGACATATCCAAGCTGCCCTAGAGCTGCCCCACTCACTGCTGCAGGTGCAGCAGCAGTGGCATGAAATTCAGGGGGCACTACCTACAAAGGTGTGCAAGAGGAAGAGGCACTCGGTCTTCGACAAGGTCACAGGTAAAGCTAAATTCAGCTCAGATACTGCAGTCACAGCTCCAGGTTCCACCTGAGATGCAGCTGTGTGCTCTTCACCGATCCCCTGGGTTGTCTAAGGCAATGCACACATTCACCCTACACATGCACTACCTTATATACAGATTTCATGAATCCATTGTCCAATATATATAGAGGACAATGAATATATTATATATAAGGAAGATAGATCGATCGATAGATAGATAGATAGATATAGATAGATAGATATAGATAGATAGATAGGACAATGAATATATTATATATAAGGAATATATATATATATATATATATATATTCCTGATATACAGATTGCATAAATTCATTGCCCTGACTTCTGCACTGGTATTGATATTCCTTTGTGGTTCCTGGGAATTACAAATTAAATTATTAAATATGGCTGATCTCTGAGCAACTGGACTGTTCAGAGTTGACACAATGTATGTTCTCTTTATGCAAAATTTTCTGTCCAGTCAGTAACACTCACTTGGAATTACCTCCATTGTTAAGGCCTTTAATAATGTTTTTGTTCAATGATCGTACCCAAGATGCTAAAAGCTCCCTCCTTTGTAAATTAAATCACGTCTTTCTTAAGGCAAGAACTTCCATATGAGTCTCCCACACCACAGGGAGATGCTGCACCAATTTCTCCCTCCTCTGGCATTTCCTCAGTGTCAGGGCAGGGAATGACCCAGGGATGCCTTTGCCACCTCTGCTGGGGCAGATCTTGCTCTCTTGAGCTGGAATGCTTCCCTGCACTGAAGTTGCTGCCAATCACAAATTCCAATGAAAGATCATGTTTGTGGCAAGTCAGTGTTTTGTAGCGCAAAGCATCTTTTGCTGAGCAATTCTTTATCTGATCCTGCCTCATGGCTGCCCAGGCCTGCAGTCCTCTGGCTCTGCAGATGGAAATATGGGTAGGCATGAATTCTCCCCTCTTTTCCAGTTGCAGCCCTGGCCTGCAGGTATCTCTATGGACTCACAGAGCTGCAACTTTCTAAGCTCCCATGCTGCAGTAAAAAAACCTCAAGATGTGAATTTTTTTAGTGGCGTTTCCTGCAAAGAAATGAAGAAAGGATCCTTGGAGAGTGTACCCTGGGTGTACACAGGAGTGTTTCTTGAGAGTGAGCTCCTAATATAAATGCCTATGGGCATAATCCCTGTGAAATTGTCATCCATAAGAAACCCTCTTGGATCAGACACTTGTACAGACACATGTTTTCCTAGCTGGCACTGTATCTGTTTGCCCAGCTCTGTAAATCACAGAATTGCCAAGGCTGGAAAAAGTTTTTAAGATCATCAAGTCCAATCTCCAGCCTTGGAGATGGATAAGGAGGTGGATTTAGTTTCAGACTGTTAACCTTCCACAGGCAACCAGTTCTCATTTAAAAGGCTCAGAAACTCCCCTCTGGTAAAATGGATGAAAAAAATGAAGCATCTCTGCTCTGACAGAGAAGTGGACCATGCTGTCTTACAGTGCAATTTTTGAGTCCATAAAGAATTGAGAGAAGAGGGTACATATGAAAAAAAGGTTTCTGACTGCTAAGGAATCATCTGCATGTGAACAATAAAAATAAGCAAGTACTGCTCCTTTTGGAACTGGGAGGTGCAAGCCTGAAGGTTGTTTGTGCATCAACTTGTCATGGTGGCTTTACAAGTGTGTGCCTGCCTGTTTGTTCATGGCTGCAGTGAGAGCAGCCTGCTTTCCACCCAGTCTGTACTGTAAGCAAGAAATATAACTTGTAGATAAGTAGTGTCGTGGGGAGACAAAACACCCATCAAAATACTGTGGGAACTTTGGTGTCTTTATAAAATGTGTTTTGATGGGGAAAGACAAGTACAACAACAATGCCATCTTACTGGTAACAGTAGTTAACATTTCTCCTAATTTCATTAAGGATTTAATTCTGAAAGGAAGAAAGGCTGACATAGCTCATTTGGTTGCAATTAGAAGGGTGAAGTAATAGGTGACTAGGCTTTGCTAATCATTCAGGTTGTTTTGAGAAACCAGTGTACAAAAATATTTTTTGCTTATGATTTGCCTTCAAAAAAAAAAAAGCAAATCTATCCAGGTATGTTTTCTAGCATAAATGAGGCTTGTGATAAGTGCTGGGGTAAAACTAGAAATCCAGGGGTACTAGAAATAATAATTTTGAAATTGTTTTGCCCTGTCTTAAATTTATATTCAGACTTCATGAGCTCTTTTTATGGATGTCTTCGGTGCCTCTTACCACAACCTGCTCTCCTCAAACACAGGCGTGTTTAGCTCACAGCGGGGCAGGCAGTCACCCATTTAATGATCTTCTGTAGTGTGGTTTTTCACACTGCATGAGCTGAGAGCTGGGTTTCAGGAGGAGATAAGTGTTCTGCTGCTGCTGTTGGGGACCTATTTGCCTAACAAAAAAAAAAAAAAAAAAGCCAGATGAAATCTGGATTCATTGCAATGATCACAAAGAAGTCCATAAAGTGATTTTTACTGGAGTTCAGTTCCTGGTTAATGAGATTCATGTTTGCATATCTATGAATGAGCTGTGGGGGTCCTGCAGCAGGTGTTGTGTGGGGAAAGGCTTGGCCCCACCATGGCACCTGTGCCCATAAAGTCATCACCTACCACGGATTGCTTGAGTTGGGAAGGATTTGTGGCACAATCACCCTCTCCCCTCCTTGGGGCAACAACTGCCAGTGCCACACTGCCCTCCTGCCCCTGGCCAGCCCTGCTCCCAGACAATGGAGAGGTGCAGCTGCGAGGATGCCAGATGGCCAAATGGGCCCAGCTGAGCATGCCAGGGCTGAGCTCCTCTGGTGCAAGCCCTGCACACCTCACTGCCAGCGCCTGGGAACCATGCAAGGCCCCACTGGAGGTGGGGGAAAAAGGATTCCCAAATGCCCTGCAAAGTCTTTCTGTACTGAGGGAGTTTCTTAGAGCTGTGCAATGTGTGGAAGAAAACACTTCCATGCCTGAAGAATGAAGTGCCTGTTGAGGAACATCCTCATGAAGGGAGGAGGAGGAGCAGGCTCTGAGCTCTGCTCTCCGGGACCAGGGACAGACCTGAGGGAACGGCTGGAGCTGGGTCAGGGAGGGTCAGACTGCATATCAGGGAAAGGTTCTTCCCCCAGAGGGTGTCGGGCACTGCCCAGGCTCCCCAGGGAATGGTCACGGCCCCAAGGCAGCCAGAGCTCCTGGAGCGTTTGGACAACGCTCTCAGGGATGCACAGGGGGGGATTGTTGGGGTGTCTGTGCAGGGCCAGAGGCTGGACTGGATGATCCCTGTGGGTCCCTCCCATCTCAGTGCATTCCACGTGTGTGTGAAGGCCCCTTTGGAGACTCGTTCCCTCGTGTTATCAGGTGTACCCTGACACTTGCACGTGTGTCTGACTGCTTCTAGGGCTGTGCTCAGTGTTCCCACTTCTTCTGACCAGCTAAAACAGGTCATCACCTTTAGAACAGTTTATTCTGTCAGCCTTAAAAAAAAAAAAAATATTATTTAGGGATGCTTGGAAATATCCAGGGAACAGGCTGGAGGCCTGCCAGCATTCCTCTGGACCCTATGATGTCTTGCTGGCTGTGACAAAAATTAGGGTCTCTTGAGCCCCAGCAAACAGCCAGGGACAATGAATGGGATGGATGAATTGTCTTGGTGGCTACATTTGTCCCATGAGTGTCAACTGGACAGTGCAGGACTGTGCAGGACTGTCTGGTTTTGTACTGTTGCTTCAGACTCTTAAATAAGTTGGACTGACTAGGGCAGAAACATGAGCACAGCTGTCTTTTTTTCCTGGTGGGAAATTGACTGCGAGGCTTCTAAATGTTCAAGTCAGTCTGGGAATGAAAATATTTGCTGTTCGTTCCATTTATTTATTTATTTATTTATTTGTTATTTATTATTTCCAGTCCGTGAAGCTGTTTCCTTGGTGAATTTTTTAATATATTCAAAACAAAAGAAATTAATGGAACTTGAACTTAACATGTCAAGGTGCTTTTGGAGGGTCTGTGTTTCCTATGTTCTTTGCATGGCAGTGCAGCTCAGCTCAATTAAATAAGAGTTAGTAGCTTTTGGGAAGCTGTCACCTGTGAAAAACAAGCACCCTTGTTTTTTCCCCCAAGAAGTCAACAACACAAGGAAAATCATTATTCAGTCAATGTACCCATACACTGATATGAACAAAACTTCTAAAAAGGAGAGCCCATGCCAGTTTATAGGAGGTATTAAAAGGGTGTTGAGTTTTTTATGCTCACTGGGAAATGGACAGAGGCCACCAAACTCATTTCACAAAGGCTGCTACAAATCCTCCAGTCAGTAAAAACCTTCAGTCATCCATGGCTGGATTTGAGCTGGCAACTGCTGGATCCCTTCAGCACTCAGCCCCTCCTCCCCAGTTTTTATGGTCAGCAGGTGTGTGTGTGTAGGAGAGACTGTGGTCTCCCATTTAATTTGTTGCTGCTGATTTATGGCATAATATCAGTTAGGCAGGCTTCATAAAGTGGGAGGCCAGGAGGGACAGCTCGATCATCTGCCCTGTCCTCCTGTGCAGCACAGCCCATTAAGTTTCACCCGGACACCAGTATATTAAGCTCACAAATTAAATTGAAACTACAGCACTTTTAAGCACACAGGGGATTAAACCATGCGCCACAGATGGAAACAGGAGGGACAAAAAGTCATCGCTGCTCAAGAGCTCTGCTGTCTCAAGGAAGAAGAGAGTTGAGAGAAATCCACCAAGAAGCAGACAAACCAATCCCTGTCATGGAGAAAGAGGGGAGAGTCCTCAGATAAAAAACAACGAGGCAAGAAAATCTAGACTGAGAACAAAACAACAGCCAGAAACTTGTGCCAGCCTGATCTGTGAGCAAATAATATCTTAAATCCAGATATGGGAATAGGCCGAGCCCTGGGTATGACAAAAAGGAACAATAGAGGATAAAAACCTCTCTGCCATCACATTCTCTTTCCTTCTCCCTTCAAGCTTCTGAGGAAGATGAAAGAGGGACAAAAAGGCAAAATGTTGCCTTTACGGATAATGTTAGAATTGCCTTTTAAACAGGTTTATAAGAACACAGAAATATTGGGCATGTGATGCTGAGGAGTGATGAGTATAATGTCATCTCACCATGAGACGTTACAGCATGGGGAAAACCAACCCTTGGGACAAGTCATGACACCCGGGCAGGTCTCCTGAGCCCTAACTTTCCTGACTAGGAAACAACTGACTAATGAAGAACACACATGGAATTAATTTACTGTCAGACCAGGGGAGAAAATGATAGTTTTGTTTTATTCCTTCAGAGCAAAAGCATCACTGGAGAAAAGTCAGTTTGAACTCCAGAGTTTCTAAAAAATGAGACAAAAGAGAAGCATTGGAAGAAAACAGAAAGTTAAAACAATATTTGGTGCAACTTTAACATCTTGTTGCCTTCAGCAAGTTTTAGGGAGAAAACATAGAATATCTTCCCTGGAATTATTAGGTGAAATATTATGGCTTTTTAATGGGTCAAAATCCTCAGCCATCATCTCCTTTCCAATTTTATCCTTCTGTCTGTTTCAGCACTATCTGTTGCTGCCCAACATCATGGTGTGTCTTCATTTGTGCAACTAATTTTGCTCATTTTAATGATATTTCTCCAGCAAAAAAAAAAAAAAAATCTGCATGTGTACTTGGAGTTCCTTTTGGATCCAGATGAAGGCTTTGCCTTTGCAGAGGGTGAGATTCTGTCTCTGCATTTGCACTATGCTTTCTTAAGTTCATCCATGTCTTTTTATTGAATGTGATTCAAGGGGGACTTCCAGAAGTAAAACTACAATATAGGGCATGTATTGGGTAAGAATATTCCACAGATCAGCTTGTCCACTGTCCCTGAAGTAATTTTTTCTGCTGATATTTCCAAGTTTCCCCTTCTGGTTGTTTTCTGAACATCATGGTTTTAAGGAGTAGAACTATCTCCTCTCCTTGTCTGACATATTTCTCTTTAGCTGCACTCATTTCAGGAAAAAATACACTCTTGTGGACACCATCATCAACAGTTATTCTGAATAGATATAGGGGATGAATATCTACAGGGGAAATAAGCCTTTGTTAATAAAGAAAAACAGAGGAAAAAATAACATCAGAAAATACTGGCATAAACTGAAGGTTTTATAAGATTTCGGAAATAAGTATAAAACCAAGTTTTCTTGTGCAGTGATGTCACCTGCACACACAATGTGATTCATAAAGCCTATTTTGATAGAGCCCCTCTTGCACCAAACTCTCTCTTGATGTTTTTCTATGCACCAAAGAGACTTTGGCTTCCTCCACAAGGAGGGAGGGAAAAATTAAGAGCTGTGGGGAGAGACTAGAAGGGAAAACAAGAAATGATGAAGGTTGTTTTAATAAACCAAAAGAGAGAAGAATGCAAAGTGCTGGAAAATATGTCTAGAAGGAAAAAGTATAGAAGTGGAAAGGAAAGAGGAAATTCAGCAAAATATGTAAAAGGCAGAGATCAGCCGGGTTTACATCTGAGATAAGCAAAGTCCACTAAAGTGAGTGGAGCCAAAATGACTCCCAGCAACTGAGAATCTATCTCATTTTGTTCCATCAAAGAAATAAAGAACAGGAAATTGACTTTATAGAGAACCTAGAACTCATGAATTGAGTGTGATTTAGCTGGTTGCCAGGAAAAAATCAGCAAGAACCCTGCTAAAGCCTGCTGTTCTATAAATACTATCTGATTAGACTAGTTATATTTTTTATATATTTTAGCCTGGTGTTCATACACTCAGGGTGGATCCTAGGGATGCTTAAGAAGATCCAAATGTGATGCCTGGGGTCCTGGATGTGTCCAAGCACAACAGGGAATAACTGAGGGTCAACTGGGATTTGCCCACTGCTTCTACACTTTCAAAACAGGTCACTCAACTTTCTCAGAGCCTCCATATTTGTATCACTCAGTCCTTGAGTTTATCATAGCAGGCAAAGAAGGCAACAAAGCACAGCCTCTTGTCAGCAATTGCCAGACCATCAGAAAGTTCTAGAGAGCTGCTGGCCCAGCTTTGGAGGGCAGGACTATTTGATTTGACACCAAACGAATAATAAATCTAACATACCCCCTCTCCCCCCCAATAACTAAACCTCATGGAAGGCTGCCATCTTGAAAAGCTGCAATAGTCAAGGCTAAAGGCAGAGATGTCTTTTGGGGTGGCAGGGAGGACTCCAAAGCTCCCCTCCCACCCTCAATCTCTTCCTGCTGCACTGTGGCAGCCCTCCATCCATCTGGAAATGCTCTGGAGTTCAAAGGAAGCTCGAGAGCAGCAGTATGCAGTGATCCGTCTCCCAGCCAGGGGAGCTGTGCCAGGGACCGAGTTCAAGACCTGGACAATGCCCTGCTTGGCCAGTTGATTGGATAGAAAAATTAATTTTCAGCCACAGTGTGGAGGAGGGCCCAGATTCCACAGAACACTGAAGTCCCTGGAAGCTTGGCTGAAAGATCAGTAGTGCTGCTGCAGCAGCTAAGATTTCCACTTGTTGAAGAGATGAAATTGGGATGGCCACGTACACAGGGAGCCCGAGGGGACCTGCACCTCACCCTGGGTGATGCTGGCTGCAGGCCCCAGCCAGGAACATGGTTTTTCACCATGACCACAGGTAAGGTCTGGTCTTCTCACCCATTCAGGTCCTTCTTTAAAAAGAAGGCAATACAGAGTTGCTCAGATCTGCAGTGCCTTGTACCTGAATGCATCCCGTGGAAATGCTTCTCCTTTGTGTTAACACAGCAAAATGGGAGCAAGCAGATCTTTTCCTGAAGGCTAAGAGCAGATTCCCCAGCTCCTGGAGAAGAGCCAGGATTTCTCCCAGGCAAGCAGGATTACCTAGTGCTATCACATTTCCATTTCAGTGTCTCCCTGACTCCTCTGTGTCAATGCATGTAGACAGTGGAAGGATTGACACTTACAGAGGGAGGATTGCTGAATTACTGAATTACTGTTCAGGAACTGCTCAGGAAAAGGCCTGCACCAGTCTGGAGGGAGGGAATCCATCCAGCACTGGTTTGAAAACTTCTTCAGCCCTCCTCACAGGGGCTGTGGCTGCTGAGATGTGCAGCACTGGGAGCAGCAGGAGAGGAAGATGTTGAAGATTCTTCACCAACGCAATGGGAGATGTTAAGGGTTTCCTGGGGAAAACAAGACCTGTTCCAACAACAACAACAAACCAGTGGGATTTTTAAAAAAAGTGTAACACAGATCACAGGCCTGTTTTTACTGTGGCCAATGAATATTTCTGAAGAACTTTCAAAAGCTTTATTTCACATTTTCACCTGAATGCTCTATTACCTTAGACAGAAGATGCACCTTCTGGCAGTAAAACAAAGGACAATAAATGCTGCAAATTTAATCTGACTTCCCATGTTTTGGGATAAAAGAAGAAGTTTTGAATCTTGTAAAAAGCACCCAACACATTCTTGTCTCTGAGTGAGTGGCTTCTAAGAATAGATCTTGACTACCTGCCTCATTCACGGCCCTAAGAACATGGGGAGCCATCCCTTCAAAAGGTGTGCCAAGCCTGTTCAAAGGAAGTGGCTCATGAAATAAAAACTTTACATTTAAAAAGCTAAAAATAAAACTTCGCTTTTTCCCAAGAGTCTGGCTTAACAGCCCCCTCTGTTATTCTTCTTATTCTGATGATTCTTCCTGTTGTTTGTACAGCTGAGCCAAAGTTTCCAGGCAATTCACAAAGTTACTCAGAGAGCTCAAGTGGGACATGAGGGATTACAAATGGTAATTTTGACTCTCGTATACACTACAGTTTCATTTCCACTCATTCTTAGAGTCCCTTTACATTCAAAGAGGTATGAGGGACCTTTTTTTTTTGTAACATTATCAGAAGTATTCTACATGTACCATCAAATTATTGTTATTAATTTAATTATAGTATCTCCTAATCAAGTTTTGGGGTTTCCCAAGAAGAATTTAATGCTTGGTAAAATTCCACAGAAATCAAGGAAACAATAAAAATAATTGTTTTGCTCACTCCTATTAGATTTAATAATTTTTATACTACATGAAAGAAACCTGGAAGAGCAATAGAGTGCAAATTAGATTACTCAAAAGAGGTTCTTTCTGGAGTTCATATGCAGGAATGCTGTCAACTTTTACAGCCTTGTGAAAAAGAAAAAGAATTCTCAATGATAGTGATTAATTTTATAATTCATTAATCATATTTCTCTCAGGTAAAGGTAAGATTATTAAAAGGCTTTTCAGTACAAAGGCAAGGTATTTCTCCTACAGAAACTGCAGGGTTTGTTTAAGGGCAGTTTTTTAGTTAGTACTGTAGTTGGAAAATTAATCCAGTCAGCTTCTCAATACCCATAAACCATCCCAAACCTGCTTTCAGTTGACCACAGTATCATTTATTGTCTTGCCTTTCCCAACAATTTGGAATAACACTGAAAGGTAATATTTAATGTAATGACATATTTATATATACAGTTGTAAATTAAATAATTTCACACTGTATAAGGTATTTTTATACTTGAAGACTGCACTAGTATTTTTTTAAAAAAACCCTTAACTGTAGATTAAAAAGACAGAAATTTGAAACTGAGTAATGCTTTTTTTTCCATTCCATTTTCATAAGCATCCTTTTATTTTTCTGCTTTTTCTGTCTTCATCCCTCTCCATCTTTTCTTGGCTGGTACAAATATACATGAGAAACTTTCTTAATGAAAGCTTGCACAGATTTTTCGAACTTTTCACAGGGAGAGCTCAGGTCCAAGGAGCATGCCTGCACATGTGGGAATTTTTGTTTCAAGACACAGTATGAGAGACTTCTTGAAGTCTTCCTCAGCCTTGTCATAGGCTGGATTGAGCTCTCACCATATAATCCACTAACATTTTTTGTTGTATGGGATAACATAATTTAAAATTGGCTTTTGATACTGTGAGCAGGGCTGGTTCAGAGCATGCTGAAAGCAGTAGGAACCTCTCTATAGACTGCAGTGCACTTATGATTAAGTCCTTTAATACCATCTGTAGAAGGCAGTTTCAAGGCATTCCTTTCATTTAAAAACCTCACAGACCCTCTGGTGCACAGCAAAGCTTTAAGAAGCTGCCTGCATCCAGTGGGGCTGCCAGCCTACCTGGCATGTTCCAGAGCCCTGCAAATTGCCCTCAGTGTTTGTTCGGGTCAAAAAGATTATAATGCTCATTGTACCATCTTGACAGATGAATGCAGAGACCCCTTGAATCAATAAAATACTGCTGATGTCCCAGGGGTTGAAAAGCCTTTGCTTCACTTCGACTTTTTCTTCTTCCCAAATTGCCATTCACATTTCAGCAAAATTAAATATCCTTCTGTTTAGGTGCCAGCAACTGATGGGAGCAGTAAAAGAAGTTAATTGAAAGCTACTGGCTGCAATACTCAGGCAAGATTAAAAAAAAAAAGCAACAAAAAACAAAAAAACTGAACAAAAACCTAAAAGAAAGAAAAAGCCATTGTTTCTTAGAAGTCCTGACACAGAGTTACTTAGGACTTCAAAATACAGAAAATTCCTGTTCCATTTCTGGAATTTTTATTTCGCATGGACTCCTTTTTGCACTCAGATGACCATTCTGACTCTGCAGCAGCGTGTGAGAGCCACAGTTTGTGCCAGGTGGCCCCTGCACTGTGCAGGTCACTGTCCCCACCCCTCCATCTCGCTCCAACCAGCGCAGGGCCAGGTGTCGCCCACCCCCAGCCACAGAAAGCTCTTCCCTCCCAAGCATTCCTGCTTGCAGAACAGCCCAAAGATCTCCCTGGGAGAAAAGGAGGCAGAACCAGGCATGGACATGTGCACAGCCTCCACCTGAGCACAGGCAGATGAGGAGGAAGAGATGAGGCTGCATCTGGGGACCTGGGGCTGCCGCCAGCACTGATGCTCCCCGTGATGCACGTGGGACGGAGGTGCTGGTGACAGCCACAGTGCCCTAGGAGAAAATGGGAAGCACATGGGAAGCCGGAGGGAGAAACTCTCCCGAGAGAAGGAAGCACCAAGCCCCTCTAGCCCCTTCTCAGGAAAATGTCAGCTGTGGGGACTCTAAGGTCCCACAGGCAGCAGGGTGTGAGCAGCTCCTGCACCCCTGTGGGGCACATCTAAAGCTGGGTGGGCATAGCCAAGTCCAGAATCCAGCCCCCAACTCTGCAGCCTACGAGGTCAGGAGTTGAACCCAAGAGAGCACTACGCCCACTAGCAAAAGGGTACAGGATTGCATACAAAGTATGCAATTTTACTGGAAACCAATTTGTACTTCACTAAAAGCAAACTCAGGTGGACTCGATGCCTTCTTCTGCTCCATATTTATTTGGGGTTTCCCTGTAAGATCTGCCTGACAGATTGTTCCATGCAGGTCCTGCTACTCTGAGTCTGCCTTTGATGCTAATCAGCATCAAAGCTGTCTGAGAAGAGCTCCAGAAATGCTGCAGGAGGAGGTCGTGCTCTGGGTTTTTTACTCCTTTCATGTCTTCTGTCTGCAGAAATTGCAATTGGCTACATATATACACTCATTCCTTCTTTGAACAGAGCCAAAGTCTCACCTTAGCAGCTTCCTGCAGCCACAAACCTGTAATCTACTTACACAACCTCTGAGAAAATGTTTCCCTTCATCAGCTTTGAATATGCAACTTTTTGGTCTCATTGTCTCCTTATAGCAATATTTTTTGACAGAATCCCATTTTGAGCAGATAACTTAAAAGCCCCAGATCAACTCATCGCTTACAATATACACACAGACTGAAGACAGATTTCCCTCTTTCTGCTCTGGGGCTTTTCTTTTTCAGTGGCAGATTCAACATTGAATTTTAGTTTGTTCTGGCAGAATCCACTGTCTGCTGGGTGAATTGCCCTCACAAATTCTGATCTTCACAAGAGCTTTTTTTCCTGTTTCCTATGAATTCAATACTTGCCTGACTAAGCAGAGTAGAAGCAGGTACCTGGCATAGGATGGACTGATCTCATTTCTCTGTTTTTATGATGGATCTCATTTCTCCGCTTTTAGAATCCAAGACATCTCTGTCATCAGAACTTAGGCTTGTGCTTATATATATATATATATATATATATATATATATATATATATATGAATTAAAGCATAGAAAATTTAGTTCCTGGTATGACTCCACATAATCAGGCAAAGCTAGTTCTGATGTTTGGGTAGATGAGTGTGGTCTCCAAAACCTCTTAAGAGGCCACTGTAACTTCCCTTTGTAACTAATGAGTTTTCTAACAGGTTCCACCCGCAAGAGTTGCCAGGAGACCTGCAGTTTCCAGTAAGAATCAGAGATATTTTGTCTCCAAGGAAGATCAGGGCAAAGGGGTTTGACACCAAAACCTTCTCAGGTCTCCAAACGAGCTTTTACTATTTTACTCATAATAAAATCTGTTAAAACCATGCATTAAAGTGGTAAGGACACATACCAATGAGACACCAGTGGCAGATACCAAATTTTCTACATAATTTCATTTAAAAATTGCTGTGAATATTGATCTAGCTGTGTTCCTATAGCTCCAAGAGTTCAAGACTATTTGAATGGCTTTCCGGGATGTGCATGGAAATGCCCAACATGGCACTAAGAGTTAAGAGACATAAGCTTCTATTACAAGGTAAATTCAGGAGTGAACTTACAGAAACTTTGTGCACATGTGGCACATTGTTTGCCAGTCTATTCCTTAAATTAACAAAGATAATTCTAGTTAAGTGAAGGACTTCCCCAAAAAAAGCAAAGACAAGCTGCTCAATCCTTTATACAGAATCAGCAGCCACCATGGCTTTGTAAAATGATCTAAAAAAATAATTTACAAACAAACAGGAAGATTATATTTTAATTCAATGTAACTATAAAAAGAAGGGTTTTTTTTTTTGTTTTAAATAATAAGTTATACTCATTCAAGTACACCGCTATTTCCCTTTTTTACCTCTGCAAATACTAACTCAGGTCAGGATGGAATATTCTTAGGGTTATGAGACCCAAAAAAACTTATTTTTAAGTTGTATTTCTTAAGATACTGTAGAGGAAAGGAGAACAGGAAAGAGGAATTGACTATTTGTGACGATGGAAAAGAAAACCTCTATGAATTTACTTTTTTTTTTAATAAATCAAGAGGCAAGGGCTGGAGGAGACCTGTGTGGTCTCCAAAGCTGGTCCTAGTCCCCAACTCAGAACAAAGGGTATTACAGCAGCTGAAAGAACAAGGGAGAACAGATGGACTGAGCACAAGGATAACAACAGCAGCCAGGCAGGTGATAGTGACAGATTTGTTCAATGGGAAGGAGGAATGAAACTTGGTACAGAAAGGGCAGGATGTATCTTAAAATTAAGAAACTGGAACATCTGGTGCAGGACATCACTGAAGGAATAACCAAACTCCATTCTGACCGTGGCTGGAATGGGGGTTGTGACCAGTTTTTGCCGTTCCCCAAAAGCACATCTAATGATAAAAACCATTGGTAATTCTGTACATTAACACAGAGAGAGAACATGGATAAACAAAGAGAAAACTCTGATTATTTGGTTACTCTCATTTAAAAAGGAAAATAAAATTGGGCTACAGATGCATTTTGGTATGAAAAAAGATCTGTGGAATGCCAGTCCAGATAGAAACTTTTCTGAGCATTGTACATTACTGTAACTTTGAAGAAATATGTTGGAGAACAAATTCTACCAATAATGTTAGAGACCAGAAGTTCCTGTCGGGGGTTCCTGACAGGTGTTTTTCACTGCAACTCTTGTGGAGGAGGCAAAAGGAGATGTGTTCTTTGAACTGGGTTTCAAAGGTACTTGAGGAAATGACAGACTGTTCAGAAAAGTAACCTTAGCTAGAATGCTTATGACTCAATCCAACTTAAACTAAGGAGACTGAAAAACCAACAAAAACTATAAATAATGAAGGAAAAAAATTCAATGAACTTAGGGCAACAGCGACACAAATTGGTCTGAGAAATTCTAGGATTTGAATGTGGAGGAAACAGCCTATCTTCAAATTAAGGTACACAAATTTATCTGGAAAACTTGTGTCAGGCTGGTGTTTGGAGAAGGATTTCACAGCTAATCATATCTCAAAACAGGATTGCAAAAATAATGAGTTCCTCCTAATATGGGAAAAAGATATATTTTCATAAAAAATCTGTCAAAGAAAAGCTCAGTCTTACAACTGCAAATTTGTAAGGCTATCATGACAATTGCCCGGCCAACTTCTTCCAGAAAATTCAATTGCTTTAAAAGAAATGGCAAAGGGCTCCTCAGGCATATAAATGGAAAAGAGGAAAGGAAGTATAAAACAGAACAAGAACTTTGCCATATTTTCAGTACGTACAGTTGCATGGGCTGCAGTGCCAAAAGCGGGAGGGGGAATGGAGCACAAATGCAATAAAGCATGTGCAGGTATTTTCTACATTTGTATGTTTGCTGTGTTCCTCTTTTCAGTGTGGTGCACTGGATCCGGGAGTGGGTTAAAGCCCCATCTTGGGCATAGAGGCAAGAAGTTTGGAGATGTTTGGATCTCCTTGGTTTTCTTGGAATGGGACAAATCTTCAGGACTGAATAGCACATAACCTGATAGAAAACACTTTTCTTCAGAGACAGTGGCAGCACCACCCATTTGGCATTAACTTTCAACAGTGTGTCCCCAGAGCACAGATGAAAGGAGTCACCTGAAAAACAAGGAGGAGGAGAAGCAGAGAAGAGCTAAACAAGCTCAGACAGAGAGGCTGACACTGTGGAGGTTTCCAAAGCAGACACATAAAGACCTTTCCTTGACAAGTTTCTCACCTGGGAACTCTGCTTCTTTACCAGATGACCAGCAAATGTAAATCCATGGGGAAAATTTCCTAGCCCATATACAACATCATTCTGATCTGTCTTGAGGGAATCTGAGTCAATTTGGGTGTCTTCAGTGGGGCCATGGAAGCAGCACACTTGTCAGGGCTGGGGCAAGAGAAAGACATGTCTCTGTCAAAAATGCACAACAGGGATTTCCACATTGGAGGTGGAAGCAAAAACATTCCTGTGCTGTAGTGAAAGGATTAGCTTTTGGACTGATCTCTTCAATTATTTTCATGAATGGCCTTGGCACAATAATAAGAATGTACAGGAATGCATTCATCAAACTTTTTGATGAGAATTTGGGATATTGCCAGTGCAGCAAAGGATCAAACTGTCATACATTAGGAAGTGAACTATTAGAATAAAAGAAGTGTATTAGGTCATGCACTTATGAACTAGGGCAACAGTTTCTGGAAAAAGCTCGGAACTGCAGTTGGAAAAGTTCAGGAAAAAAAAAGCTCAGGAAAGCTTGAAAACTCTGGTCAGTACAGAATGATTGGAAGTCAGGGTGTGAGGCAGCTATGAAAAAGTTTGCTGTAATCCCATGATAACTATTTCCACTCTAAACAGGAAAGTGTTCATATCACCAGAGAGGGCAGGGACAACTTTTCCAGGAAAACTTTGAACTGTTCTATTCATCTGTGCCTAAAACAGAGGAATACAAAGTGAGACAAACACACAGACTCTTCAGTGACACAGATTTCATGTCGTGGTGATCTGAGTTCTATTTGGTCTCACACATTTCTTGTGTTCATGCAACTGTGTGGTGAACCACAAGAGAGGAAAAACCTTTAGTGGCAGAGATTACCCTTGTAAGATTTGAGGATGTAGTTCTTGAAGAACATGCAATACTTGAAAGTTATGTTATTTATTTCCTTTTTAATACTTTAAATACACACATGGATTTTTACAGATACTCAGCTCTCATTATTTTAATAGAAACTTCAGGAGTTCAAACAGCCATTTCTCCAAACCTGATCAGCGGTTAAAACCATGTGCTATCCAAAAGCTGAGCCTCCATCAAGTTGGGTTTCCGGAGGGGCCCTGTACCTGCCAGGTTTTGTCTTTAGATGGAGGTGGAGGACTGGAAAGAGTAGAGCCAACATGTGACCCTTTGACCTTTTCAGAGAGCTGGGTTAAGAGTACTTTTATGAAAATCTGACTTTTTGTTCCTACTGAGTGGGAACTCCTGGCTACTGCTTTCTCAGCAAAATTTGGTGCTTTCATGGATCGTCTGAGTTAATAAAGCATCAGTAGTTTTCAGGCAAAGCTCACATGATGTTTTGTCTTCAAATGATGTTGTTTTAAAATAACATAGAGTAACACAGATCACAGGCACCAGGGAGGCTGAGCACTACAGCAGAGAACAGGGCAGGGAGATCTTGTCCCTACAGAAGAAAGGCAAGGATTTCTGCCAGGACATTGATAGTTGTCTTCAGAAAAAGTGCAGAAAATTGATACCCAGATTTCTGTAAGGAGTTGAGTGTTCCAAGCCCTTTCGTTGGCCCAAGCTCTGAAGTCAAGGCCTGTTCTGGCTGGATTCATAGCCCGGATCTGCCTCCCCATGCAGAGCACCTCAGATCTCTGCAGGACTCCTTGCTCCCTTTGAAAACACAGACCTGTTTGGAGGATTCCTTTCATAAAACATGATGGTGTTTGAAGGGTTGAGCAAGAATTGGCAGGTTTGGGATAGGTCCCCCTTCGACCTGCTGCCTTTGAGAAGGGTTGGGCACTGCCTCCCTCCATGCCACACCGAAGGGGCATGAAATGAAATGAAATGAAATGAAATGAAATGAAATGAAATGAAATTATGTGTTTGCAGCACAGAAAGAGCACTCCAGGTGGCACCCAGAGTGGAACTCATTGCAACAACTCACTATTAATGCCAAAATTCAGCACAGGTTCAAAAGGTGATTCAACAAAGACAGGGAAGAGAGGTCCAGGAACAGCTTTGCTTCTAAAAGCTTGTCTTTCTTGGGAAATTCCCTGGGACATATTGCTGCAGGCTGGGAAAATGCTGTGGGGAATTTTGCTACCTGTTTGTCATGCACTGATTGTCTCCTGCAGGCAATCTGTTACTGGGCCCTCTTTGGGGACAGGTCAGTGGTCTATTTGAACCTTTGATCTGGCCTAGAACTACCCTTCCCATGTCCCTTCAGAGCATTAATTAAACTAATTCATCACAAAGAAAACAGCAAACTCTCTTTCCCTCTCTTATCTTAAACTCATTTTCCTTCCTAGAAAAAAAATCAGTCTGTATGGATGAATATGAATTTCAGGCAATCAGTAACACCAACATGTTGATAAGAAACTTGTAAAAACAATTCCTGTGAATAAATCAATCACTTCTAATGATGTCTAAATTCTTCAAGGAGATCCACACTGCAAAAATTTAGACATATTTTCTCCCATTAAAGTAGGTTCCTACAGGCAGTCTCCTAATTCTATATTAAAGTATATGCCTTTTATTTAGAGGTAACAAGAACCAAACTATTTCTATTTTTTGCCTTTTCTTCTGTCCAGTAACTGGTCAGTTGCAACCTATATGAATAAAGTCTGGTCTGTACTAAAAAGTCTGGATGATTCTTGTGCCCTTTAGGATTGCCTGTAGTTAAATAAACAGCTGTGTTCCTCAAAATAGGATAACACAGAGATTTAAAAGTCTGGGCAATAATTTCTGACCTGCAGCAAGAAAAAAGAAAAAAAAGGAAAAAATATTAGTTATATTGCAGAAAAAAAGGTAGGTGTCGTTTCTCCCCTCAAAGCTGATAACTCAGCTGTTGTCCTCTCAAGTTATGAAATAAAGCTGTTGCTTTAACACTCATGAGTTGTGTACAACTGGCTCTCTTTAGCCAAACTGCCTCTGTGAATGTATTCATGGAAAAAAAAAAACACTCCTACAAATGAAATATATGTTTATAGGCTTGATTTTATCTTAATGCTTCATAAATAGTGTACCATGTGGACAAGCACTGACAAGATAAACCAAGTGTGCGTAAAAAGGTTTGGCTTGGGAAAAGTCTGCTTCTGAATTTCAAAGCTACCTCCAGGCAGAGCACTGGACACAGAACCAGCACCAGCCACACTTCCCAGACCACCCCTAAGCAGCCATGAAAATTGAATTTTTTAAAACAATGCAAGTCCAGTGTGAGCACTTGAGTAAATGCTCAGTGCAAATGCTGACAGCAAGCTGGAGAGGCCAGCTCTTGGGCAACTTCTGAAGGCCAGGCTGCAGCTTAAGAGATAAGCAGAAATCATATAAAAATGCAGACCAATTTATGGGTTTCCAAAATTGGAATGGTAGCTCTGTATATGAACATCAGCAGTGAGCAGCTGGAATGTCCTCTTCAGAAACACTTTTGGGGGGCAGTGATGTAGAGAGCAAAGAAAACCACGCTGCCTTGCTTATAGATGTTCTGTTGATTTTTTTCCCTGCTTGTTTGTGTAGTTCCTCCTTTCAGGCTGTAACATGTAAACAACAAACTGCTCTGAAGCAGGAACTTAGAGCTGCAGTAGTTACCCTGCATTTGGTGCTCCTTTCAATGTCTCTGCCATTTATTGTAGCACCCAATTGAGATTTCTGCACAATATTTGCAATCCAGGCTGGCAAAAGCCTCAGGTGCTGGACTATGTTGGGATAGCAGAACTCAAGTGTTTTCTACAAGGGTTTTCTTTTAGCACAGAGAACACTTTGAACCCCTCTCATGGTCACTGCTGCAGACACTCAGCATGGCAGGGTGGGCTTGGGCCTGCCTGAGACAGCTAGAGCACTGCTGTACACAGAATTGGCACAGTAATGCTGGAAATCAGAGTCCTCACCCAGTGCTGGGTCAGCCCAGCCCCATTCTGGACAGGGACACCACGCAGGTCCCTGTAATCTGAGAAGAAACGTCTGTAAACTGAGAAGAAACATGTGGCTTACAAGCCTTCCCTCACTCTTTTCTACACTGAAAGAGAACCTAAGCCCCTCCAAACCCACTCCCCTTCATCAGTCTATGGAAATGTCCCATAATTATCTGCCTTTTCAAAATTAGCAAGGTATCACTTGGTCATGTTTAAGCTCATTTCAAACCTGTTCCTCAGGAAATGCCACTACTAAATTCCAGGCAATTCTTTAGGTGAACTCATTTAGCATACAATAATAGAGAGATACATTTGTTCCAGGTGCTTTCTTGGCAGAACCTGACAATATATCTGTTTATTCTTCCCTCTGTCTCCCAAACTCCCTTTGGATTTTGCTATTCTGTAATTGTACAGGTTATCCTGTCTCTTCCTCATGTGAGAGATGGCTGGGGAGGGAAGGAGCTTTAATGAAAGGAGCATGGATTAAAGCCACAAAATGAATCTGACTATGGCCTTTGATTTCTTATATTGCAGTTGACCCACATGCATTGTAAAACACACTCCTCCATAGGCCCATTAAAAATATTTTGAGTCTCAAATATTCTGCATGTTTTAATAAGTAGAATTAATTTCTTTGTTTGCATGTTTTGTTTATTAATTAATATTATGCAGGGAACTGGATAAAGCAAAAAGGACAATGTGATATTTTCTATGAAGTCTTGCAGTCTAAGTAGACAGGTAAAGAGCAGAAATCAGTAAAATAGAATGCTGGAAATTATGGCCAGCACTTTCAAAGTAATTTAGCCACCTGTGTACTTGATTTTAAAAAGAGATCTGTATTGTGTTTGGTCATTTTCTGTGAGTGGGGATGGGATGACTGGCAGGTGCTGAAAATTAGGTGCATATAGGAAGTCTTGAGCAGAACCACTAAAAACAAATGTGCCCAAAACACCTGACTGCTTTTAAAAGCTTGATACTGGAATTTTAAATTTCTTTCTACATAGCTTGAGCTTCATTTGCCATTTGAAAATAGGTTTTCATTATATTTTTATTAGATGGGCTGGTATATGTGGAGCTCTCAAGAGAAATAAGCATCATCCAGAAGCAGTTTTTATTAAACATTAGCTTCCTCTCAACCTAAAAGTGAATATTAAAAAGGTTTGCAGGCTGGGGTTTTTTTTCACCTTGGAGTTTGAAGACACCCCCTTGGCAGGGGCCAAAGAGTCCAATAAAAAGGGATTTGCCACAGAACACAAGAGAAAGCCAAGAGAGGGATCCAGAGAGGACAGTAATAATGAGGTTAGAATTTTATATGTGGCATCTCTAAGTCTGAGCCACTGGGCTTGCCTTGCATCTGCTGTATATTTTATTCTACCTCTTACCTTATTTACCACTGAATCACTTCAGTGCAGCCTCTCTCTCCAGGTTACAATTGTATCAGATTAGGACACCTGCTTGATATTCATGGCAAGGTTTTATTAATAATGGGCTTTCCTGAGCTGACCTCAAGTCAACAAGGTAATTGCATCTAGAAAGAAAATACTGTGTTTCTTCCTTCTGTTATTAATTTAGTTCATTTCTACTGTGGACAGAACCTGATGTGTGAAAACCCTCTTTCCTCCCATTGTTTTGCATAACTGATGAAGTCAGAAATTTGCTTTACAAAAGCAGCAATAATACAAATCCCTTTTCAGGCTTTGATCTCTCAGAGCACTCTAAAAATATATCCCATCTATTCCTTTAAAAGGGAAATGTGACTCTCCTGTCCTATGTAACAACTGCAAAACCACTGGTGTTAAAGCAGTGTAAGGGACCATTTTAAAACACAGGCCCTTTCTAATGACATTTTTTCTTTACTTATTTTGGAAAACCTGTAAAAACAAAACAAACAAACAACAAAGCCCCCCAGCCAAAACAAATCCCAAAACCCCACAATAAATGGATATTTAAAGAGAGATCTATTTAGAAGAGAACTCTGCATTCCCTCTTAGCAGTTAAAGGGCTTCACAGTGCCAATCCTTGCAGAGGCTGTGCAAGCAAACACAATGCTGATCATGCTGGAAAATCCTGGCATTTCTAAGGCTGGAAATACAGAAAGAGATGATACTCCAAAGAAACTCAAAGAAAAAAATGTCTTCTCACAGGTTCTATTGAGACTCTCACTCTGTGAAATATAACATTTAAGGAAGCACACAACCATTGGAAAAAGAGTATTTTAGCAGTTTAATTAGAAACAGTTCAATGACATGAAAGAAGTCCTAGGATCATTGCAGTCCAAAAGTGGTTTGCAGCTTCACAGAACAGTTGTCTCTTTAATCCTTTACTAGGAAACTGCTTTTCAGGACTAGGTCCACATAGAAATGTAGTCTGTGCACTGACAAACTGACTACAGGCAAGCCAGAGACTCTTCTTCAAAAAGCTGGATTCCTAAATTAAATAATCAGAGCTGTCTGCCAGTAGAAAAGGTTTGCTTTCCTGAAGGGCTGACCAGGCAGAAGTTCCTGCTGATTTATTAAAAGCCCAGGCCTTCTTCCTTTAGCAACCTTGATGTAAAATTAGAAAGCTGACTTTAGACACTGGGGTTGGGAAATGTTGGTGGCCTGTAAATATGATTACAGGTCAGACAGTGTAATTAAAGTTCCCAGGAAATAATCAGTATTTTATCTCTCTCTCTCCCCCACTGACTATACTCACACCCCCATATATCCCTGACTTCCCCCACCCAGCCCTGGGACCATGAACCCCATCTGTCTTCCCTTAACTCTGGCCCATTCTTTCTGAATGAAGTGACCTACCTAAGCACACTTCCTGCTGATGTACTTGCCCTGAAACTGGAAAATAAATCATATGTGATAACCAAGCCCATCCTTGGTTACCTCACTGAGAAGTACCAAGAAGCACCTCCCCACCCATCTTGGCACTGTCTTTTTTGAGGCAGGAAGCATGAAGCTGTGATCACATAGGATAAAGGTGGTGCCTCAACAAAGCCACAAGGACTCTAAATTTAAGCCTGCCATAAAAGCTTTGAAAATGATGACACACAAAGAAGGAGAAACTATGGGGAATGAAACACCTTAATTTTGAAAAACCACAATGATCCACCCACCACTTTTAGAGCTTTCAGCTCTGAGGCATGAATTAACCACAGGCAGAGTTTTTAACCTACAAAACACAGGCAATCATCCTTTGCAAATTTGCAGCTGCTTAAAATGTGATGGATGTGTCCTGCAGACTTAAAAGACAATTCTCAACATGTCTATGTCTGTTTAAAACAACCAACAACAGACACTCACAGTCTAGTAGGCTGGGATTCCCAGAGATGAACTGGTGACCCCTCCTTTTGAAATGGGAAATTCAGGATACAGTACTTGTACCTGGTTTAAAAAGTCCAGAGCATCCTTGTTCTGCAAAAAAAGTGCTCTGCACTACTTCCTCTTGAGCTTGGGTTACCCCCAAAAAAGCAGCTGAAGTAAGCAGTGTAAAAATTTTGGAATTTGTGATTTCAAAACTCTTGTGGGCTGGCCATGTTCCACATAAAGGTGCTGACATTGTATTTAACCGTGACGGTAATTAAATCTATTTATTGCATCATTTGGTATTAATTTGTAATAATTAGTTAATTACTGTTATTAATTAGGTGCTTTTTGGGCTTCACTTTCATCTGAATAACACTCTTTAATGGACATGGAATGATGTGAGGTGTCTTCTCAAACACGACACTATCCAGAGCCAGTGGTGAGTGAAAAACTGTTCTGTGCATTAAGCTAAGCCCTTCCCTGAATCAGGGAAATGCTGACTAGTGTTTCCCCTGAAGGTATGTCTCGGGGGAAACTGAGTGCTGGTGAAAGTGAATACCAAATTAAATTAAAAACAAAACACTACCCTCTGGAACCTACTGCCCCTCAAAGCCTAATCACTACTGGTATTCTTGGAGCAATACCGTGTTTTAAAGTTTGGGTTGGTTTTTTTGGATTTTCTTTGCATGTAATCAAAAGGCAGGGTGAAATTATAGGAATACAGGGATGGAGGAAATTCAAGCAGGAACAAAACATGTGACAGGGCCAAAGCACAGTTTATAGGCTTCTGCAGGTTACTGCACTTACTCTCTCAGCCAGGATCTGCCAAGAACCCTAAGGTATGTCTTTCCTGAAAAAAATTAGTAAAAGTTTACTGCCCAGAGATGAAAGATGGATTTAAAAATCAGAGCCTGAATTGCTCCAAAATTTCTTACCAACATTAACTCTGTCCCTAGCAACTCTGAATTCCAAATTTGAGGTGATTTCAGTAGCATTTCCTGAAGAGCAGCTTCAGGCTGAGATCCAAGTTTTACTGAACTAAAGACAGGAAGCACCTGTCTGAAAGTTCTAAAGTGTTTTCATCTGTGTGCACTTGTATACATGCATGTGCAAGCATTTTAAAGCAAACATCCAGAAGCCACATTTACTATTGCCATGTGATGCTTCCCCATCAGTCACTCTGACAACAAATGCAGGACTTCCAATCCATTACAACTTCAACACATCACCAATTTACTTAAACTACTTTAAAATGCACAGTAAAATAATAGTTTTTGTAGAAATGAGAAGTTGGGGATATCATGCAGCAGTGGAGAAGGCTGAAGGAGTCTTGTGGTTGCAATTAGCCCACTGCACTTGTGGAATCTATCAAACTGTAGACGAGAAAATGAGCCCAACTCTGCCAGAGCCAGAGATACACTTTTGTAAAAACTGGATAGGAGCATTCTCATTACTGGTATCTCATTACTGGGATCTCATTGCTTGACATAGTAAAGGTGGGGGCTTATTTTGCTTCCTTTCAAATCTGGGACGCTGTTGTTTCCTCTAAGGAACATTTCCCCAGGAGAGGCTGGTCACAGTGGGTGCCACAGAGAGGCAAAACCTCCACACCTTCCAAGGGAATGCAGTTTGTCCCTGCCCACTGCTCTGCCCCAAGGGCTCCCTTCCCAGGAGGAGGAAAGAAGGAGCTCCAGGAAGGCAGATTGCCTGGCCCTAAAAGGAGGCTTCCAGGGTGGAAACGTTGTGCACAGCCTGAATTTACTAGTTGCTAAATGAATGGGGAAAATATACAAATGGGCAGGCACACGCACAGAGATGTTCTGCAGGGAACCTTTACACACCCCTCTTCTCTGCTCTGAAAACACATTACCACTCTTCCCCTTTCACTTACAGAGAAGTCCTCATTTTTATGACTTCAGTCAAGAATTACATTCTGAGACCAAACTGCTGAGTTCTCTCTGGTAAGGGAGGTGGCTGAATCTTCTCCATCATGCTGTAGATGGCCTGTTTTTCCTCTGTGCACTTTCTCAAGGCGGGGTGTACCATTAAGAGCCTTGTCTGCCGACAGAAGGGCAGTAATCTGACTGGAGCCAGTCAGTCCATGACCTCAAGTGCACCATTTGAAAACTACACTTCATGCTTTGCCCTCATTCTTACTCCACCCTCTGCAGAGCAAATCACACCACTCCAGTTTCATAACTCCAGGAGGCGACTCACCCACCCTAGTTATAGTGCTGTCAGCAGCTTTTGGGAGAACCCAATTAGACAGGGACTGCTTTAAGACAAACATATTTCTTCTGAATTTTCTTTTAGTATTTTTTTCAGTAATGCCTTGAGTACTCCTTGCTGTTCACATTGCCCTTTCCTAGCTTGCCAGCACATCTGAATGAGTTTGCATGGTGTTTATAAAGAACAGCATTATGACTAACATACTTACACAGGTCACAGAACAACTTATATCAATCCAGCTAATTAGCTATTTTCTATGTTTTTTGTTTGTTTGTTTGTTTGTTTGTTTTTACATGGAGTATTTATTCAGTTTTCTTATCTACTGGAATTTGTGATGTGCAGACAAAGGCATACCACACTGTGATTCGTTACGAAAACAGCAAGACACTGATCTTTATTTGCTCACAAAAACAGTAAAAATTAATTTATCCTAAGGGATAAAAGAGGTAGGGAGAGCAAACTGAAAGATGAAGATAAGGCAGTCTGAAAGAGACAGAGCAAAGCTTTGCCCAACATCTAGATCTGGCACCTCACCCTACAGACAGCTGAATTTTTCTACTTTCAGACTCTTTTTTTTTTGCATTTTAGGCTGACTCTTGTTCAGTTCCTACCAGCTCAGAGAAGCCAGAGCCTGCCTGGTGATGCATCTCCTCCTGTTAGGTGCATCTCTACCAGCCCTTGGGGGGCTGGAGGGGTCTTTGCTGTGTCATAGCCCCTCCAGGCTGGCGGCACTGGGCTGGAATCAGAGAACATAACCCGTGGCAGGTCACCCAGCTGATCCTCTGCCCAAGGCAGGTCTCCTGCATTCCTGTCCTTCCTGGTACATGCTGTCCAAGTCTATTCTTAAAATTCTCTACAGCTCACCAGGTAATTTAATTTAGATCTTCATTCTTCTCTGCCTTTAGAAAGTGAAGGATACTTTTAACTGCATATTTCACGCTCCAGTTTATCTTATCTACCATGCAAATGGAGCATGGGGCATCCCTTCATCCCTTCCCTCCCTTTAACTATCTTTTATGTACTTGTGAGATCATGCTCTTCCTTCAGTATTCCTTCTTCAGACTAAATTACTGGAGATGAGTCACTTTTCTTTTTAGGCCATTTCTCTAAAATTTTTGATCATACCCTCTATTCTCCTCTTGCTTCCTCCAGTACTCCAAACTACTATACCAAGCACATCACCTGACCCCTGATTTAAAGATTTATGAATCCTAGGAGAAATAAAGAAGAAGATTTTACTAGTCCCAGACCTTCCTCAAAGTAATTTTTTTTACCTTGCAGACAGGACTTCTACTGCTTTTGAAAAACATTTTGCCAGAAGGACTGATGCTGTATTCAGATCTTGAAAATAAGACTTTATTATTTTGTTCTTCCCCTGGTTTGCCATTTATCTCAGTGGAATTTCCACCTGCTTCTTCCAGGTGCTGCCAACACAGATTCATAGGAGCACTATTAACTTTTAAAGTGCAAGTTAATATCATTCTAAAAAGCCTCTTGTTTTCATCTTACTGCCATCAGCTGAAAAAAACAAAGCAGCAGTCCTCTTTTCAGCAGCTCATTAAATCTTATTAAAATACATGCCCGAAAAAATAGGTAAATTAACTCCACAAATCTGCTGTGACAATGTCCAACCTGCCAATCATCTTTCCTTTCCCTTTCCCTTTCCCTTTCCCTTTCCCTTTCCCTTTCCCTTTCCCTTTCCTCTATGCCTCCCTCCATGAATCGCTAATATTTTTTTGTTCACAATAGCTCAATGAGGAAAATTAATGCTTCAGACTTATCTCGAGGCAAAGCTTTTCTGTTAAAGCTAGCTAATATATGCTAAATGTTTTTAGGTAACCTCACTTTCTTTCACTTCTCTCACATATAGAAAGATATTGCCTGTGTGAACCAGCAGGACATTTACAAAAAAGCAGCTTGTGTGTCTCTGGTTTGCAAAGGACAAACAAGAACCACTGATTCCCTAAGCAGCATTTCTGATAACAGGAGCTGATTAAGTGAAATGCAGTTGGAATAACAGACTGCCATCTGCTTTCCTATTTTAATTTTTGTGATACATTTGGAGAGTCTATATCTCTCATTTATGCATAAACACACTCATGAATCTTAGCTGCAGGGCACATGGGGAGTACACGAGCATTATTAATTTGATAAAAAAAACCCAAAAAAAACCATGAAAAAAAAATTCTTGTATTGTTTTTGAAGGGACCTTTATCTTTTTTTTGATCTTCAAACAGAAATAATGCCAAGTAACCCAACCTTAATTTACCATGAAAGGCACTAATATCCAGTCCTTCACAGAACTGATCCACAATCAGCGTTCCCTGCAGGATCATTGCCACAGTCAGTGGAGATTTTTTGCTGCTGTTTCCTACTTCTGAATATGCTTTACAATAAATTATTCATCCCGTGTCCTCTACCTCCAGAGCCTTTCATCGTTATCTCTGAAAAGGGAATCAGGATAAAAAACATAATTGCTGCAATTTCATTAATTTATAACTGTCATTCCCTTCTGTGACTTCACCAAAAAAGCACTTCACTCATCACAGGATTGCTCAGACTATTTGTAACTTCTAAAAAATTATTTTTACCTAATAGTTGCTCTGTTAAGTTCAAGTTTACCATGAAAAGGGGAAAAAAAGCTGAGGGATACCCTTGGGTTTAGTCCCAGCACTGGTGCAAAAGCTGCCAGTGATCACTCTTGGTCATGCTGTTGTCCACCTTCCCACCTGTTCTGGCACTGAATTCAGCTCCTTCATCAACTCTGGTCTGGACTAGGAACCTTCCTCTGGGAATATCTGGGATTTGGGGAGCAGGGAATCAGCTCTCCCCAACTGAAGCATGACAGTTCTGTTTGGTCTGCCTTTATCCCCATCGCTGCCTGTGCTCTGGTTTGCATAACTGCATAGTCACCTCTCAGCTATAAACAAGAGGAAGCCTTCTTGTGGAAAGAAATATTATGAAGAATATTCTTCCTTTCAAAATATTTCAATCTCAACATTTCAAAATTATAGAATTTTTCTATATTTTCTTTTATGCCTGAAGTTTCGTGTACTGAGATAGTTTGGCCAGAAGGTAACATTTGGACCAAATTTTATTGAAAAACAGAAAGAAAAATGTGTGTATTGCTGTAGTTTTAAAGCTAAGGAGTGGTTTGATACAGCAATAGGGAATCTTTGACAGTTACACCAATTTCCCAAGGGAAAAAAGACCACAACTGAGAGCCACCCACCCTGCAAGATCCTTGTGCAGTGGTGCCCAGCAAAGTGCCAGCTGAGTATGAGTAAGAAATATAGAGCTGGAGAGAGTGCCAAGCTCAGCTGAGGGGGAAAAAAATATCTCCTTGTGCAAGAGATCAAGAGCCCATTATGGCTTTCATCTTCAGCTCCCCAGTGCCCCCACGATGACAGACCAAAGTCCACAATCTTTGCTTGGATGGCAAATTCAGCAGCTCCTGTCTCAGGCTGTTCTCTTGACCACGTCCAGTGCACAAAGGTCTGTCCTAGCCACTGCTGTGGGTGAGTGTAGCCTGGTAACAAGGTGAAGAGAGGAGGCTCGGGCTTGCCATGCTGTTTAAACTCCAGCTTTAATTGTATCTGGTTGCTGAGATGCACATCGCTCTTAAAAACTGGAATCACAGAGTTTGGCTGCTCATTCAGGGGCTGCAGAAGCCTGCTGACAGTTTCATCTCATGACAGCAGCTGGTTTCAAAGCAGTTTAGTCACTGTTATTGAGAATACTAATTAAGGACTCACTCTTTCTGCCTGCAGCTCACAAAGGTTTACTGGCAGTCCCACCAAAACAAACCAGGCTGGTTTAAACATCCAGCCCCAGCAGTTTCCCAATGTCTTCTGGACCCCATTTACCACCAGCTCATTTTCTGAAGCAAGTTGCAGAAAGGAATATGACTCTTTTAAGGCTGGATTTAGCCAAGAAAACTACACTATGAAGAGCTACATCATACTTTAACTGGGATTTCCATCCAGTTCTAATTAGGCCGCATAAAAATGTCTCCAAACATATTTAACTTGTATGCAGTGGCATAACATTCCAGGCTTAAAATTTTAATTTATGGGTTTGGGTGGGTGCCTGATACTTCTAATGTTTAATGAATCTGTCCTCACTTGGCAATTTTCCATTGGTGATCACAGGGTTTGTGTATGCCCCTAGGTATTTAAATCTGTAAAATTGATAGTGTGTGAAATGTCTTATATTTGACAAAACATGGCTGTTTTATTTTCTTCTGAAATTACATAATTACTCCTGCAGGATATGTAGTCAGTTGAAGATTTGCAATTTTTCATATGAAAGAGTTCAATATATTATTCCTGACAGGCAATGTTTTATTTTTGTGAAGGATTCAGAGTCTGTTTAGTTAGAAGCTGCATTTTGTTTAAGTCTCACACTGGAAAGCTCTCTGGGACAGGGGCTATCTTTGTGTTGTAGCACAACTGAAACAATAACTTTAAAAACCTCTGTAAAATGGGATTTTCCATTAATTGTGCAGATGGTGGTTTGCTAAAAATACACACAGAAATTAAAGTGGCACAAAAACTAGTAAGAGTAAACACACACAAAAAAAATCTCTTATTCTAACTCCAGAAAGAAAGGAACAAGAGACAACAAAAAGCTCATGGATGTTAATCGAAAAAGAAAAAGAAAATCCTTTGTTATTCAAGCAGGACTTTTAAGATATCTTTATTTTTTCCTTTCAAATACCACCAATGACATATTTATGTAAAATTTCACTCCCTTGCCAATAATGACTGAAAAACTCCAGTGCTAAAAAAAGACAGGAAAACAAAATCAGGAAGGCAATCCTATATGAAAATAAAACCAACCTAGAGCCCATTTGACACAGTTTGAGGGTTCAGTGCTGGTACAACAATAAGTCTTTAGAAGGTCTCCCAACTCAGCTACAGTTAAGAAAAATGATGGTGTTGTCAACCCCTCTGATCTGCTCTGGTTTTTGTAGATGTGCCATCCTAAAAATTCAAAGCACCTGCACTTTGAGTGTCTGCCCAGGTCCGTCCAGCTCTAAAGTAAACTTGCTCTGTCCTTTCTAACAGAGTTGCACCAACAAATCCAGCAAATCCAAGAGTTATTTCTCTGTCACCTAAAGTCTCCCTTGTACCCTCCAAGAAAGGAAGCAATAATTTAAAGGACTCTCCTTTTAGAAATTGCATCTACCAAGGCTATTTTTATGGTATTTTCCAACCCTGCCCCAGGACTAGTCTGGGAAAAACCAGCAGGTGAAAGGGCTGGTGTGTTTTGATGCTAATGTGGAGCAGCAGTGGCCAAATAGCTCTTCTGAGTGCCCACATGTCTGTTATTTGTGATATGCTGAATATCTTAGCAGAAAATCGTAGGTAATGTCCCTTCCTTGCCTTCTTCAGTGTGTCAGGAAAGGTCTGATAAATCCAACATTTAGAGCTCCTTTTTCTAACAGCTCTTTGCCTTCCTCTCTGATGGTCCACTTCCTGAGTGTGACAGAGCCCTGGATATTTTTAACAGTTTTTTTTTTTCCTACATCTTCCTTCTCCTCCATAGTTCTTGTTCTCCAGGGATCCTCCCTCTGGCTGAAGGGTGTTCACATTTGCTCAGAGCCCAGGATTCCTTCTGGGAGGTCGGTTTGGGAACCACTGCTGCCTGATGGGAAACTACAGTGAGGAAACAACTCCCTGGGCTCACACCCTGACATAGAAATTTCTCTGCAGAAACCAGGCAACACCTGTCAGTTCAGATCAGGGGTGATAACACGTTTTCCTGTGGAGCAGGGCTTTTGTAGAGGACATTTTGTTTGTTAAGATGGAGAGTGAAACTTCCAAAAAATCCAGGCAAGCTTTTTGGTCAGCTTGTTTTCCTGTTTGTTTGAGGCTGTTTGCTGCTGCTCTCCTCCTGGCCTCACCTGCTGCATCATTTGCTATCTCTATTCTTAGAGGTTGTTCCTAGATTTCTATTCAGAAGTTTTCCCTTTTTGCTATGACCTGCAGCGATTTTACCTCCCAAAAAGTGGTTTCTTTCCCCAGTGCAAACCTGTTGGGTCTACTCTACCTTTGGCCTCCTTTGAAAGTTTCTTTATGTCAACCTTAAATGTGGTTGTGGCCCCAGATCACAAGTTATCCTTGGAACTCTCCAGCTCAGAATAACTGAAATTAAGGTTGTGACTTTAATTCATAATATCTGCCCACTGAAGTAGATATTCTGAATTAATTTGACCTCTTTACCCATGAAATCTCCTTTCTTACAAGGGATCAAATATCTGAGTTAATCATCACAGAGGTGATGGAGATATTTTTGCCTGACAGCTGTAATTTATTTCTTTGGCCCACTGGGCCAGTTCAGTCACCCGGGCAGAAGAGTGACCCATTTTAGCCCTGCAGATGAGATGCAGAAATTGTACAACATTTTCAGCCTCTGAGAGAGTTTGACATCTTGAGCAGACCTCAGAGATACCAATAACACACACATAAAGAGAAAACTGCTGGTGTTTCTGTCTGTTTCTGTTCACTTAATACATGATTTAAAACATCAAGGCGGTTTTTTTTCAGATCAGAATTTCACCTAAATAATTATGTGCAAGAGGAAAATAAGAGAAAGAAAGTCCATAAACAGACATGCCTGGCATTAGAGATTGAAAGAATCCCTCAGTATGTTCCCAAAATCACAAGCAGGAAGAAAAACATGCACATGTGTGTGTAGAGACACACAAATTTCTTCAGGCCCCAACTCTCACACACATTTGTTTGAGGTTTTAGGGGGTCTTAGAAAATGCTACAAAACCTAATGAGATTACAGGAAAGAGAGTCACATTTTTGAGATACTGTTTTCCTAGAATGATATATTCACTTTCTGAATCAAGATGCCTTCCATCCCCAGGGTCCGTTGGGTAGGTGAGTGGAGGGGGGAGGAAGGGGAGGGCAAAAAAGAGCAAAGGCAGTGAAGACTCCAGTAGTACTTATTTAGTTTGATTAACTGAGTGACACTTCTATTATGATGTACATTGATACATATTTATGTGCAAGTTAGACCAAGAAAAGAACTCTGGAATAAGGATTATTTATTAAATTCTACTGTAAAAAGTGGCTGCATGTTTGTGTCTCTCATGAACTCCTCTGACATAAAATAACCAGTGTTCCTGGAATATTTCAGTTTAATAAAGAGTTTCACTGCTGAGCACAGCTTTTTTTTCCCCTCCTCTTTTTTTCTCTTCCCTCCCCCCTCTTTCTCTTTGAGTCTGAGGCAAGGATAAAACCTCAGTGATTAGCTTCGTTGCCGGCAACAAGCCTGATTCTTTAATGTAGCTGCTCTGCTCCTTAGCTTTGTTTTCATTATTATTTGCATTGTGCAGCAGATGACTAAGAGATAGTCAAAAGATCAAAGGTTTCCTTTGATGGTTTCCATCATGGATCCCTGCTGTATTAAAAAGGATCTCAGGTCAGGACATTCTTGTTCACACGCAGATCTGAACAAGGGGCTGCACGGGGTGATCACACTGGGTGAAGGCTGAACACATCCATCAAAGGGCTGCCCACATTGGCCCAAACAGAAAAGGAGGTTCTACCTCCACAACCATGACGTTAACTAGTGACAGATGTCTCCCTGTGGCTACTGCTTTGATGTGTCAGGACTAAGGAGAAGCAGAGAACACGGAGGGGTTGTGCTTTCCACATGACTCTAGAACCATTTTATTAAATAAAATAAAATAAAATAAAATAGTAATTCATAATGAGTGATTTCTGATATCAAAGGGTATTTGCTTTGCACAGAAGAACACAGACAAACCCAGCTAGGAGACCAAAGCCATGCCTGTGTCAGGTCTTTCTCACACATTGCATTTAATCTTGCAAGCATTTAGTAAACAACAACTGAGTCACTGCAGCCCCTCTGTGAAGTGAAGCACCTTTGTGCACAGAAGGGAGAAGGAGATACTGAGACCAAAACGAAGAGTTAGTCTCTGAAAGGTGCACAGATTGTGCAGATTGTGAATGTGTGCAGATTGGCCACATCCACATTTCAAACTCCTGGGTGCAAGCTGAAATGATTTTGGGTGTTTCTTTGTGTTTGTGAGTGAGGGTGGTGACAGTTTTATGCCATTTTGTATACATCAGATTAAGACCGCCTTTGCAATTTTGTCAAAACCTATGCTCTGAGCTTGCTCCTGGGTTTCCCATCACACCGACGACGGTGCCATTCTTCTGCCCTTAAGAGACATTTACTTGGAAGGGGTGTCCAAACAACCTACATCCATTTCCTGAATAGAACAGAAAAAAGGCAATGGCAAACCCCCACTTTTTATGCCAGGCAATTTTTGTTTACATTAGGACTCTTGCCAGGGTAAATGCTGTCATGTCTCTAAAGAATATTAATCTACCATTAAAATATTTCAGTGTAGACTTGCCCTAAATTTCACAGACATCTCCAGCTGCCATTCACTGCAACAACAGCTCAGTTGCACCTCAAGGGGGAGAATTCAGCTCTGAAAATGTCATGTGAAGAGAGGTTTCTAACCCAAAGTAAGTATTAAAGCCACCTGCCTCATGTCAGCAGTGAGCTCAGGGCACTTCCATGGCTCCCACAGAATTCCCACAGAGCAGTTCATTCTGACTAGCCCCCCATCTGTGTCATGATGCTGCAAGAGAGATGTTTAGACATCAAAAATGAAGCAAAATGAATCCCACCATAACAACACACTTTCTACTGTGTGGCTGATGCCAGAGCTGGGACTTTAGAAGGAATCTGGGCTAGTGGTTTTGAATTCCTTCAGCAGCCCTCACTCAGATCATCCTAAATTGGTCTCTTTATTAGGAATCCACTGGGCTGATTTCACATTTCAAACAGCATCCATCTTTGAGATGGCTTTGTCCAGTTGGGTTCCATTCTGTGCTTTGAAAAAACAACCCCCAAACCAACCCTTCCCTGATGCCCTCCTTGATGCAGTCAGCAGATGCAAAACTAGAAGAACATGAAAAAGGGGAAGTTTAAATACAAAGCCCATGGCTGAGCAGCTCTGCAGCAGTGTGTGTAAGACGGTGTGTGTCTTTAAAAGAGTGAAAAAAGAGTCTTCTCCATTGGTCATCAGAATAGCTTCTCCTCCTGAGCAAGGAGGATACAAATTGGCAGGAACCTCATGATCTGAGTGTGCTTATGAAGCAATGGGAAAATTCTACTCTTGGTCTACAGTTTAAGGGAGCCTTTCTACTAATAACCTTATTACCTGTAACAGCCCCAGAGTTACTTGATTTAAATTCCAGAAACTTGACAGACTTACAGCCCAGATTTTAGCTGTCCTCCTCCTCTTTGCTGAGAAATTGCCTGACATCATAACACAGTTTTTCTCTCTTCTCAGAACATCAAATATCCAATTCCAGTAACCGAGGGTTATTTCTCTGTCAGTTCAGTCTTTAGCTGGTAGAAAAATAGAGGGGATTCTGTCATGTTACACTTTTGATACACTGCCTTGTCTTCCAAAACCATCACTTTTTTTTCATGGTAGTTATGAGTCATGTTTTGAAACACTTCACAGTGGTGAATGTTTATGCTATAGTTTTAGTGGTGGTAGTGTGAATACCTGTAAAGTGGAAAACCCCCCAGAACTTGGTCTTGAAGATATGTTTTTAAAGCAGAGTTTGTTGTAGTGCTATTCAATGTCCTGTCTAAAATGGGACCACTTGCTTAATGACTAAATCTACTGGAAATTTTTCAATCAATATTCCCTATTTGCTGATGATTAGGGAAAGCAGGAAGGCCTGTGTGCAGGATTCTGGTACAGCATTCCCATGAGCTGCTCTTTTTGTTGTTGAATGTAGATGCCAGAGTTACACTGCTACTTGCAGAGAGAATGCCTGGCAAAAACATGAGGGCAAAAGCACATTTGTGTATGCACAGGCCATATCCCAGCCTGTCAACGACTTGAAATAACATGCAAATAGGTGCCAGTACATCTATCATTCTGTTTATTGTCTTTACTCACTTTCAGTTTGACTTCTCATACAATTCTGGCTCTAAGCAGTTGATAAACACCACTGGACTACTGGATTTTGTTTCCCACCAACATCACATCTTTATCTTTTGGAAAGGTTGATGAAATACAAACAGTATAAGAAAAACTTTGCTGGCAAGGGCCTCTGTGTCCTGATCCGCCACAGCAATGTACTGTGGTTGCTTTGTATCTGTTGCAGTTTGTTTGAGTGACGCTCTGACAAATGGTCTTTTTAGCACTGAAACTTAAACAAGGAGTGGATTGAGTAAAATCACAACCTGGACTGACTCAAAATGACATATCAGGAACATTTTTCAGTGGTCAGTTTCCTGATGGTTGAATTAACTGCAGTTTTATCTTGCTCTGTATTGGCTGCTTTACCTCACTTTCACCAAATTGCTTTCTTATCGTCACAAACACCACTGAATTACTGTAAACTGCCAAAGTGGCAGAGCCCTGCTCTCCAGCCCAGGGTGCAATCACTGCATCTCCCTCTCTCAGTTGCCATTGTATTGGAAATCATCTCAACACAAACAAGCCAACAGAACAATATTGCCCAAACTGTCACACACAGTAACAGATCTATTTTCGTACACCTGGACAGGAATTTCATGGGCAAATATGTGCCAGACAGATACATGACAGAATAGGAGCTTTGCTCAAGCTTCTCTCAGGTTGGGTTATAAAAACAACCACCTTTCCATGCATTTCCTTTCATTTTATAGTTGCCAAGATGACATCCAGAGGAGGCCGAAGGAAAGGCACTGAGACTGGAATGGATGGGCTGCAATTCCCTCTTCTGAGGGTGAGAAATCTCACTGAGGAGAGGTGTGAGAGGCCAAGATTTAATATTCTGCAAGTTAGGGATGAACTGTATATATTAATCATTTTTTATTTCAAAGGAAGTACAAGGCACAAAAGATTCACCATAATTCAAGATTCACTGAAAGATTTTGCTGATCAATGTTATGGGAAAAAGCCCCTAAAGATCAGAATGAGGAGCCCAGAGTCAGCCCTGCAGCTTCTAAGAAGTGAAGGGAAAAGTCTGATTTTTAAAGTCTGAAGTTGTTAACCTTTCCTCCTTAACTTCTTTATGGAAGGAAGCAGTGTCCTTCTGCTCAGGAGAGAGAAAAACAGTGTCTAAAATTTATCTTGTGTTTTCAGTAGCTAAGAGTCACTATTGCACTCTGTGACCAGTGCATGTCACTGGGTCACAAGAACTAAACCCATTTGCAACTGCTGGAACACACAGAAAGACAGAGGTGAGTCAAGGCAGACTGAAAAGTGGTCTGTGATCTGATCCTACTTCATGCTCCTGAGACCATCAAAACCTTTCTTTGACAATGCCAGGTTTTCCCAAATTGTCCCTTTTAAAGGCAGAGCAAAAGCCATAAAGAGTCACTAGAAGACAAAATTTTTCTGTTGATTGGAAGCTTCCAGATTTTAGGAAATGGCAATTTGTGTCCCCAGCTTCAATCAATTTCACTCAGCTCTAGCTGAAACACCACTCCTGCCCCTTTCCTTTGTTGCAGAAGATCAGAGCCAAGAGGAAAACATGCATCCAACAGGAAAAGATCCATTTTGCTTCTGTCAATAATACATTGGGAACTGTCAGGAATGTCTGAGCAGGTGTGTGTGGCTATGATTGGTAAGCAGCATACAAGCAGCTATCATTAAATGTGTAATAATAGCACAGTGCCAGCAAAATGAGACAACTAGAGCAGTCAGGGACACAGTATTGATAGACTACTGTTCTATGCACTATCCTTAACCCTGCTTTGTAGGCTGGCTCTCCAACAACCTTGTGTTTGTAATGCCTGTTCTGTCATATGGTGCCCACATTTTCCTGGGATCTGAAAATACAAAGTCATCTTTGAACAAGCACACAATTTACCTGCTCTGGTTCAAGGAGGTTTAATATAATTTGCGAAGACTGTTTTCTTTATGAGGCTTTCTGAGCTGCTCCTTATCATCCTTTGAGAAATAGAGAAAAAAGTTAGTATCTCCTTATTATGTGATTTTAGGATTCTGGCACTTCATTGAGCTTTCTCCCTTTCAAGAGAGGACAAGCAATAAGCTAAGAAAGTCATCAGAGTTTTATATCTATTTATATCTATTTCCTTTCATGGAAGTGTCATATTCGTTCGAGGAGCCTCTGCCTCTCTCTAGTGAGGTCTGCACAGAGAAATCAGTGACAGGAACCACAATATTGTTTTCAAAGTTGACCTAAATGCAAAATAATGTCCATGCCATGAGAGTTAAAAAGCAAAAAGAAAAAAAGGAAAAAGGCATGATCCAGCTACCCATGTGGCAGCACACTGGGGACAGTATCTTCAGAAAACTTCTCAGATATACTCAATGGGGGTCAAACCACTATAGCTACCTGAATTATTTAATGTGACAGAAACTGGACTGGATGCAGAACAAAGAAAAGTGCTTTGGCCTTACTGTAGGTCATTCCTGAAATTACCATGGGTAATTTCACCTTGCAAGCTAAAAAAGTGACTGGTCATCAGAAAGGGTAGAAATAGCGTTACTGTACAATTTTTAGGCTCCAGTAACTTGAAAGGGAATTTTTAATTCTTCTCTTTTTCCTTTGCCCTTCTGGAAAGCTGCATGCCCGGATGGGGTGTAGACAGGGTGGAAGATTAAAAACAGTGAGCAATCTACAGCAGTTCATCTGCCCGACTGGGAGGGCCTCAGGCTGTGCTGGACAGTTGGGATTCATGTCAGCTGTCTGGTTTAGGGTTGCAGCAGGACCACAAAAGTTTGCCTGATGGGCAGTGTGTTCACTGAAGGCTCACCACAGCAGTGCAGATGGGGCTGCAGGGCTGTGGAGAGTGGCTCCAGGCAGACCCAGGAGAGAGACAGCACGTGAAAAACCACGGGGGTTACTGCAGAAAGCAACACAGCTCCAGGGATCCCAACTGTTCAAATGATTTCAGCATTATTGCAATGGCTGAACAAGTATTTTGTGACTTGCAACATCCAGTACTGGGACACCCATCTCAGGTTCTGGGTAAAATTCTCCCTAAAATAAAGGACCATGCTAATCCATATCACTTGGACCTGCCCATCTGCCTCTAACAGCCAGACTCTCTAGAGCTTCTTTGGATAAACCCAGGGTTATCAGTTAAGTCCCTTAAAAACAGCTTTTGTGAAGGCAAAAGGAGAAGATCCTGCAGGTCCTAAGAGGATAGCTGTGTTTTGGGCACAAGTTCTAAGCATCAGAAAAGTTTATTTTCTCAGTTCTGCCTGTGTGGCAGCCTCCAGTTTAACCACATCTCTGGCAGCCCTAGATAATGTATGAGATCATACCCATCCCTTGGATAGCACAGCTGGGCTCTCTGGACAGGAATACAGTGATAATTCATGTCTTTGACACAAAAAAAAAAAAAAAAAAAAAGCCTATGTGCATTATTAGGTGAATTAGTGCCCATGGAACTCTTTCTTCATGGCATTTCTTTGGCTTAAGTTTTATTATAAATTCATAGACTTTTGTGGTTTCAGAGCATTTTTTTTAAGATGGCTCTTACAATTGTCTTCAGAATGATAGCTAATTATTTCCCTCATCTCTCAAATAAAATAGCCTGTGATTTGTCTACACTATCAGAATGAGCCAGGGGAAAAAAATTGCTGGAATAAACTAAAAAATGGTACAGTGAGATTATTACTTCCGTTCATCCATCCAGAACATCCTGAGAGGATGACTAAAGGTCTTGGTAGCCCATTAATTTAAAGTCCTGTCAACTTTCTCAGTGCAAACATATATATGAATACAGAGAAGAAAAAGAAAGGAGACAGAAAGATGAGTGAATCACTTCTTGCAGATGCCTTAAGGTAAGGGTGGGATTTTGTGCTGGGGCAGTATTTTATCTGCTTGTAAGGGTCCCTGAAGGGTGAACTCGTACACAGCTGCATAGCTTGCTGGATTTTCAGCATATATGTTTCAGAAATCAGTAAAGGAAAAACTGATTCCTCAGCCTTACTGTAGACCACAAGCCAAAGCAAAATCAACTCAAAGGGCTCAAAAGGTTCTACCCAGGGTTTTTAAAACACTGGGAATATTTTCACGTTTGTAGAGGTTGTGGGCATCTACCTGGTGACTTTCTGGTTAAATGAATTATTCCATATAAATATCCCAGTTTAAAACCTAAAATGCCAGCCAAATGTTATGTGACCAACTTAATTTTAAAGTCTATTTGTAATAACCCTGCAATAATCAACTAAATTTTTAATTAAGAAATGAACTTAAAAGTAATTACTGATTTATAAGCACTCTAACTCACAGCCAACACATTTTCATTTTGTTTGCCTGGATTTACACTAGAGGTCAATTAGTCCTGATGAGATTAATGTCTTGGTAATTTTGAGAAACAGAATCTCTGTGAGATCATGCAGTTTAGCTTTAATGCATCTTAATCCACTTTCATACCTCTAGTTAATTTGCATTCATTTTCCTCAGGGTATGTGTAGGTAAACACCAAACACAATTTTAGAAGTATTTAGGCAGGATCCCTGATTTATCCCCATTTTCCTGGCAGGAGTGTGTGTGAGTGACACAGGATCAGAGCCCTCACTCTCCAGTCGGGAGAAAGGCAGAGGAGGGAGATCTCTGTGTCTGCTTTTGGCAGAGAAGAGGAGCTGTGTTTTCACTGTCCTGCCTTTTATTAGCAACTAGCATTTTTTTCTCCTTGCAGCTGAAGCCCCTAACAAAAGGCAAAGAATAAAATTAGACAAAAAAGCATCTGCTCTAAATGGAATTGGGCCAGTCCAGTTAAGTTTAAAGACTCTGAATCATTTGAGGGGTATAAGACTGGCAATTTACTAATGACTACAACTTATTAAAAAGGCATGAAAAGCTCCCTAATTACATATTTGGATGCTAAGTAGCCATTCTCAGCTTCACAGACAGCATGACTTTCCCTTCCAGTCTTGTCCCAGACCACACATTAAAAAGAAAATAGGCATCATAAAGGCTCAGGCGTTTTAGATGCTAGAAATGAAAATATTGTAAAAGACTTAACCAGACTTTTACTTGAGGCTTTAGGCTACTCTCTTGTTCTAATTCTTATTGAAGGCTGAAAAATTTTGGTCACCTTATAATATATACATTTATAAATAAATTACCATATATCCCAAATCTTTCAAAAATAACACAGCACATTAATCCCAACCACCTTTTTTTTTCCTTCTCTACCAGGCTAATCTCACTGGATCATTAGTTTTAAACATCTATTACACTGTAAACAAATCCTGAAAAGCTTATGGACACAAAGTCAGACATTCAAAAGATTGGAAGTGCCAGATTTAGTGCAAAAGTTCTGTGGGGCTCAGCACAGGGAAATCTATTTACAATTCCTATTACACAAATTGCTCAGTGTCTTTATTAGCTGCATAGCATCCAAACACAGCATTAAATATAAAATTGTTCGTTTCCTGATGAGTGTTTTGTTTTGTTTTAATAATGTATTGACCTAGAGTTGGAATGCTCCACAAACATTCTTGAGTTTATCTGCAAAAGACACCCTCTAAACACTCTATGAGTGTTATTCCAGTTCTCTAGGATTCGCCCTTTATCTTCTCTGGCCACAAAACAAAGCCACTTTTCTGGACACAATGGGTTCTGTGTGTGGGTGCTGCATGAGGCTGTACATCACATAAAGTCCAGCCCATGTTGGCTCTGCAGCATGTGACAAACCCCCTGCTCATTAGAGGTGCAAACCTGCCCGTTTTGGACAGGTTTTTTATTCCCACCCCAGGCAGAAGCACAGCGACCCTCCATGCAGGGCACCCATTTTCCTTGTTTTACAGGAAAGGAAATGAGTGCAGAGAGTAACACTACTATCAGACAAGGAGATCCTATTCATTCTGTTGCTGCTGGTTGCAAAATCTGAAATCCAAAAGCTCCCTACCAAGCAAGAACACAGTGAAAATCAATGGCTGTGTCTGCAACAAACATTTAAATACAATGCTTGTGTAAAACCCAGCAAAACAAAGCTGATCCTGTATTTTTATAACAACATCTCTACAGCTATGAGTACTTAACATACACCTATTTGTTTTGCAAAACAACAGTCAGATAACAGTAATTCTTCTGAAAGCTGCTAATCCCCTACATAACATTCATGTAGGTCTTGTTCTGCTCTTTGGATGGACTTATGAAAACAGGTGTCTAATCATTCCTATGAGTAGCACCCAAATTACAATCAGCATTTCACCACAAAATGCTGTGTATGAAACACATCTCCTCTAGGAGCTGAAAAGTGTTGGCTTTTTTTGAAACAACAGAGTAGTGAGTGCCTAAATTACCTATAGTCCAGAAGAACTTGGCTCTCCTGCCAGTGCAATTCCATTCCTAAAGAGGGTGACACCGACAAGGTTCTTTGCCGCAGCATCACTCACCTTTCAAGCCTCACAACAAATGCAGAACCAGGCACACTTACATCCTGAGATGAGATTGCAAGTGCAATTTGAACCATGGTGGCTGCACCTTACTTCATTTATAGGAAAAAAGGACTGGCAAGGACTTTCTGAGGAAGTGAGTTTTTCCTTGAAACAGCAGTGGCCACATTATATTAAAAAAAAATAGAACAAAGTAATACAATATTGAGAGAGGGCTACTCTACACAGAAATACAATAAATACAATCCCTTGTAGCTTTTCCCACAGAGGCAACTTCAGAGCTGGAAAAGGAAGGGTAAGTGGCAGGTGGTGCTCCTATCTTTGTCACAAAAGCAGTCACTGAAGTTGAGGCATTTTGCACAGCAATTGAAAATTCAGATCTTGTCAGTCATGGAATTCAGGTGACACAGGTGGAGCAATGAAATGGGGCTAAGTTCCAGCTTCGTGCCTCTGAGTAGAGAGGGAAGAAATAAAAAAGCCAAAGTAATTCACATATGGCCAGGCACAATCTGAAGACCACACTCATCTTCTGGAGCGCTCTTCAATAAACTTGAACAAAAGCCATGTACTATTAAACCAACAGAGGCATAAACACCAGGTTCTCTGTCAGCTGATAGAAGGACAATGGAGAAATAATAGTACAACTCACAAGTGTTGGAGGGAAAAAGGCTAAAGATTATGAAGGTATTTTTATTCTTGGCTGACACTTCTATCAACCCAAGCCAAAAATCACAAGAAAAAGAATAGCTGCTTTCCTTTATCCACATAAAAGGATTTTGTGCTGAGCAGCACTTAAGAAAAACGATCAGATTGTGATTATATAACCCTAGCATGAACTTGGTGACCAGTATAGTCATGTCAAATTAGGATGCATTATTCAAGCAGCAGGGAAGGATGAAAGTGTTTACCATCAGATATAAACCCCCTGCATTTCCTTTTTTTCGAACCTGTTCTCTTCTTTTTCCTTTGCTAACTATGTTGGTGGGCTGGCTCACTCACTATACCAGCTCTTCTTCAAAAACACAGAAATTATCAGTAACAGATGCTGATGGTAACTGAAAAGAAAGACATCCACTTATTATTTCTCCCCTCTGCCTTTACCAGAAGCTTCCATCTTCTCCCCCTGGTTTATTTCTTGCTCCTCTTGTCTCCAGACCTTTGCCCATTCTTTCTTCTTTTCCTTCAGACCAGGGTCCCTTTTCTGATTTTTTTTTTCTTTTTTGCTGGGGCCCCTTCACCTGACCCCATTCTCACTTTCTTTGTCATCTTGTCTTTAACTTCTTCTCATAAAAATGCAATGGATTCTGCCCATCAATGTCTAAACCACAACTTGTCACTTTCTTTTTTTTTAAATCAGATTTAAAAAAATGAAAAGGCAACAAAATAAAAGCAAGAAATACTGCATGGATAAGATGAGGCTGAAGCAGCCATAAGCAATGTAAATTTTTAGATGCAGTTTACTTATGTCTAATTATTATAATGAAAAAATAAAGTTATATTATTCAGGTATATTTTGTGCACAGTCATTCTTACTGTCTGAAAATTCCCAACCATATAACGACTGTAGCAAGTTTAAATTTTTTGACCCCTTTACAGCTTTGAAAGCCATCAAAAGCCAAATTTAATTGCTCAAGTCTCACAAAATGAGAGTGCTAAAGCCAGGGTTGGTATTACTAAATTGACCACCACAGAACTTGTTTACACTGCAGATTAATTTAATTTATTCAGTTTCTCCTCTCCATCTGGAGGTCACAGTAAAGGATTTGGAAAATACAGTTAAATATTTTCAACAGAATTCAATTCCTCTATCAAGCCAGTGTAGACTGTCTCATTCCTTTTCTCATCCAGTCATCAACAATAAAGCATAGAAGAGAGAGTTGATCCCTTGATACCATGGAGCTACATGTGGACATTCAAACACATACAGAGAGAAAAATTCCTTTTCACTCTTTTTTTTTTTTTTTTTTTTTTTTTCCTTTTCGTAGGAACTTGTCAGTAGAAATGGGTCAAGCCTTGGGTAAATGTGTTATTCCACTACATGTGCTTGATTATAAAAGTGCAATAAAAGGCTTTCCATAGCACAGACTAGGTCCCTGGATGCTTCTGAAAGATTCACGGGCTATCATTCACTTATGATAGAAGTCATGTAAAAAAATTGCATTCCTTTTGAGGGTAAGTAGTGTGGTGAAGTGGTGACCATCATCACCAGAGACATGAAGCCATGGTCCTGTTAAGAATATTGCAGTATAACCTTAGCTTTTCACTGGAAATAATCTTGGTGTTTACACTAATCCATCCAGAAATCAGAACCACCAGAATGGAAGACTGTTGTTGGGATGAAATAGAATTAATTCTTCCTCCCGTCTGCACCAATTCTAGCAGTTCCCTGAGGGCCTGGCTTCACCCTCTGCTCTCTCAAAGGCAAGAAATGGCTGCTTTGGGGGATGAATTTGAGCACTCAGCTTAGGTTCCTGCTGCACATTGCTCTGGGAAGGGGCATCCACCTCCCTCCTTGGGCTCTGGCAGGGCCCTCAGTTCCTCACTCCACACACCCTCTGTGCCACAGCCTCACCACCTTCACAGTGGAGAATTTCTCCCCAACTTCTCATGCTAACCTACTCTCCTTCAGTTTGGGCCATTTCACCTGGGCCCATCTGGATACTGGAAGGCTGCTAGAAGAGAAGGAAATGCCAGAATATTTAATGTTCCAGTGCACCCTTCTCTTTGGAGCATCAGAAGTAGAAACTGTTCTTCAGCCTGGAAGCTGGCTGGCATCTGCTTGGAAGACATTTCTTCTCCCTGCATGCTTTTGGGATGTTTCTTATTGACTCCACAGCAGGTCTTTGTGTAGCCAGCAGCATACACGACACTTGTGCAGCAGCTGGTCCTTCAGAGGAAAAGCACAGCCCAGGACAGACAGAACCAGTGCAGCTCTAAGGAAAGAACTTGAGAGCTTGAGCACTTTTGGCTGAAGTAGCCCCTTATTGGCCAGGTCTAAAGGAAACCTTACTCACAATCTCACCCTCCCGCCTTCCTTTTCTTCCTTTTTTTTTTTTTTTTTTTTTTTTTTTTTTTTGTGCTTGCAATGCTTTTCTTGCACCCCTTGACATTCCAGCTGAGCAGCACCTCACTGAGGTATTACCTGATTACACTGAGCACTTTCACATGTGGAATTTTGCACACCCAGTGTTCAGCCAGTGACAGTAACAAATAGGGTATTAATTAACACCACAGTGATTAAAGACTCGGGATCCCGACATCTGTAATGAATGTTCCAAAGATAGTGTCTGTGCACAGGGGATCTGTAAATCAGGGTGCTTGCAAAAGGAGCTCTGCTCTTTCTCAGCTCATTGCCATTCTCTGAGTGCTAACGAGGGGAACAAGGCAGAGCTGAAGCATTTGAATAAACCCTCACTTTTTCAGAGGACTTAATGAATCATGAGCAGACCATTCTATCATGTGCTTTGCAGCACTGAGGGGACGTTGATGAAGCCCTTTCCTTACCCCACAGTGCATGAAAGTCACAGTGCATCAGAAGGAACCAAATGAATTACATAAGAAATGTTTTTGTTTTTTTTTTTCCTCCAACATCCAATTTGATCATCTCATTGTGTTTCACCCCACTTTGTCTAACCCAGCAATTTGCTTCTAGATAATTTCATTCTTTCTTTTTTGCTCCCTGTTAAGAAACAGGGACAGGTCAGATGGAAACTGCTTCTCCAGTAGGCCTTCAGTCAAAGATGAAGTTGATTAAAATGTCATATATGTAATAAAAAATACTGGCATTCAGTCAAAATCTGACAAAATAGTTATGGCTTGTCTAATCCACATTCAGCTATAAAACATGATTTACCAAATACCCTCACCTAACAAAGGGTATTGGGTTTCTTACTGAATTCTCTCTATTTGACACTCTCATAATGCAAACATATATGGATTTAATTTTTTAATTTCCTTCCAGATGGAATATTTCAACCTGTTAGTATGTATGCAAATCCTGGTAATCCTGAAAACTGTTTAGGCTTTATTTTTCTTTCAAATTACATTTTCTCCAGTTTTCTTCCTGTTACATCCATCCTTGTGCATGAATTTACAAGACCAGGCAAATGATGACAGAGACTTTTTCAAAGAAAATAGTGGAAATAGGCAGAAAACCAAGACTGCAAAAGATATATTTCAATCAAAGTTATTAACTACCTAGTGGGACTTAAAATTCGCTGGAGAAATGGCTAAAATAGACTCCTCACCATGACAATATATATTAAATTGGCAATGGTTGGGAACAATTGCAGAGAGGCACTTCAGAAACTTTCTTTTTCCTCGTGTTTAAACCAGGCAAGGAGTGTGTGAATCCTGGAATTGTAACCCCGTGGAAGCACAAGTGCCTTTGCTCCTGTTTAGGGCCACTTTTGGATTTGTGTCCTCTGTACATTGGAGATGTGAAATTCAATCTGTGACATTAATAGGATCAAATGGTGATGCTTAATCCCACGGAACAGGCAGAGATCATTTGAACACTCTCTGCAACCTTCATGGCCCTTGCTAAGTTCCTGACCTTTATCTTATCACTATAAATTTGCTAACCAAAGGCATATTGTTTCTCTCTCTAGGTATTGTAATAAACTAGGTACATATTAGTTTCCCCATCAAGTGATGTCAGAACCAAGAAAGTGTGACAAGGAAAAAGAGTCTCTTTTACTCAGAAATTTGGGTCTTTTTTAGTGCTACCAATTTTCAAAGGTAAAAATAGCAAGCACACATCACTATTTTTCAAGATAAAGCATGGCTGAAAACACTTTTTTTTTCTCTCAGGACACCCTATGTGACCAACTATATTTCTGAAAACATGTTCTTTTGTACAAAATGGATAAAATCACAGTATTTGAAGTGGTTATTTGGAGAAAACTCATGCACTTGGGCTAATATAAGAAAGAAAGCAATGAAAATGGGTGTTTGCATCTTTCTGATGGGGCCTAAAGACAATGGAAGGGATTAAGAGGTAACAATTCAACTGTGACTAAACAATAGGTTTGTTAAGGAAGTTGACTACAGTTTAAGATAACTCCTCCAAAAGTCTCTTCAACAGACAGATGTTTAGTGAATGGAAAACAGCCTGGCATGAAATAACCATGGAGGAAGTTATGGGCCAGGGAAGAAAGGGGGTGAGAAGCACAGGGGTTTCTTGTAGGAGGGCAGAAAGCCCGGATCAGCCAAGGCACCTCAGAGAAATCATCCTTAGGTGCAAATACCCATTTCCAGGAAGCAATAGCACCGACAATGTTCTGCCAAAGAACTCCTGCAAAGCCAAGTGAAGAACCAGTGCTAACAACCCATTGGGCTTCAGGGAACTGTTGGCACAGCCCTGTCCTTGGTACCACTGGGCCAGAGAGTGAGGATTTTGAACTGCCAGCTGTGAGGACAAGGCAGCCGAGGAGCCACGAGAAGTAGCACACCAAGGGAGATTTGGGAGGAGCTCATTTCTTTGATTTTGATACCAACAGACCTCAGAATTCCTTGCCTGTCCCAAGGAGAAGAAATGGCTTTACGGGTAGCAGATAATACATTGTCTATTTGAGAGACGCCCACTCCTGCCAGGTTCTGAGTCCCCACCTGCACCATTAAATCCTCATTTGAGAATGGGGAACATAACCTGGCCCATGTGTGCTTGTCAGATCCATCACTCCCAGTTTAGCATACAGAGTCCAGGGACACAGCAGCAGTGTCCAGGAAAGGGAGCTGTGCCAGATCTGCACCCACAGTGACTCAGCTGCTCCTCAGCACAAATAGACCAGCTGTCAGTGCCTCTTTCTGCCTTCAGCCACCTATTCCCAAAGATTTATTTCCTGTGTCCCTTCTCTCTTTCATGACGACGTTTGCTATGTTTTTCAATGCTTCTACTCCATTTGGTGCTTCTTTTATGTACTCTCCAATGCTCTCCTTCTCCACCACCATCCACCCCTCATTTTCCCAGCTGCCATTCTGCTCTTCCAGACTCAACCTATCCCTGCTACTGTCAGCTCTGCAGATATTCTTCTCGGAGGACATTGAAAATACACACAGCCCTTCTGAAAAAGTTATTTTCTCTTTTAATTTGGATCTTTTTCTGACATCTCTCTTTTTTTTTTTTTTTTTTTTTTTTCCCTGGGGTGCAATGTTTAATCAATGCCAAGTGACTGCCATAATAAAAAAACATTCTCCCATCTTAGAATCTGAGTCATTTCAGGACAAAAACGAAATAAAGAAGAATATATCTTGAGGTTCCCAAGAGAGTCAGAGCAGACCAAGAGCTTATACAGAAACCTCATTTTTGCGCTGTGTGGGCTTTGTTCCTCCTTAAACTCCATGGGACAAGCTCCCTGATGTGGAAGAAGCAAAATATCTCATGTGGATGAAACAAAATATCTCATGATTGGCAGCTGAGAGCATCCTCTGCAAGGCTGCTCCACACCCACAGAAAGCTGTCAAGTCACCTCTGAGAGGCAGCCCCACCAACATCTTGGATTTAGGCCAGTGTTTCCCAGCTATGGGTCATGACCCCACATGGGCCAGGGTCAACACAAGGTTCACACAGGGTCACAGGGAGCTGGAGAAGCCTTAAGAAATATTTAAGCTTAAGGATTTGTATTCAGGGGTTTTTTCTCAGTTGGTGGGGGGAAGGGAAGGAGTGGAGCTGCACACAAACAGATGATCCAAGGAGGCTGATTGCTTCAGAAATCCTTACTCGGAATACTGGGAATTCTACACTGGAGAGAAAGAAAGTGGTTCTGTGGCTCATGTGCTTTGTCCATGCACTTTTTTTTTTTTTTTTTTTTTTTTATGTATTAGTTTGAAACTAGCCAGAAGTCTGGAAAGGTTTTAGTAACCTTAGTAGACAGACTAGCAAACAAATACAAGAGACATCAGCATGAGCATCCTTGTAATAGTACCTGGCTTTCATCAGAAGAATTTGAAAGGGTTCTCAACAGTGAAAGCATTTATACTTCCTGTGGAGTAAAAGGAGATTTTCATAATCCCCATTTTACAGAGGAGAACCCGGCTAGGTGACTTGCTCAATGTCATGCAAAAGTTCTGCAGCAGAGTTAAAAGGTGAGTCCAAAATCAAATTCTTAAATAAGTTAATGCCCTTGTCACATCACTACTCTGTGCTCAGATACCGCCCCCCTCAAAAGAAAAAGCATTTTCAATCAAATGAATATCACCAGCACCTATGTAATTAGAAGTTGTGCAATCACAGGAGCATTGCAACAGACCTCAGGGTCATGAAAGGTGTGAGAAGGATTAATCCAACAACTGGATTTTTTTTGATCTTACACAAGTAACAGAGAGACAGTGATTTGCCAATATGATTTCATCCCTAAGGGGAATACTTGCAAAATCTTGCCCACACTTGATTATGAAGATTAAACTTGGTGGCTGTTCTTGTCCTTCAGGAGCAGGATGAGAGTCAAACAAACATCATCACACAGCAGTGAAGATGCTGAAGGCCTTCTCTGCGTGGGCCACCTGCAGCCCCTTGGCTGGTTACTGGAGCTTCTGACAACCTGGAAGAGACTGAAATGTGAGAGCTGCCCTGGTGTGGGACAATCTCAGAGCAGTGAAGCCAAGCTGGGCTCATGAGCAGCTCCAGCACTGCCTTCCTCGTGTGCGCAACCCACAGCTGGACATGCAGTGTGGGCATGTCCATGAGAGGACAAAACTTCTTCCACAGCTTTGCTGAAGCTCAGTGAACTGCTGTGGCAGCCAGACTGACCCACAAGGGATCAGCTCACCATGGCCACAACCCCCTGGAGCAGGGACAACCAGCACCAGGAGCCCACACTGATGACATTTTACAAGTCAAGATACCTCCAACTAGCTGATATTTGGCACTGGTCCATTAACCCAGCTGCTGGCACAATCCTGCTTTCTTGTGTAGATAAGAACTTGGCCTCACCCATTAAAGACTGATTTGTTAGCTGGGAAAAGATCATTTATTGCTTTCACATGATTGCTTCAGCTATCCTTGGATAAACTGGCTATGCAATTTAACGGCTGATAGCTTTCTGCTAGCAGTATTTTCTTCATATCTGCATTCTATATACGTTCCCACTTAATTTGTCCCCCCCTCATTTACTTTAAATATTTTAAAAAATGAAAACTTGTAGTAATTTTATGTGTCATGTTCTAGTGAGGGAATCAATCTTACACAAATACCTCTGTGTGTAAGAATAAGCCTATTACAAATTAACAGATTGTTCCACTGTTTTCTCCCTTGAGTTTGGGAAGCTTATCTGTTTACAATCATCACCTCTGTTTCTGTAGGGGAAGGTTGGGAAGTCTGGGACTTTCAAAAAAAATATTTATGCATGTGCTGAATGGGGTGGAGTAGGAATGGATACATACTGGGAATATTTTGATTCCAAAGCTCATAGAAAACTGCTAACAGGATGATGAAAGCTTGATTTCACAGATTTGTTACACTCCACCAGCCTATTTTGCAAGGTTCCTTTGTGTATGACAATTACTAAGTTCCATCAAAATACTCATAAAATTTCCACCTGCTAGAAGCAAAACCACTTTTCGTTGCCCAGACAAATACAATGATGAAGATGTTTAAAAATCTCAGCATAGAGACACTCTGGACTCCCTTAGTGTCTGTGATCTCTTACCCTTGTAGGCATGATCCAGGCTGTATTGAAGGCATGTGCCCTTCTGGAAAAGAGCCTGAGGTGTCCTGAGGCATCTGAAATGGCACTACAAGCTGTTGTCTCCATGGTAACCAAATCCCATATAGATTTTTGTTAATAACAGAATGAAAAATATTATGGCTCTTAATTTCATTGTTGTAGGTACTTGTGTGCCTGTACATTTATAAACAATATTAAGGCACTGCACAGCAGCAGCAACTTGAATAAAAATGATGGCAAGTCAAGGAGGCTTGCCTGGCAAGAGAGAAACTCACAGGACCACTTAACTGTTCATTTTCCAAGATCTGGATTTTTTTAAATGTGAAAGTTTGTTTAGAATGTGTAATATCAAGAGCTAGGTGTTTGAAAGAGACTTAATGTTGAAGTTTGAGCTAATTGTTTGTTCTGGAAAGTGCTAATAACACATATATATAACCATAGATATAATTTGATACATTTTTATATATACATTACATATATTTCTGTATGGCAGCAGAATCAGCTGAGTTGCATTCCTCTTCTGGACGGGGGGAGGATGGCTAAGCACAAGATCAGAGTTTCTGTTAAATGTCATACCCAGGTAGTCAAGACAGGGAAAACACAGTACAGGAATAGAGAGGCAGCAGAGACTAAAAGTAACACTTTCAGCTCATGCCACTGTCTCTCCTCTGTGACTAACTAGGAAATTGTCTTTATTTTCCTTCATCTGGAAGGAAAAGGCAGCTCAACTATCTTTGCTGGAGTCTAAACAGGATCTAAGAAGAGGAATGGTCAATTCTCCAGGTGGGCTGGTTGTTTTCTGTGTTCCCTCACTACTTGATCCAGGAATTCGGCCAAGGAGCAGGACCCTGATGGAGTCCTAGGCCCAGTGAAACCAAGGCAAAAGTCTTATAAGGTGGAAGTATCAAAGGTAATCTCAAGGTGTTTGAACAATGGAAGGGACTCCTAACTCAAGTATGTCTTGAAGTGTAAGGCTTCCTGCAGCTGTAAATGGAAGTAATAAAGAGTAGATATACCACTCATCAGAATATGATTGGGTTTTTTTAAAGTTTTGACAGCCATATTTCTGCAAAAAGCGGAATTAACACAATTATAAACACAGAAAAGAAAGGCCTCCCAAACAATTCTAGCCAAAACTGCATGTGTAAAATGCATTACAATGGGCGTTAGTCTCAACCAACAGGTATCTGAATCCAGGCAATAAATAAATACCGATAACTTTAATTGTAGATCTGTGATAGAACTCATGGAAGGAACATAATTATGATGTCTGGAGCTAATTAATGCTCAAAAATTAACAAACACAAGAAAGATAAACAGAATGAGATAATTTTCAAGTACTATGAGGAGCTAAATTGTGGTGTATTCCCTAGGCAGGGTTGAAAACAATGACTAATCTAAATCAGTTTTCTTGGGAATCCCAAGTTTCTTGAAGGGCATATCAAACACATATTGAAGAAACATCCCTGATACCTAATTCCAAGGAATTCAATGCCAGTTATGGTGATTTAAAACCCTTCAGCTCCCCCATGTCAGCAGAATTCTCATAAACACTGGCATGCCCAATATACTGACTGTGTGATTTCATATAAACCCACGATTATCCCTGTGCTCCCAATCCATAAACAAGAGTTATATAAATGGCACAATTTCATGCAGTGTTTTTATCTGAAGCAGCTGCCAGCTGTGCCTTTACTCACACCAGCACATCTTTCAACAACTCCAAGCCTTTTCAAACACAAGACTTGAACTACAGAAAAGACAACTATTTGAAACCTAAAATTATCTCTGTCTTCGCAGCTGTGTCCGTGGGTTGGTGTGAACCAGTGCTGGCCCTGTGGCCTGTACTGTGGAGCACTCCCTGCTGGGGCATCGTGGTGACAGCACAGCTGCCGAAGGCACTGGCCACATCAGGTACTTCTTGTCACCAGTGTGTCTCTGTCAGCACTGAGCATGGCTCTGGTGGACAACATTCAATTGTCACCTCGCCGCTGCTCATCCCCAGGACAGGAGCTGAGAGATACAGGCAGCATTTGTCCACAGTTATCCATGCCATCTCTGCCAGGGACAGCATCCAGCGGTCACCAAAGCCTCGGGAAAGTCTGGCCCTGACTCCAGGGACTCTTTGGTTGGTCTGTAGTCACTCCTTGCTGGGTCCTGCTTCCAGAATTGCCAACAAAGATGCCATGTGTGAAGGTGGTTCCTACATCCTGCTGCACACACAGGCACAACTGGAACCCAGGTGAGGCTGTGACTGATTAATAATTCACTGCAGGCAGACAACTCCAAATCTTGCTTTTCCTCAGTCTGAATTTGACAGCTACAAGGCACTGATGCCTGAAAGTTTGTCCATTCATTTTCAAACACTCCAAATGTGCACTCTGCTCTCCTCACCCCCTTGCTTTTCCTGTTACCGTGTGACCCATGGATACAATTAATTTCTATGTGGAGACAAGCCCAATTACTGCAGATTGCTGTAATGTTCAAACTGGCTCCATGATGAACTCTTCAAGCTGCTTATAAAAAATGCTAAGCCAAGCAATAAAATCTTGTTTAATTCAAGTAACCTAAAAGTAAGCTCAAAACACAGAGAATGGAGATTTCCCTCTCTCCTCCACAAAACTGTTCCAGTCCTTGTTCTATCAAGGCAGATTAAGAGAACATATTTCACTCCCAATGTTTTTACTCCATTAGGACTTTTTTTCTCTCATGGTGAAAGCACAAGTGTACCTTCAATACCACTGAAATATGCCATGTGGCAGTAGAAGAAACTCTGGTTCATGCTGCTGTCTCAGCACAACTGTATCTTCCTAAAAATGTTCCACAGAGCTTGCAATAGAGTGAGAAATTACTGAATGAAAAAGCCTAATGATAAAAATAAAACCAAAAAGCTTTTGCTTTTTGCTGGTTTTATAATTAAAAAAAGGAAATTAATTTTCCAATAGTCAGCCTGTCAAATTTGTGGATGATGAAACCAGAGAAAGGATCTACCACAGAAGTCAGACAAACATCAACAGCAGTTAATACAAAAATATCTATTCTTGTAAAGAAAAGGCAATAAAACACGGGAGCTGGCTGTCCATTAAAACTAATTCACAAATTGTTCTTCAGACCTTGTATGTGTCTTGTTTCCATGCCTGTTAGAATCTTAGAAAGGAATTTGTTGTCAAGTTTCAGACAATTAAAGCAACAAAGCCTTAGTGTCAGCTACGGCCGTGGGATAATTGTGCAGGTAGTGCATGATCTGTCTTGTTTTGCCAGGGTAGAACTGGCACATAACAGTAGAGGGGACTGGGTTAGCACTGGGGAAAACCTGGAAGTCCTACAGTACTTAAAAGCCTCCTTGAATTTTGCTATTTTCTCTTGCACATCTAAAGCCATAGCTGGTGTAAATCACCTCCTCAGGGGGAAGAGCAAGTATCACGTTGTACTTTAATCTTGTGTAGAGTCAAGGTCTTGCAGCACAAAAAAATATCAAAGCATGTTTGGCAACTCATTCTGCCACAGAGTTCCAGTTTATTTAGTCAACTGGTGTTGTTGTGCCTTGGCTTCCCCTTTGAAATACACAGAGAGTATTATACATATTATTACAAATTAACTCCAGGAGTAAAACCAGGAACAGCATATTTGTGGGGTTTTTGACACTACCTGACTACAGGCAAGAGAAGCAGGTGAGACTTGTATAAATCATCAGGAACAGTGACTAGAAATGGGCCTTGGAAAGGGCTTTCTTCCTCAGGCAGAACTGCCATTTGCACAGCAGTTTTGGCTTGACTACTTTTCTTTGGGTTTTCGCATAGCTGGGCTGTTGCATTCCTGGTCCTGGCTCTTTTCCACAGCAGAAACAGTTGATCACGCATAATTTGCAAGAGTACAATGTGGTTGTACCAGGGGCAGTATTTGGCAAGTAAAAAGCTGCGGAGATGAGGCTTCCCGGACTGTGTGAGTATGCACACGTGCGCCCAAAGGAGAAGGGGCTTCAGAAAATGTCAGGTCTTGAGAGTAGCTTCTGGAAAGATTTCCAGGACTTGGAATCTGTCATGATTAAAACCAGTTGTTCACTTTCTTATCTTCTGTCAAACTTGAGAAGTGTAATGACAGCTCTTAAAAGATCGCACTCTCCGAGGATTGGGAATGCTCAGATTGGCACGTGAGCCAGAGAGAGCGAGGGAGATAAAAGAAAACCAGGGGTGAAAGTTCCCTTCTGCGTGTCACAGAAATATGGGCATGCTTGTGTTTGCCTCCCCACTAATGATATAAAAACGTATCATCTCCAAATGTTTTTGGCTTTAGAGTGAAAATCTAAAAGGCAACTATTGGTATTGATATCACAAACACTGCTCTGTGCTTCAAAATGAACTATTTTGGCTCCTTCTGTGAAATGTCAGCTTGGAAAATAGGAGCTCTCTGTTGTGGCTGCCTCTGCTTGTCATATGTGTACACGCACCACACGCACACAAACAAATCTGTTTAGGGATGGCCTCTGAACAGGGCCTTTGGGAGGGTTACCATTGCACCATATGTAGGACTTTGATTTATAGTTATATTTTTCACAGCATGACACACATTGTTGGTGAGCTGTGGCTGTGATAAAATCATGGAGGTGTAAAGTTTCACTGGCTGGATGGTGAGGAGCAGGCAGGGAGGGTGTAATTCGAGTCAAGAGCTGCTCTCCAAATGAATGAACTTGTATTGTGGATCTGGTTACAGCCGGCACACTGCCTTAATCCATCAACAGCAAGTTCACTTACAAACCAGCCTTTGTTTTTAATCCATGAGCCTTTGGGGATTCACTATAATCAAATGGCCAATCACAGGAACACGTAAGAGGGAAAAAAAGGATTGCTACAGTGAAGTTTACTCTCAGCCACAAACTCTCTCTCAACCCCCCCCAGGTAATGAAGATAACAGTGTAATGCACAGCATCAAGGTTACAGGCATTAAAGCTCCTCCAGGTTGGAAGTTAAGGCATGGCAAACCAGATCTCGTTACTTTCTGGGAGAGCTTCTCTGAGGCTGGGGCAGGCTTTGATTTCAAACCATGTGTGCTCGCAGCACAGACACAGCCTGGTGATGGAAGACAGCCACGGGGATTGCAAGTGCTGCAGCTCACTTGGAGTTTTCTCCTGTTCTGGACAAATGAAAAGAACACCCTGGATCTTGCAATCAAAATGTGTCAAGCTAAAATAACATATGTTCCTTGGCAAGGGCCTGACATTAAGCCTTGGGGTGTGTCTATGTAAATATAAACAAATGCTTTTCTTTAAAAATGTGTGCATGTGTGTTTTATTCTTTCTCTGTTTATCATAAAACATAAACAAAGAGCAACCTTTAGGCTACTTTTTCCTGCAGGAGACTAAGCCAAACATCTACTCCTGCCCTACAGCCCACATTAGGATGGCAGACACATCCACGAGGATGGCAACAGGGACAGACCACAGTTCCCACGTTAGCACGGTAATATTTGGGTTTCTACTCCAAGCTCATAACTCTGGGCTAGCTGGGCCACCCTGCCAAGCTCCTGTCCCCACAGTCCCCCAGGATGGACCCAGAAGTTGAGGATGACTTGGTGCCATATGGCTGAGCTCCCCAGTGTGTGTGTGTGTGCTGGGGGGACACAGAGTGCCAGGGGAAGGTGGCAGGACATGCAGGCCATGCCATTAAAGGAGTGACAGATGGTGATGAAAGTGCCATAAAACTGCAGGCACTGACAGCTCAGGGCCAGCGCTGCAGCAGCTGCTGAGGTATCATGTTGTAGACAGCCCCCCGCCAGGGCACCCCCCTTACAGCGCCTGTCACAGGAGCTGTCACCTCTCACAAATCTGCCCTGTTCCCCCACACACCCACCCCACCCAGGGCTCCCTTACCCATGGGGTGAAAGGCGGGTGAAGGAGATGGCGGTGAGGGGCTTGTGGTGGGACTGACTGGGAGAAACCAGAGAATGAGAGCACTGCTAGGGAGACAAACACAAAGCCCCCTGTGCCAGAGCTTGGTGCCAGCAAGCAGCCACTGCACATTTCTGGGCACTTGTCCCCAGGCTGGCCTCCTAGCCCTGCAGGTTTCATATTCAGGTGGGCAGCTCCTTCCCAGACAAGCCCTCATTGCTAAGCTGTTCAGCTACTGTGAGCTCCCAGCCTCCTCCAGAGACTTCCATCAGACCATGCAATCTCTCTTGAGGTCTCATTACCATCATGGCAAAGAAAGAAATGTTCAGGCTCTCCTCTGCATGTAAACTCTGGATGACCAAAAATCTGGAAACAAGCACCACAGACTCTTCTCAGGAAAGGCAAAACTGGAGAACAATGCCCATGGGAGTTCAGCTCAAATGCCTTTTTTAAACCATCTTTCCCCTTTTAGATGTATATTTGCGTATTTGCGCGCGCACACACACACACACACACACACACTCTACCATAGTGCTGCCTGCTGGCCCAAACACAGATCAGGGGAGCACTGCAGGACTAATTCTTCTCACTTTGAGTGTGCTGGGCCTGTCAGTTTAACTAAGAGAGCACCCCAGCATCCCAACTGCATAACTTGAAGAATTTTGGTGCCTAATTAGCTTTATTTGCAGTCCAGAGAGGATGCAGCAGGGTCTCTATTGTTACTTACAGCCTGAAGAGCCTGTGGCAGGTGTTCCTGGCCAACCCAGCTTGAGCCCTGCCAAGGACAGATACCCAGAGGGTACCTGCTTTCCTCTCTGCACTGGGAAAGGAACAGGGAGACTCCTCACTGTGGAAATACTCTACAATAAACAGCACAGTCTGCTGGAAAAATTTAGTTGGATCACCTGTCATATGAAAAACTCTGCTCTCACCCAAATGAATACTTAAAAATGTGTTGACTTCAAAAGAAATTGCAAGATATTATATTTTTCTATTTTTTTTTTTAGGGAGTTATTTTTTACAGGCTGGGTTTTGATTTGTCCTCTTTTTTATTCTTTCATGACATAGTAGGAATAATTTACTAATACCAAGCCATTAAAATAGTTTTATAAGTTTGTTTTAAGGCTTTTTTTCTGAAGTAGGCTTTAGTATGTAATGTCGAGGAAAATATCTTGTTTCCTTTTCTTGACTCATTTTATGTAACACTTAGGCTTGAGATGTAGCTCAAAGTACAACTTTGGGGTGGGGGGAACCTGTCAGATGCTGATACACTGATACATTTTAATGCAAAATTTTATTTTGCCCCGCTCTCCCCTTTCTATTCTGCTCCTTACCTGTGCTGGAAGTCTTGAAAAATCCTTTCACCCTGGCGTGCCCTTCCTTTCCTTAAATTTACCTCATCTGGACTCTGTAGAAATTTTGTTTTCAGCAGTTTATTCCAGCTTCCCTTTGGACTGAGCTCTACATGGCAAGCCTGGAGTTATTTTCCATTTGCACCAGAAGCAATATAGCCGTGGCAAAGCCCCGTCCAAGGAAATGTCTTTTTTAGCAGCACCACTGAGCTCCTGCAAATGTCCATGTGGCTGTTCCTTAGAAAGCATCTGCTCTTTGGCCTTGCTCATTTACAGCCACTCCAAGTGCTGTAGGTCAGGCTGCCCAAAGACACACCCATGGTCTCCTCACCACTGAGCCTCCTGAAATCCATTTGATTTTGAGTGCCTTCTCTTCTATTTCTGTATCTTTCTTTGGATCAAAGTTTTCTAACGTTGCCAGTAATAAGGACCACTATTTTTGATTTGTATGGGTGTGGACTTCTGTGTAAAGCATTTAAGTCTTCTGACTAAGTACTTGCTACTCAGCACTAGCTTCTGTGGCTGCTCTCTAAGTCATCCATGGAGATGCAGATCACGACCTCGAAACCACTTTTCTGTGGTATTTTGGTTCCTAAATCTATACTTAGTTATGAAAATGGTACTTCTTTAGGAAAATACAGCTAACCAGGCTGTAACGTTAGAAAATACTCCCTACTTTCATTATCTCTACTCCTGAATCATAGTTTCAGTACAAGAATCTGTTTCCTTGAAAATAAACATAAGAAAAAGCTCTTCTGGGTGCTGAAAAATGTTTCCAAAATGAACTCTGCACACTTCAATACCAGAAAACTTTGTAGAAAGCAGAGTAATTCCCCTTCCCTTTCCCCTCATCCTGCCTCCTGTGAATGTGTTCATTTTCATTCACATTTCTGGAGCAGTTTAGGCCTCATAACAGCAAAGGAGGAATGAGAAAAGAAGTTTGGGTGTCATCACCACCACCGTTAGGATATTGGCAATAGTCTGTCACCTACTGGAAAATAAGACTGAAGCTCCCTGGTGGCAGTGCAGGCAGATAGTAAGTCCCCAAGGGCTCCCAGACATGCCCCTGGAGATGCTGGGGGCTGATCTGCTGGAGAGCAGCTCTGTGGGGAAGGACCTGGGGGTCCTGGTGGACAACGAGCTGTACCTGAGCCAGCAGTGCCCTGGGGAACAAGAGGGTCCGTGGAACCCTGGGATGTATCAGGAAGAGCAGTGCCAGCAGGTCAGGGAGTGATCCTGCCCCTCTGCTCAGCCCTGTGAGGAACATATGGAGAGCTGTGTCCAGATCTGGGATCATCAGGACAGGAGGGACATGGAGCTCCTGGAGTGGGGCCAGCAGAGACTCAGAGATAAGGAAGGGCCTGGAGCATCTCCTTGACAAGGAAAGGCTGAGGGAGCTGGGGCTGTCCAGCCTCGAGAGGGGTCCTCAGCCCTGGGTGTCCCTGTCTGCAGCAAGGGCTCAGAGCAGGGCCCAGGCTCTGCTCCGGGGGGCCCAGCAATGGCACCAGAGGAACGGGCAGGAACTGATCCCAGGAGTAACTTATTTACGGTGGGGCTGTCAGAGTATTGGAACTGCTGTCCAGACAGGCCATGGGGTCTCCTTACCTGGAGATAATCAACACCCACCTGGTACCTGATCCCGTGCAACCAGCTCCAGGTGATTCTGCTTCAGCAGGGGACTTGGGCTGGATGATCCACAGAAGCTCCTTTCAGCCCTCCCTTCCTGTCATTCCATGGATCCAGACACTTGGCAGAGTAACACTGAAGACTGATTTGGTGTCTTAAAGGATACATGAATATGTTACTAAAGGCTTGGGTCTACAAATGAATTTATAAATTTCCTTTAGAGAACTGGGCTCTTTTTGATGAATTTATTTCTTGTGTTACTGATTTTTTTTTTTGTTATTTGATTTAGTACTGTATGTTCATCCATTGACTGAACATGGATTGACAAACTAGGTTAAGAAAATACACAAATATTTGACATCATGGTTAAGTATCATCACCAAGCCTAACAGAAAGCTGGTAATTACACACACCTCTGTTTCCTTGTGCATAGAAAACCAAGCTCAGCTTGAGAAAGAACTAATATTTTGCTAAGGTAAGAAAGTTGAAATCAGGTAGTGTTGTTTTATTACCTTATTATTGATAAACATGGACTGCTAGAATGTTTTAGCAGTGATCTAGCCCAGCAATCCATTACTCATACAGTCCCTGTCAGTAAACTCAGGCCCTTAAATGGCTGAACTATTCTTAGCCTTATGTGGTGAATACACAGGAATGTTCATAGACAGAATATTAAGGACAGAAGATGGCCCTAACAGTGCTTGGCAAAGGGACATGGGATTTAAGGAAAGTTTCCTTTGATGCTGTTGACTCCTAACGACTGCCTTCTGATGCTGCCCCAACATATAAAATTAGCATTAAACTTGCATTCCAGATGAATGACAGGGAATAAAAAGGAAGAGGGATTTCATTTAAAGCCTATGGAACTAGATTCAAGCCCAGGACCTAGCCAGGTTTAAAACCAGGCTGGATCTCTTTAGCTGAAAATTCTCTGACTGAGAAACTCTCCAGATACTTCCTAAACAGTATCCTTCCCCTCCAATTTTGTTACAGGCAACAAAACATACCTGGTCCAAGTGCTGTTCGTGGCTGGCATGATTACCACTGGATGCCATGAAAGATGCTTTAGATCTGCAGCCATATCGCATTGAAATATGATTTGGAGGTTTCTCCTTTCAGAGATGGTCAGTGAACACAGGAGTCTTCTAAAACCCTGCTCTACAGTTGTGCTTGTTTGTTATAACCAAAGAAAGAGAAAAGATTAGCCAACCAAAATAAATACACTATTTAAGGAAAAGGGAGGGGAGGGATGACTTCTACAGCTGTCCTAAAAAATGAATCCATATAGTTATATTGCCTAACAGCCATGAGAAGGGACTGAACTGCAATTGCACATGAGTGTATTTTTTGGGGATGGATGGCAGGTATTTATACACTGTTGTAGAGCTTTGTGACTACCAGACTGCATATCTCTAAAAGAGTATTATTTTTTTTCACATTGAGAATGAGTCTTTCTTGAATTGTCTTGTAAACCACTGTGATTCTCACTGCAGTAAATGAAGCAAAGCCTTTTGCAAGGCAGAGATGAAGGATGGCTGTGAGGGAGGTACTTGACCCATTCTTTGTAGCCTTTCTGGGCTGCGACAGAGCAGCTGCTAAAATAGCACCACAAAAATGTGTGATACTTCGAGGGCAGAATCTCAGGACTCCCTCCTCAAACAAATCCAACCTGCCAAGCAAAAGCACCTCATGCAGCAGAAGAGAGAGGGAGGGAAGGCTCATTTCTGTCCTGGGATCAGGTGTGGGAACCTGCAGCCACCACTGCTGGAAGGTGGAACTGGGGGTCTTCAGCAGCCACGGCAAACTGGGCTTTTTTTACAGTTCCCGATCCCCAGAGCAGAACGTCGGGGTTGGTTTGGGAGTGACACAGAGGGGATGCTGCCACCTACTGAAATCAGCATTTTTAGCACTTGGGTTTCTCGACTGGGCTCCTCTCAGCCACTGTCTAAAAATACTGCACCATCGGTATGGTGTTAATCAGATTAAACAGCTCTTTCTCCTTCCTAATTGTTTCAGAAATTGAAAACGGCACTGTAAAAAACTCCACCAATCCAACCCTCAGGACCCCAAAACAAGCAATAGTCTATCATCAAACTGTACTATTATAAAGTTATTAATTTGAGAAGTGAAACCTTGCTGTAAGGGTGTATTTAAGCCCAGGCAAACTTTTAAGCTAGATCTGCTCTGGTTCTACTTACACAACCGAAAAAACGCAAAATTATTTTAGTGGGAGCGAGTTCACTCTGCTATTTTCTTCCAGGCTAACTCATTTAGTGTTGGACCAATAGCCTTGAACTACAAATTCGATATTAATTACTCCAGGGACTAGAGATGGCTTTAAAAATCTTGACTAAAAAAGCTGAGGTTAGATTTTAAGAGCTCTCTTTCTCTTTTCTGTTCATAGACACAACTCTTTCATGGTGATAAAACAAATTCCTGTCCTCCATATCAATGAACATGCATAATAATGCCAGGCTGGAGAACAGCACTTTCTCTTTTCAGCAGGTGGAAGAAGTACCCCAATGTCCTTTCTTCAGATATTGATTATTGCTGCTGTGCTGCCACCCAGCTATGGAGAGTCACTTCACTGGCAGCTGCTTATCAGCAAGGACTGAAGTAGTCCCTACATTTCCCTTAACTCCTGAATGGAATAGTGAATGCCTGCAAACCCCAGGGGGGAGGCTGGCTCAGAATGCTTTGGGAACACAGTGACATAACACTCACACCATGGGCTCTACACCAAATTTACCAGAAGTATTCAGCAGCAACCAAAGCCATAAATAACAACAATAAAACACAGAAACTCAGAAGTCATCTCAGGCACCTTCCACAGCAGATCTGACCTACTCTGGATACTGTTTCTGCTGACCCACCAGTAATTTTATTGCTGCAGAGGCAATGCAGCATGTCAGGCTGTGAGAGATTTAGTCTTTTCTGGCATCCAGCTGTTTGCTGTTTGCATTGGCTGTTGCTGAAGTCTGGGAGATAATACAGGTGTTCTGCGCTGCTAGAGCTTACTGTGTTGCGGAGAAATCTGGGCAAGGATGGAGTGAGGATTTGTCTACCTTGGTGAGTAAGAACAAGCGGTCTTGGAGAAGGAGGGAGAGAAAGGTCAAACAGGCTTCTTTTTGGTCCACCTCAAACCTAATGGAGGCCTACTGAACCAGGCTCCCCCTCATTAGAAAGAGTGGACAATATAGAAATAGAGATCTCTGTTAGCTGCTTTGTTGGGTTTTATCACATTTTTGCAGGTCAGTTGGATGACTCATACTGCTGCTCCTACAGTGAACATCTGACCACATCCTCCAGACGCTGAAAATGTTTGCAGTCATATGTTTGGCAAGTTAGCACTCATGCCTAGCTCACAACTTAGAGCCATCCTCAATCTACAGACCGAGGCAAACTGAGGTGTTGACCAACTGACCATTGCTTCATCTCTTCAGGTGAAGCAATTTGTCCAAAGGTGGGGAAGAGCCTCAGTCAGGACACAGGTCACAGAGCCTTCCTGATCTGAGCAGAATGTTTGGATAACCAGCCAGAGCAGTCAGGATAGTTCCTGCTGAACACCAGCTCAGGCGAGTGCTGTCTATCTGTGGTATCAAGGAAGAAACACAAGGTAATTCTACATGTCTGTTTTTATAAAAATGCTCGACAAATATCATGAGCAAATAAACAGCTGCCTCTGGGCTATTTACAGTGCTGTTAACCAGCTTTTAGGCTTCAAAATTGATCACCAGAGTCAACAGAGGGTTGAACAAACATATCCATGGTTGAGTATTTGTATTTGAGATTAGGTACACATATACAAGTGTGAATGCGTGTGTTCAGCCAAACTATTGAGGAACTGAGCCTAAACCATAAATGGCATTTTGGTCAAAAAGCAATCAAATTATTCATGCAGCCAACTCACACTTGTCCTTATCTCCTTGCAACTCAACTGAGCACTTATTTGGAACCCTTGCCAATACTTTAATATAAAGTTTGGACCTGATTTTTTCTTTAATGAGTTGCTTTTGGTTTTCTCATTTTTAATTCTTTCTCCTCTACCTATGTCTAAAGCCTTAGTATGCTTTGAAAGGAGTAGTTCAATAGTAAAGGTTCTCTCCACACCCCTGGGAAAACAAGAGAACAGCCAGAGCACATTCTTGCTGGAGCTCCTCTCAGGAGTGCAGCATCAGGAAAAAAAAATTCAGAGAGGCCTATTTCTATTTCAGGCTTTATTTTTCCCAAATAAGAAAGTGCAAATAAATTAAACCCCACAAGTGCTCCAGGGTCTGAATCTGTGCCTCTGCAGCAATGATATGTGAGCAGGGAGATGTACTCAGATGGGTGGATACTACAGCTATTCTGGAGGGACCTGGAGAAACAACAGAGCCAGAAATAACCCAGTGGTAAACTCAAATGAAGGCAAACAGTTTGGCTTTTTCCAAAGGGTGTTTATCTTGTTTAACAGTCTTTTTTACCCAAATCTTCAGGGAGCTATGACAGCTTGAGATCTGCTCTTTTCACAGTGCATCATTGAACTAAAATACCAATAAATGATTGCAGTATATCAGCTTTATAAGTCTCTCCCCTTAGGCATTTAATAAAAACTCTGAAAACAAATCTGTCCAAATGTGGGATAATTACACACAAAGCAGCATCTTTGGGGAAAAAAAACACAATAAATTGTATAACACAGTTATGGAACATTGCACTGGACAGGGAACATCTACCCTTAGGGAAAAGCATGACTCCAAGCAGTGGTTAGCAGTTAGAGGCTCCACCAGGCTAATCCAGGTTCCCAAATCTGGAATGCAAGGAGGAGCTACTTGAAGGCAGAGTGCAGGTTTTAGGCGCTGGTGGGGGAACTCATAGTGCCTGAGTCCATCCTATTTAAAAAAAAAAAAAAATTAAAAGTGCCCCATTTTCTAGTAGTCTAGTATCTTTTGTCAGCACTAAATCTTCATGGGATGAAAAAGGAGATTAAACCCAACATCATTCTTCTGTTCTGTGTATGAGATTAGAGGTATAGGGGTTTGTGTCCTGAATAACAAGCTACTTGACTACAGGCTGGTTTTTAACAATGCCACATTTTTATATTAAAAAAAAAACAAACCCAAGCTGCATGCACTGTAGCTACACACCCTGTTTCACTCTGGGTCTGTTTTAACAGGGTTTTAAAGCCATTTCACCTGAGTGCCTGCTGATTACCATGCTGAGTTTTTTAAACCAATCCTTTGAATTCACTTCCTTTCTGTGTCCCTAGTGCCCATTCACCTACAGAAATATAGAGACAAACAAGGCCACAGGTGCAGAAAATTGGGCCTTTCCTGCTGTTTATTACAATGTTGACCTTGGGGATTTGTTGAGTCGGTGAGGGGAGAAGGAAAGAAAAAGAAGAAATACACACTTTGCAATAGGATTCTGCTAAAATCCTATTTTCCTTTTCTCATGAAGTTAAATAAAAAACAAAACAAAAAACAAAAAAACGAACCAACCAAAAAAAAAAAAAAAGCATCTTCTAGCTGGCAACAAACACAGACATTGAATTATCAGAAGGTGAAATGGGGGCAGGGCCATTTCTTTTGCATCTCTGAAGGGCTTTTGGATTAACCACTGCTGACCAGAAAGCCTGCTCTTCCTTCAGCCCCCCTCCCTCTCTGCACTTTGCCTTCTGGTTCTTCTGGGGCATGAGAATTTGCCTTCCCCTGTGGTCATCTTCGTGGTCACCCAGCTACCTGGTCGGTGTCACACAAGCACTGGGGGACACAGTCACCTGCTTGGCGTGTCAAGGACGTGCCTTGTGCTGAGCGGGCAACCTTGGAGACGAGTCCTCTCACAAAGGCATGGCCTGCACCCAAAACTGGGTGGCCTCGCACCTGAGGCTGCACTGCCAAGGGAGCCTTGGCTTCCCTCCAGGAGCAGAGTGGGATCCCCAGAGGAAGGGAGCTTTGCCCATAAGAAGAGTTCAAAACTTTCTGGATGTAAACTGGCAGTAGTGAGCGGGTCAGGTGTTAAAAATGTCCCTGCTGGCTGGATGGGGAGGGTGGGTGGGTTACTGCCACCCAGGGCTTACCTGGGGCCACCTGGATGCTGAGGCAGGGCAGCACACAGGGGTTCAGTAGGACAGGGGTGTGCTGGAGTGTGGCTGTGCGTAAGGGTTCAGCTTCCTTGCCTGTCTGTAAAGGTGGTTTTGCCAATTTGTGTGGCTTGATCTCAGTGGATTGATTATGGGAATGCATCTAGTAAGGGACAGGCCCTCATTCAAAGACCTCACAGTTGATTTAAAATTCAGAGACCACAAATGGGAGAAAAGATGTGTTATGCCCAAGATTAACAATGTTGATTTGATGTGCAGAGAGTATAAACTGCATGTTAGGGGTGATCTTTCTCATCTGGAAACTGAACGTATTTCTACTGAGCACCAGCTCAGTGCCTTAACTGGATGCGTGCTAAAAGGGAAGTGCTTCTCCTCATGCTCATGCAGATTTAACCTGTGATTAGAGAGGTTTTTTTTGGTGCTTAGGCCTTTTGGAAGTCAAGTTGCATCTGGTCAGACTGGCCTGGAGGTCATGGTTGTGCTTGGTTAGGCACTCTGTGTTCTGCTGTACATCTCAGCTCAGAGCTGACCTGCAGAGAGCAACCTGCTCCTCCAGAGCCAGCTCTGAATTTCACTGTCCTGTTTGCACAGGTCTTTCAGGGGTCTTACAACACAGGGACACCTCTTATGTGCTTGCTTAGGAATATCAATGGGTGTTCACTTATTTTGTTGGAAAGTGGGTGCCAAAACCAAAAACCCTCTGAGAAACCTTATCTGCAACTCCTGATCCAAAGCACTTTGCAGCACTTTTGTTGCCCAACATGACCAAGAGGGGGTCTGGAGAGCAGCTTGTGCAAGCCCTACCTAAGGCTGAGCTTTGGTAGGCAGGGATGTCATGACTATGATGAGCTCAGCTCTTGAGTCACAGACAGCGAATTCTCACTGGTTGCTACTTGATATTAAATTTTATCAGTGATAGGCAGGAGCCATTCAAAGTGTGGCCCCGTATTTCATGGAGTTTTTTTCCTCTCTCAGCACTGTATTTCTCTGCCATGATAATTCACATGGCCTTGTGCCTGATGCTTTACTCTCCTGCCTGTGCCTGCAGCACAGCCATTCCACAGAAACACTTCTCTGTGCCTTTGTCATCAATAAATGCCACCAAAAACTGTAGGTGACAAACTCAGGTAACACAGCCAAGGACAGCTGGCCCAGCAGAAGAGGGGCTTCAAGCAGGTTGAACTCTCTCCTGATAACATAGAGACCTCCCTCTCTAGGGGCTATAGATAGATTTTACCTGTAATTTTTAAGGTACTGTGCAGCCACAGATAGCCATCAGCGAGAAATTTTAATTTCCATCAATTTCCTTTTTCTGACATATGACTTGGAATAGAGGTCCTGGAATTTTAAGACTGATGGTGTCAATATGCCATAGTTGGTGTTAATTACTATTTTCTGCCTTCTCTGGCTTAGACACACTCACCTATTACCAGTTGTGCTTAAAAAGCAATAAAATATACACAAGTTGTAAGAGTTCCCCTCCACCCCTCGTGGTCACTTTGATGAGCTAAGCAAAAAACACAGTTTGCTTTCTCTGAGTTAGGAATTTAGGTTGTATTAGTTAACAAACCTCAGGTATGAAAATTAAGCAAGTCTTTTCTGCAATATAGACAGGACTTGATTTTAAGTCCCAAAATGAAATTAATCTTAGCCATTTTTCATGTAAACTCAGCTTTCTGTATTTCTCATTTTCATTTGTTCAATTTTCCGTCTTGGAATAATTACTGTAAGTGAAAAAGAATGTCAAAACCCCTAGTTATTACAAAAAAAGCACACTGGAACTCTCATTCTAGTATTATCACTTCATAAAACTGTACATTATTGGAGTGGCCGTTCTGGGCCAAACATGTGCTCCATGTAACCCAGTATCCTGTCTGGTACCATGATTAATTGAGGAAAGTGGAGAAGAAGATAAAAAAATTATCTTTCCCCCTGCTCTTCTTTCCCACCTTCTAGTAATCAGTGGCTTACAGACACAAAATGTGTTGTAATAACAGGGATATAATGTTTAAAAGAAATCAAAATTAAATTACTGTTCACTTACAATAAGTTAGTTGATCTGATTTTATCACAGTATCTGCTTTTAAAATTTTTGGTTAATTTTTAGAAGGAAACATGTATCTTTATGCCAGCTCTAGAGAATGAAGCTGGAAATATTCCACTCAAATTGTTGTACCCAGGAAGAAAGAGGGTTCAGCTGGAAAAGAAATTTTAACTGAAGAAATGACCATGTCTGCCAAGGTGAAGGGAACTGTGAATTTTCTCCCATCCTGTTCTATAGAAACTACCTGGAAGTGAGGTTTTTAAATTACTTTTTTTTCCTTTTCCCCACTCTGCATTGATTCACATTCTTTCTTTATCCTCCTTCCTTCTTACTCCTTGTAGTTCTTTATTCCCACTGTCTCTTTTCTCAGTTACATCTTAGGAGAATGGAAATAAACACCCAGTTAAAAACTTCAAACCTATAGGTACACATTTGCTTAGAAAACCTGCAGGGATTCCCCCCAGCTCAAGCCCTTTTTAAAGAAACACATCTATTTAGACAGTTAGTTTCTCTATCAATCTGTGAGAAGTTAATACAGTTTTGTGTCATTTTGGTTATGGAAACAGCCCTGTAAAAATACCTTATGGTCCACTGAAGCCTGCCCTTGTAACCCCAATAAATACAAATCACCCTAGAACTTATCATGGTAAGTTCAAATATGTAGCTAATGTAATCTCAAAAATCCTTCACAAAAAGAAAACAAATGAGCTCTTTTTAAACCCCTAACTTGTTGCTCTTGACTTCAGCTATTTGTTCAATATTTCAACAACGCTAAACAAATGTGCCGGAAATACTTATCATTTCTGAGTCACCCCCTTGCTATCCCACACTCCAGACTCTTCAAATTAGGGACTCTCTTAAAAAGATGAATGTGATCCATTCTCTTGGTTTCTTTCATTTTGGTATTGTCTTCAGCATATCCCTGGAGAGTCTCCTATTATCAAGCTGCCTAATTCTGGCTAATCTTTCTAGACAATTAATTTCCCATCTCCCTGTGACAGGCTGCTTTGGCTGCTCTGTTCTGTACCTTTTCTAACTCTGAAACATTAGTGTTATTAGTGGCAGACAGCAGTATATTTAATACCCAGCTTATATGCCACATTAAGGTAGATTTTTCTGTTATTTATATTCTGTACAAAACTATCAATGAAGTTCAAACTATTTGTGTTGCAGCAGAGCATTACCCACACCTCCTCTGTAATACAGGGCAATTAATTTGCACTCCATTGTTTATTTACACATGTGTATTTCAGACAACCAGAATCTGCCCTCATTCCTTGTGACTTGTAATAAAATAGAAAGCAAAATGCCTGTTCTCTGAACACACACTACATAGAAGTGCTCTGGATGCTGTGGATATCATAGGGAATATGACCAGACAAACGGTGGCATTTTATTATTTAGCAACAGTATTTCACTAATGATCATCGAGAACTACCTTCATGTCATGGGACACAGGACAAAGCACCTTGATTTCCACATTAAACTCTGATTTCAACCTAACTTCTCTTCCAGAGATACACAAGAGCTCAGTTCTGAGAGTCAGCAGCAGTTTTTGTGCCTCTTTTTCTGAGACATCTGCATGACATCTAATTTTTTAGAAAATGTTTTTTCCTGTGAAGGAGTTCTGACATAGAAATGTCAAAACTGAAAGTGGCAAAAGTAAAATAATTTCTTTTGGGTAATTTCAGTGTTCATGGCTCCTGTGTCTTCTTAAAGTGGAAAGAATGGGAAAGAAAACCAGTGCTGTACATGATATTTTCAGGAACATGACCCTGGTCTTTGACATATCCATTTTCTTTTTTAATTCAGCTTTTAGAGTGGATTGGTAACAGTGGAAGTAAAACAACAGCAGCAGCAACCAGCTACACCTTGCTCTTCCCAAGGCACAACTGATTCTGCCTCTCTTTTATCTTTTCACTTACAACTCCACAACTGTTAGATTTGTGTCAGTGAGACAAAATCACATAAATGCAGCAACATTTGTATGAAAAATCTGTGTGCTTCTTTTTCCTTCATTTCCATCATTGCACTAGGACCACAAATGGCAGAAAACCAACTTTGAAATGTGCCTGATGTTTTGTTCTGTGAGTGCTTCTACTCTTACCCTAAAGAATGGAAGCAGTGCCAGATGATTGAGCTAATAAATGCCAATTTTAGAAAGGACTATTTGGGATCAACTCATATGTAAACAGTTCTAAAAGGTGAGAGTAAATCAGAGGACTGGCTACATATACATCAATAAATCTCTGTTTACTTTTACTCAGAGGCATTGGACAAGTGAAAGATCAGAGTTCACTGCAATGCCATGAAGGAACTACAGGTAGCAAGTTTCGGTCTCAGAGGTTTTTGGGATTATTCCCAGGCCACCCAAATGCCACCCAGCTGTCCCCACACCTCCACCGTGTTACCTGTGCAAAAATCACACCCATGCTGACTTTCAGTATGAGAAAAGGCTGTGCCAAAGGCTGAGGCAGGGACTTGTGAGGTTGCTTAATTCTGCTTTTGGCTGCTCTTGAAGCTGTCCTGCGAGGAGCTCTTTAGGCTTTGATGCAGCCCAGACTCCCAACCTTAATGTGCTAAATACATTGTCCACTTTGGATTGTTCACTTAGCTGCCTCAAATGCCTTCTATCTTTTCCTGTCTGGGTACAATTAAAATTGCAGGATATTTGGCAGACAGGCTGAGACTCTTCCACCACTCTCAGCATCCCTTTGCAGTATTGTGAAGAATGATCAATCAAATAGCTCAGTCTCACCTATAAACAATGCATTTTAACTGTCCTGACAGGTTTGTTTGAGGCAGTTTAACACCCAGACTCATGCAGAAAGCTGTCCTGCTCTCTGTGCCAGCCTACACTTCCATTCACAAAGAAAAATTGGGGAAGCCTGAATGAATTTATCAGCGCGCTAAATACAGCATATAATAACAAATAAAATCAACCTATAAAAAGAAGAAATGGCCACTCAAGAATAGGAAAACTCCTACATTCCTCTCTTGTAGGCCTTCACATGCATGTCTTAATGATGTTTTAATCTCATTATATTTCTTATGCCTGGTACATCCCCAGGTATGCAGAGGAATACCTGAGAACACCGAACACTCAGCCTTTGTGCAAAGTAACTCTAATTATTAAGAGCTGCTATACTGCTGATTATATTCCAGGGAGTTTCTTGAGCAGTGATTTTTTAAAAACCCTCTTTGCATTCACTTCATTTATGGACCCAAGCATACCTACCTAGTGTAAACATGTCCTGAGCACAGAAAATAAATAGACAAATAAATAAAGAAGGAAAAATTCATTTGTGCAGAGGCCAGAATAAATATATGCTTCATAACAATATCAATTCTGAAAGCATTTAAGAACTTTTTTTTCCCATGAAGTTTGCACTCAGCTTTCTGTGCACTTATATTCCTGACCTTGTGCAAAAGAAAAAGACATTAATTATACATCTCTTCTAGATTGTAAGAAATAGAAACAAACCAAATACAATTCATATTTTACCAATAACATCCAGAGTGGATAATACATTAAAAAAAAATGCTGTAACTTGCACTATTTTTCCTCACCTTATTTCTATCTTCTGGCTTTCAGGATGAAATTTGAAAGATAACTTTTCCCTGCCAGATTTTGTTTGACATGTCTACATCTTAGTCAAGAAATACTGGAACCCATTTTCTGTTGGCACTGAATTGCAGCTGCATTATTCAGTGTAGTTCCTGTCCTGTTCTTTTCTCAGTATCCATTTCTTTGCTCACAACTTGGCCTGTGCTGTTTCAATTAAATTAGAAGCACTGTTAGTTTGTCTGAAACCAAACCCTCTGGTGCTATAAAGCAGCATATCTGTGTATGACAACAAGCACAGGAGGGGCTCTATCTTTTGAAAGTTTATTCTAATGTAACAACCCCCAATAGATTACAGAATTGGATTCAGCCTAAAGCCACTGTTATGCATTTTATGAAAAGTTGATCTAAAAAAATATATGAAATTGGCAATTTTGGGGAAATAAAAAGTTGTCTGAACAATTTAGCTGCATAAACTTTCATTCTAAAAGTTGCAAATCATTAACTCAGTGTCTTTTTATAGATCCCCATACTGGTGAGCTTGTCCCAGAATATTTTTGTGTCTGTGTGCATTTGCACTTTCAACACATTATTTTGGTTCTTTGCATACCCCTCTCTGTGTTTGTCTTCTGAAAACTACCTGAGCCAAACAGCCAAGAAATTAAGAGCAGGTTTTTACCCTCCCTACATTTTTTGGAAACTGTAATTTTAGCCCTTGTATATGTGAACTTATGTGAGCCAGAACTACACCTGTACTTCAGCAAGAAACAAAATCATATATTTTTTTCTGCCTGAGAAAGTACAATTCACCAACACAGCTCAGACAGAAAATCCTTCACAGGGAGTGCACAGGTCTTATGTTATCTCCCAAGTAACACAAGCATCTGAGGAAACCACATGAAGAACTAGCTTGCACTCTGGAAACTTGAGGAGTTCTTTCTGTTTTGTAAAAAACAGATCTTCATGTATATGGTTCATTCATTAAAATCAAATTCCTCATGATATGGCTGCAACACCTGAGCACCAAGGCAAACATAAAGACCCTTCCCCAGCTTCTTCTTCCACTGTACACTTTCAGTATGTGCTGCTCTCTTCCCTCTTGAGAGCTCCTTTGTCTCTGCTATCACCTTATTTACTTATTTATTTCTTACAGCATGGCTCCATGCAGATGATTTGTGTGAACCCAACCTACTGGTCACAGCTGAGAGCACCACTGCCCAGAGAGTACACACACAGACTACAAGGAGGATCCACTTCTGAGAAAGTATCCCAAGGTACACTTTTGGCAGGGATAAATATTCTGACCCTGCAAAGCTTTTCATCTGACAAGTGGCTCCCAAGCCTGTGAGAACTTCACATGGCCACAGCAGGAGGCAGCAGGTGTGGGGTTGCTGCCAGTCCAAGTCCATCCTGAGGTCCTCAGCAGGGAGAGGGTGAAGCAGCTCCATTTCCAGGTCCCATTGTGGAAACACCTCAGATATTCCTGTGTTTGTGACCATGTTTAGAGCCTGTAAACATGTATCTGCTGGGCATACTGGAGTGCTGCAGAAGGAAACAGCTTCCTGTGCACTTCCCACATCTCCTGCTGGCCCCCAGGGATGTGCCACTCATGTGCTCTCTAGTATTTTTATCCTCCTGCTTGGTCTTCTCTTGAACCTTTATGCCATAATGCCACAGTAAAGTCAGAGCTACGTTTGTGACATTCCAGTTGGCAGCAGAGAGGCTGACAGCAACACCATCCCATGGGAGAAAGGTGAATAAGGAGAGAGGGCAAAAGAGCTTCTCAGGAAGGCCTGTCTCTCATTCCCAAACCTGAACTTCAGGAAAAATGTCTTCTTTCCCTGCCAGCTGAGAGGAGAACATAATTTGGAGGTAAGAAAGGAAGTGATAATCTGCTGCTTGTATATCATTCACTTAGTAGCACAACTACAACTTCCTTTAATAAAGAAAAAGCCCACATACAAACACCATTCCCTCCGCCTAACGATTTCATATACTGTTTGTTTGCCTTTTATTTTCTTTTTTAACAACCCTCTTTTCTGCTCCTTGAGCTGTACAGTAAATGCCACCGCTAATGAGATAATACCAGTGTGTTTGAGAGCAGACTGACCCCGGTGTTTTCAAGCAGTTTCAGCTCTCGACAGTCAGGAGCCTGCCTAATGTTTTGTGGCTGCCTCTGGTCACTGACAGGGTACAAACTGCCTTATCTCCCAGTGGGAGGGAGCTCATTGCCAAACCCACGGCTACTTGACTGAGGAGGCGTCTGCAGTCATTCACACACACGGCCTGAGCCATGCACAGGGCCTGGAACAAACATCCCAAAATAGCTCTGCTCTGAATGGGATTCAATTTTTCTCTGCATGTCAACAGATGACATGCATTGTCACAACTGCTGTGTAGGGTTTGAGAGGCTCGGTTAAGCATATTACAGTTAAACGCCCATTGTTCAGCATTTCTGCAGCTTGGGCACTTTCTCAAATATCCTCCTTTACTTCTTGCAAAGCCCTTTCAATGACCCTTTTTGTGTCAATGTAGAGCTCAGCTCACAAATCAATTGTTCTATTTTTATTTCCAATAGTTCACTTCCTTCCAGAGCGCTCAGAGGACGATGCCATGCATTTTGTCACCAGCTCTGGCCAATATCCCCAAGAACTCCCTCACTGGGCAGGAAAACAGGATTAGCAGGGAAGTGGAGAAAGCAATAGGAGTTCAAGCAGTGGTTCAAGCCCCATTAGGGCTGTTGGTGGAGGTCTGGGAGATGGATATTCCCCAAACCGTAGTAATATCCCAGCTGACAAGGGGATGTCACACACACAAGCCCAGGGGAACTTGTGGTTTATGGAAGGAGGGAGGGGACACTGCTGCGCTGCACTTCCTAGGGAGTTCATCCAGAGCTCCCCAGACTCTGCCCACACTTGGCAAAGCTTGTCCGTGACTTCCCAGCCCAATGACTCACTGTGCGTGAGCAGCAGGACTGATGCCAAATTTCTTTCCAGGATCTCCGATTCACAAGACTTTCTAGATCACTTGACAAAGTCTCAAGTCCAGATTGTCAATCTGGCTGCTTCTGGTGCTGCTCAGCTCCTCACCTCTTCCTAGGAACAGAGGGTCCCTCAGAGAGGACAGGGACCTTCAGCATGAGCAAGGATGGCTCCTACAAGATGACCCTACTTCTTATTGCATTTTATTTTATGTTAGTGTACTGCTGCAGTACATAATGACGGCATACACTACAAGAAATAGCAAGTTCCTCCTGACCTCTGTATAAGGGAGAAATTGTCATCACAGACAAAATAAACACTCAAATTTCACATATATATCAGAGCACACATAACACTGTGTTATTAATGGATGAAGTCTATTCCTGAAGGAGCATCCTGCTTCAATTTAAACAAAAAAAAGGGCAAAAGCAACATGGGAATCCCATGAGGTTGAACAAGACCTAGTGCTGGTGCTGTACCTGGCTCAGGAGAACCCCTCAGAGCAATCCAGGCTGGGGATGAGCAGATGGAGCAGCCCTGGGAGAAGGACCAGGGGGTGTTGGTGGTGAGAGCTGGACATGGCCCATCCCACAGACCCCCCATGCCCTGGCCTGATCTCCCAGCATGGGAAACAGGAAAGGGGAGATTCTGCCCCTCTGCCCCGCTCTGCCGAGTCACCCCTGCAGAGCTGCCTCCAGCCCTGGGCCCAGCTCAGGAAGGACAGGGAGCTGCTGGAGCCAGGCCAGAGCAGGGACACCAAGGGGATCAGGGATGGAGCAGCTCTGCTGGGAGAAAAGGCTGAGGGAACTGGGATTGTTCAGCCTGGACAAAAGAAGGCTTTGGCATGACCTCATTATCCCATCCAGTGCCTGAAGGGAGCCCACAGGAAAGATGGAGAGACTCGACACAGGCCTGGAGTGGCAGGACAAGGGGGAATGGCTTCAAACAAAGAGAGCAGGTTTAGGTGGAATATTGGGAAGAAATTCTTCCCTGTGAGGGTGGTGAGGCCCTGGCACAGGGTGCCCAGATAAGCTGTGGCTGCCCCATCCCTGGCAGTGCCCAAGGCCGGGCTGGATGGGGCTCCAAGCAACCTGGGATAGTGGAAAGTGTCCCTGCTCATGGCAGGAGGTTTTGAAACTGGATGAGCTTTAAGGTCCTTTCCAACCCAGACCACTCTGTGATTGTGTGACTCTGTTCTGTGAGAGTAAATGAGTGCAAGGCCACAGGATGGGGTGTGAAGGACAAGGCGAGTGCAGGACCAAATCACTGCTCCAGTGCTGACCCCATTTGTCCAGGCACCAGTCACTTGTGTTGGTAGAAAAGTGTCCTGTGTAGGGAGCTTGCTGAAGCGATACTGATTTTAAAAAAGCCATCGATTTCATTCAAAGCTTTTCTTTTTTCTCTACCTTGTACCAAAATTAGGTTGTCCCCCTACACAAAAGTAAACCGAAAATACCACGAGGTGTGATACAGCACGATGACTTTTTCATTATGACTGGCAAAGAGGAATCTTCCCTACTCCTCAGAGGTACCAGCTGAGGAGATGATTGCACCCTATGAGAAAATAACAGCCTGCTCACAAATGTATCTTCCTATTTAAAAAAAAATTCAAGCAAATCACTCACACATGTAGCTTTTAAATCAGATTTATATGAACAGAATGACAAGCTTACATCAAATGTCAAGTCAGAGCTTATCACAAATACACAGGAGGGATTAAAAAAGAAATCCATCAGTAGAATCAAAGCTGCATTAACATAATGGCACAGTCCTAAATAAAAGTACTTCACAATACATTCTTTGAAAAAGAGAGAGAGCAAAAGAGAGTGCAAACTATGTATTTAATGTGTGCTTAAGCAACTGTAACAGCATAGTAAGAGCTTGTATTTTTTCTAGCACAGCCCTCTGTCATAATCCCATTGCATATTTTCAAATGTATTTTTAAATTGCTCAGCTTCTGTCAACAGATTCATTCAGGGCTGTGTTATTAAAAAGGTGAATGAAAAATCCACTCTGACCGACACACCTACAATGAAGGATCACTAAATCACCCCTTTCCACACTAAAATAAAATTAGAAATCACAGAAATCAAAAAAAAAAAGGAAGACAGTCCCTGTATTTAGCTCCAGCATGCCAGGATGATGCCAAATATAATTCAAGACTGATTTCCATTAAAAAGGTACCGACCAAAAAAAAAAAGTTAGAAGTGTTTACCTTGCCTGACTTTGCATGAGTAAACATTCCTGCATCCAATGTAAGGGCTATATTTAGAAATGTATCCTACCAGGAAACTAAGTAGGCTTTGGGGAAATCAAAACAGTCCAGGGCTTGACTCTGAGGCAGATGAAGTCAACAGAGACCCCACCCAGACTCAGAAAGCACAGCCTCTCTCACCCCAGCGTGGGCAAATCCCCCCTCCCAGGCTGCCCAGGGAGAGCAGGGCTGCTGGAGCCATGGGAAGCCACACCAATTACTGAAAAAGGAACAGCACTATTGAAAAAATGTTATACAAGCAGTGGTAAACCTCAGTGGCCTGGGTTTGAGACAACAGAAAATCCCTTTGACGAGTAGTAAACACACTAAAAATAGTGCTTGGTTCTTTTTAAAGTCAGCCTAAAATAAATCTCTCTGCTTTTTGTATCCTGTTCTGCAGTTTCATAGGAAGGTGCCCAGCAGTCATTTGCCAGCAGTATTAATGAGTGAGGTCTTATTCCCCAGCCTGTGCTGTAGCATAAAGCAAGCACAGAAGATCACAGGACTATCAAGCAAGGACCACATCTCAAGAGCAAAATTCCAGCCTGTGAGGAGTGCCTTTACCTCATAGTGAGATTTTAATGTACCAAATATATTTGGAAACAGAAAAATACTGACTTCAATGTCCTGAGCAACCAAGAGAGAAAGGATAAGGGATAATCTGACTGCAGTGTTCTTGCTGCTTGTCCAGACCATAATCTGGACCATTTCCACCTGGTTAAAGACTGAGCTCCCCTCCAGGCCTCAGCTGCCAGTGGGAGAACATCATCCTCAGCTGATAAGGAAGTGTATCTCTTTCTACACCAGGCACAGGGATTGGATGGATCCCCTCTCCTTTGTGCTTGAGCTCGTTATCAAGACTTCTTTAACAGCCAGTGGAGAGAACCAAGTACTTCCAGAGAAAGGAGCACCTGTGTCAGACATATGTTCTAGGATGAATTATATGGGAAAAAATTATTTTCTTCTAAATTTCCAATACAGGTAGTTAGCTCAGACTTAAATTTATATCTTATAAATTAGATCCTGGGCTGGCTTGCTCCAGTAAGCAGTACTATCTGTGCAATCACCATAATTTATTTTATCGCCCATGTTTCTTAGGTGCACAGAGTATGTATGACATCAACACCTATCCTGTAGTGATTGTGGATGTCACTACCCTGGCTCTTGTGGGGGTGGATGTGGAAATATAATTTCTGTAGTTCTAGTAAGAATTTCATTTTGACTTCCACAACAAGTGATTCTGTGATCATAATCTTCTCATTTAGTAACTGAATATCTCCAAACTATACTTGTATTTCATTGCTGTATCTTTTGCACAGTTACAGCTATAGTGAACTCATATCTAAAATCTGATGTATTCTTTAGCTTTCAGTTAATCTCCATGGTCATGAAAGTAGTAGATGGGGGGGATAAAAAGTCTTTGAACATCTGGCACAGTAGTTTTCTTTTTACTAGTCTCCTTGTGAGTAAATTTAAAAGATAAATACACTGTTCATAGGAGCTTCTTTTTGAATATAAGCAATTATGATGCAGGTTATGAAACAAGGATGGGAATTCAGTAACCTGTTTCTTATCTTGCAATGTGCAATCATACATTTGGAATATAGAGCAGAATTACCATAAAAGCCAAGAATGGGGCTCTGAGCAACCTTATCTAGTTGAAGAAGTCCCTGCTCATTGCTGGATTGATCTTTAAACGTTGCTCCCAAGTCAAACCATGCTGCGACTCTACCATGTACAGCATCAGAATTTTGGGAACCTGGCTCTATTATCATAATCAAATCAATTGTGCTCTTGATGGCAAAATATTTTGTCTGATCCCTGCAGAACTCATGGTCTGGATGAGTTGAGCTCATTGTTCACCCCAGACTGTTTTTCACTGCTGTTTTTCAGATGGGGATGTTGAGGGACTTGTCTGTAGAAGAAAAGGTGTGGTACAGAAGCAGTGGAGGCAGAAGCAGCACCAACTCCTGCTGCCACCTTTCTGAAGAACCAGCGAAGTGGAACTTTTGCCATGTGTTTTTCGTTATAAAAACATAAGGAAGAGCCCATGCTGAGATATCTGAAGATATCTTTGGTAGAGCAACATACTAGCCCTAAAATCGTTTCAACGTTCCTCCTCATCTAGCAATTACTGAAGCACAAATATATAATCATGGGAAATGCTATAATTAACCATAAATCTCTGCTTCCAATCAAAAGGGCTCTGAGCTTTCGTTTCAGCCTGAAAGACTGGAACAAGAGCGCAACTCTTAGTGAATCTACATTTGAATAAATTCCTGTCCGCGTGCTGGTATTGCTTTTTTTGGTCTAACCCACAAATTTGTACCTGTATGGTTAGCCAAAAACTGTACATTATTGACCATCATCAGCACTAACTGAAAGGATCTGGCAATGCTCCATCTTGGAGATAAAGAGCTGATACTGTGCCCTTACTTCAAGAAACATCACAACTATGTCTGAAATTACTGCTTCTGTAAGAACACATAGAAGAACTTGAGACAAAACAGAATTTTCTTACAGCTTTTTACTTTTTTATCCATTAAAATGTCCTGGGTTTGTGAGAAACTGAATATTCCCAAACACAAGGCCTGATGTTGCACAGCATTTCACAGCTCTGTTTCCCGTGAGTATCTACTGAGGTTGCTTTAAATCCCCACTTCGCCATAGCCTACGAACAATTAAATATTTTGAGGAAACAGAGCAGTTACAGTATTGCTTTTTGCTTCCCATTTCAACACAGGAGAAATGCTGATTGTAGCAGAACTCCACTTTCGCCATAACTAAAGTGGAAAGCCTTGAAATTCAGGCTGAAATTGGGTTGGTTTTAAAGTACCTAAAAAAACTTAGAGATGTATTTAGCTTACACTGCAGTTTTCTGGCATCATGGACAAGGTCCTGGGGGGAACTGTTGGGGCTGGAAAACAGGAGTGCAAAAAGAGGTGGACGAAGAGAAACTGGAGCGTGATGAAGTGACTGTCACAGTCAGCAAGTGTGAGGAGCCTGCCAGTGGTGTATTCTACCCCCTAAGTGTGCTAAAATCCAGTAGAGATGACAGGGAAAGGGGCAAATGTCTGAGCTTCCAGAAGTACCCAGGTAAGGCATACACTGCTCGTACATCAGGCTGCATTGAAACGGGAGGGATGGCTACAACATATTTTTCTAAATCCTCTCAAAATATCTTTCTAATACTGTTTAAAATGCAAGGATTCTACTGCCAAAAAAAACCCAAGCAAAATAAAAACAAATGCAGATTGCAGCTTGCCTGCTGATAGCACATGCTGTTCTGGAGCATCAGGTTCAGAAAAACCTACTGCACTAAACTCATCTGGAGAGAATGCCAGTAATTCCAGGGACTGAGACTTCCAGGGGGTCACATATGAGGTTCTGCTGGTTTATGCCAGGACTCCTCAGTTTCTGTGTTTTTCGGGGGGGGGAGGGGGTGTGAGTTTTGCTCAGCAAGGCATTTTGGAAAGACATGAGAAACCACTGGGCAATTTTAACTCTCTGTTAACAAAGAGTTTTTTGGTCACTGAATGAACTTATTTGCTGATTTGCTTTAACTATGTCAGAATGTGTGTTGGAAAGGAGTTGCAAAGGGGAAGCTGCATTTCTGAGAGAAATTCTCTCAAGCTGAAGTACTCTGTAGAACACTGGAGATGGAACTGCTTGATAAAGATAATAAAAGAGTTTAGCAGCAGTGAGTTCAGCTTCAGGTTTCTGTACCTGTCCACCCTTCCTGCCATTCCTCTTTCTGGAGGAGGAGAAATCCATGGGTAGATAGGACTCTGGCACTGCCTGAACTTCAATTTTAGACACAGAAATCTTAGATATTCACTGTGACCTCAGGATAGCTGGTTGTTTTCTGAACAGAACTCTTCCAGATACCACATCCCTCAGATCCTCACAAGCCACACACACAAGGGTCTGATTCTTCAGAGAAGCCTAAAGGATCACTGACTAAACGTATGTGCAACCTGGTTAATGATTTTGTTCAAATGGCTGAAAGGGAGTTATCTTCTTGAGTAGGGTATTTTCCTCCTTGTCCTGCCTTACAAAAAGCCCAAGCCAGCAATGTATTTTTAACACTAAGGGTTGTTTTGATTATCCTGGCCTGGTTCTACTTTAGGGAGTTCCTTCAGCTACACACAAACTCAGCTGAAGCTCTGGCACCCTTCAACACATTTTTACACCCACTGTTGTGCTGTTCAGAGACAGCTCTCACTTACAGAGTGTAAATTCAGGGTACCTTGTATTTGGCAGGCTTATCCTGAGCTTAAGAGAATTTTTAGTCTTCTGGCATTTAAAAAGTTCTGGCTTTTCTTGTGGGGCATTTTTTTTTTTTGCACAGGAAGACAAGGTTTAGCATCTGGGATGGATAAAAAGATGTTTCACAGAGAGGTGACAGCATTGTTAGTGGACAGTTATAAGGGATGAGCTGGCCACAGCAGAAATTTCTTTCTAAATCCATCATGTAGTGGTTAGAATGAGGCTCTGAGGCATGGATAGGCATGGGGCATATGTCTTGTCTTGAGAAAATGCTAAATTAATGTCTTCTAGCTACTCATAAAGCATCTAATTCTGCAAACCTCTTCCACTTGGTAGTCTATGTATGAGTATGCTTATTTGGAGAAACAAAAATAGCCTTAACCTGCCTTTGATTTTATTTCTTGTTTCATTTCATTGCATAACCCCTTCTGTCTGTAAAAGCATACAACTAATTATTTAAATGGGATATTAATAGTCTGTTTTTTTTTTTTTTTTTAAAGATAATTAAATTTTGTTTCCAGGCACAAGAGTCTGCTTCTCAGAACCACAGGATTCAGTCTCAGTGCTGTGCCCTAAGCAAGACAGAGACCTATGTTACAGAAATGAACTCATCAACTACCAATGAAAAAAAAGCTATCAAAGCAATATACACATGCTGAATGAATCAGAAAATTAACTAGAAATGGAACCTGGCTTCCTACAGAAAGTGTATACTCTATATCTGTATATATTTGTAGCTACAAATGTAGAATATATATTTAGAAAAACTGAGTCTTACCAGAAGAAAGTGCTGACAGTCATCTCAACTTGAGATGTCTATTAAAAACTCAGAGAGAGAAAGAAAGCACTGTTCTGATGAAGGACTGAGCAGAGCAGTTTAAAACTGCTTTGCCATGCTGTCCCTGAGGTTAAGATCCTGGCATTACAGGTATTTATAGAGTTGGTTTGCTATCTTGAAATATGTTACTCTTCTCTGGGTGACTAAGAGTATTTTTCACTTAAACCAGCAACGTGGACAGATAATTAAAAAAAAGAAAAAAAAATGCATCTCATTTGATGTCAGCTCTGTGAAAGGTGAGTATCAAATTTAAACCCAGTCATTTGAGAGGTACCTCAAAGGCAGAGCCACCTTCTTCACTTCTGGATAAACACAACAGCACTTCCAAGTAAGTTCTCAAGTGCTGGGACTTCTGACAATTTACAGTGAAACCCTGAACAGCTGCTTGCAGAAGCTCAGCCCCATCAGCTCTGATCTCAGCCAGGTAAGAGCCTGGCTCCAGGCCCACCTGGGTTCCTACAATTGCAAACTGCTCTGTATTAGTTATTTCTCTGAAGCACATCAAAATAGCTGGAAATGGTATTCAGCAGTTTTAAATATCTGTAGTATTTCAGGCTGATAACATCTACCACACACACAAGTTATAACACCTACTCATCCCAAAATCTCACTCTTTTAATTACATCACTGAAATCTAAAGAATTAGCTCTCTGTATATCAATGGGCTAAACAGTAATTTTGCAAATACACCTATCTCCCTACACCCTTTGAAAACAAAAAAGTTACTTTCCAGGAGCTGTTGTATTCAGTACTCAGTTAAACTTCATGCTGCTTCCTTCAGCAAGGGTCAGTAATAGTCAAAATGTTTGCATACAACAGCATAATTTTCCCTAAGCTTTGGAGTTTGCCTTTGGAAAGTGCAAGGATTTCTTTCCCCCTATATTTAAGTGACACTTCTGAAAAATTCGGGTCAAACAGATTTGTTACTACGATCAAAGCTGAATCTATCAATTTTGATAGCTTTACTGAGCAGAATGCAGCTTGCTGCAAGCAAGGGGTTTTATGAGGGAAGTTAAAATCTCACAAATTGTGTCTTTATGCAGCCTATAAAGGAAAAAGTCCAAACTAAAATACTCCATTGATATTAAACATACATATGAAGTATTATGCTGCTTGTTGCTTGCCCTGAAGATCAGAGAAAAGATTAAAAAGTCAACAGCTGGAAGGCATCCTGCCTTCCTGCAAGGGTCTCCAGCCTACATAAACATGGGAAAGGGAAAGGGGCTAAGGTGGTGTTGCAATAAAACATGGAAGATATGGCTGGAAGGTAATTCTGCTGTTTGCAGCAGTCTTTTGTGCTCCCTGCCTGCCCCCTCCTTGGAGAGCAAACAACCCAGATGCAGCACAAGGGCTGGCTGAGCTGTGGCCCCTCCAGGAGCTGGGGGTCATTTGAGAATGAGGAGCAGAGTTTTCAATTTTCAGTGGAAAACACCAGCAGAGCTGCCAGGAATCAGCACAGAGGCTTCTTATGTTACACACTCAGTTACACTGAGACTCGTCCCTGGATATTAGGGATGCAGAGGAACCCAGATTTTTGCACGGAAAAACCACACTAAAGCTTTACCACTGAAGCTGTTTCAGTGTTGATGCTTTGGAGACATTTCCCCCCTTCCTGTACTCTTTCCTGGAGCTGGAAGATCAAAAGGTACAGTAAGTTTGCAGAGGATGTTTGTGCAAATTCTCTCAATGTGATCCACACACATTATATTGCGACATTACTGAATACTGGAACCTGAAGCCTTTTTTTTTTTTTTTTTTTTTTTTTTCATCTACATAAACCTGGCTAAAAACAAATTTGCCTTTTTATTGTCTTTTAATTCAGACACTTGCTCTGACACAACAGAGGAAATTCCTATTTTGCCTTTCAATGCCATCCTTGTTGTGCATTGGGGATCAAGAGGAATGTTCAAAACAAATGTGTTATGGACGGAAGTGAATGAAAACACTGCTCAGAGATTGATATTTTCCAAGAGAAAAAAAAAAAAAAAAAAAAGGAAAACAAAAAAAAAAATCTTCTACACAGGCAACTAAAAAGACAAGCTCATGGTATTCTGAGGCAGAAACCATGAACAGAGGGGAAACCCATTCAGAACCAAGAAATCCACATCAGAAGAGCTGAGCTGAGCTGAGCTCTGCTCTGCACCAAGTCTATTTTAAATGACAAAATCATGTGCAGGCCAAAGTCTGCAGGAGAGTACACCTGTGCTGCCATAAACTTGTAAGTAAATGCAGAGAATTTCCTGCTTTGCTCTTGGAAACCCTGTCATTTGTCAGCAAAAGAGCACACGGGAGGTTTGTTTCCCTTCCTCCAAGTCTTATGTGGGATTTGGTTGAGGTATGTACACAATTTTCCAGGCTCTTTACACCAAAAGTCTTTGACCAGTGCCCGCTAACTCCCTTAGTATAAGAGGATTCCCCTTCCTATAGATATTTTGAATTTGTTGAGGTTTTTCCCTGCCTGTTCCCAGAGCTTCTGGAGATAGCCTGTCATCTGGGAGAGACTGGCATGGACTCTGCCAGGAGAGGTATTAAGCATCTCTAGAATTGCAGGGACTGTAATTTTTAAACAGGTCTGTGTTCAAGAAAAACTCGTAAGTTTTCAATGGAATATTATTTTTCTTTCCATACTGGATGGTTGCAATAGAAATATAATGTTCCCACACATGCACAAATAAAATAATCAGCTTTGTACCTCCTCCTGAGCCTGAATGAAATAGCACATTTTATGGGAAGCACATGAAAAAAAAATTTAGCATTTATTCTTGATGTGAATTCAGGAGTTGAATGTAAAGAGTTGACACCTTTGCTGAGCTGTCAAAAAACCCCCAACAAAACACAACACCACCACAAAAACCAAGACTTCCCCCCTTCTGGTCTGTGTCTTCATATCACTATTAAAAATCTATCTGAACCCCAGCCTTTTTAACCAAAGAGAAAGATTAATAATAATGGTAAATCTAAACTTAGCCCAAACCATCAAAAAATAAACAAATAAACAAATACAATGTCACCACCATGCCCATAATGTTTACCCCAAAAGGGGAAAGTGGCAGAAGGAATTGAGTTACTACTACTGATGTGAGAGGCAACCTGCTCAAGCACTATTTCAGCTGCATGCATCTCTGAAAAAGAAAAAAAAAGAGGGAATGAAAGAGAAAAAAGGAAGGAATAATATTCTAAATAAGATGTTAAATAATCCACATTAATCAAACCTTGTAATATCTTCACACAGAGACATGCTTTCTGACAAAAAGGCCCTTTTAAGCAAGTAAAAACATTGGGAAAAAAAATCAAAATATGTGCTGCATATTTTTTTCCAGTTTATTTTTCCCCTTTTCTTCTCTGCACTAACAATTTTTAAGAGGCCAAAGATATTCCAAGTGAAATGTCTCCATTCTTACAAGCTTAAATAAACTATTTATTAGCAGTAGCTCAAGTACTCTGAAGAAATTTATTGCCCTGGCAATAATATTTATAAATGACCTATGAAATATTATGACATTGTAGCAGCAGCAGCGTTGCAATTTGCCTGTGAGGATCCAGTTCCAGTCAGCACAAGTGCATTTAGAGGGGGAAATATTTCTGCAGTGCAGCGTGCAGGCAGCACTTGGGAGAAGATGAAAAGCCCATGAGCACAATCTTTTCTTTGACACTGGCAATAAATAAATATAGAAGCAATAAATAAATGAATCATTCAGTTCCAACAGCCCTTTTACAGTGCCCATCAATTGAGTGTATGCTGCTTGTCCAAGAGAGGTTGAAATGAAACAGGGAGATCCTCAGCCACAGCCCCACGAGGCTCCCCGAGGGGAACAGAGGTCCCCATTGAACCAGGAACACACGGGCTGCTCTTTACGGGGCTTTTTCAGACCAAAACACCACAACAGAAACCCGGCAATTAGCTATTCCAAACAGAACTGCTATTTTGAGAAGAATAAAATTCATTAATGCCTTGAGGGGGAGAGGGTGGAGAGGGTTGAGAAGTTAAATGCATGTGTGCACACAAAGGTGTAAAATTCAGACTATTTAAATGCTAATAAATACTGTATTTGAGCACTCATTCCCGCCAGTGACAGAGAAACCAAAATCTATTTGGCTTTGCACTACAAAGCTGTTTTATAAAACAGCTTAAATTGGTGATATTTGTCCTCCAACACAAGACAGATAAGAAAAAAAGGAGAGAAAAAAAGAGGAAATAAAACAGATTATTAATTCTAAAACTGGATATTACTTCCTCAGGTGAAGATGACAGTTTTGACCATGGAGGGAAACACGAATCAAGGACTTCAGGGTTAGGTTTCTTGAGTATTTTCAGTTCAAGTCTTACTTGATTTGTTGGGTTTTTTTTTTTAGTAAACAAGTCAACACACAAACAACAAAAGATTTTTTTTCCTCCCAGTATCATGTATATCACAGGGAAAAGTCAATAAAATCTGCAGATATCAAAAACCAGCTACTTGTATGTCTATCTTTGTTTTCACTGAGGGAACAGTAAGGAGAACTAGTGGCACAAACACAAATGTCTCCTTGGGATTTAAACACAGAAATCTTCATTTGGAAGACCAACAGGTGTCATGAAGAACCCAACGTCTACCTAAAACATTGCAAGACTGACACAATGATTCAAAAAGCCCCCAAAACCCAGCATCTTGGTGCTCTATCATAGGCTGTCACACTGATGCAGTAGACTTCAGTGCATGTGTTTAAGTTCCCTAAATGTCCTTAATTGTTCACTCGGATCTTTTTTTCCTAACTGACCCCTAGTTCTTTGCACACTAAATCTGAATGTGCTCAAGGCAGAAAGCCCTGCTAAGATGTGGTCAGGAGCAGGTCCCAACAATGCACAAGGCACAGGGCGTGTCATGATTTTCATCTTGACAAGAACATTGAGCCTGAGCTCATCTAGGGAGTGGTCCTGGACAAGAACTTCCACTAACTTGGCCCGGGTTTCCTGTCTATAACTGAATAAGGTGTCTTTTTTGCCTAGTTTGCAAAACAAGCAGGGCATTACCCACTGCTGATCCTCAACTTCTGCTTCCCAGAAAGACTTCTCACAGTGCACAGCCATCTGTTCTTCTGAGGGTGTTTGTCAGGCTCATGGGACTGTATGGAGGTGGGTACAGAAGAGTGGTTTTTTTTTTCTCCCCTAAAGTAATGAGAATTCAGAATAGTGGGACTCCCTACAAAATTTTCTTGGTATTCTCCTTATGTGTCCACTTGTGCTGCAGCCCTGTGAGCGTTTAGGATTTTCTCTGTGTAAGGTTCAGGTGACATAACCATGATTTAGACTATGGGACATCCCTGTGAGCTGAGGAACATCCCAGCTGAAGAGGAGATGTGTTATGAACCCATAAACCATGCCATGGCAGGTTCCTGCAGCCCAGCTGTGTGCTGGGGAAATGGGGAGCAGACAGGACATGGGGAAGACAATGTGGCTCCACGCACTCTCACGTTCTCACCTGCAGGACAGCATCATGGCCTTTCTCCTGAGGCTTGTGTCAAACACAGATGTCAGCAGCCCAGGGTTTAGAGATCAGACCAAATCCAGTACCTGGAGTTCAAATCAACTCTAGAAATGATCAAGACTCAGGCCAGGGGTGTGAACATGAGGTGAGGGTTCAAGAATCCAGCTCAGTATGTGTGGGACTGGAGAGGCTATTGTAAAATGCAGGCGAACCCAGTGGGAAGAAATGATGATGTCCAACATCAGTTCAGAAGGCTGAATGATTTCCTTATTATAACTATGCTATAATACATTAATATACTATTTAAAGGAAGATACTAAAACTACATACCTACTTTTCTAACCGCCATATCTAACTCACTAATAACGTGGGACCCTGTTCGCGAGAGTCCAGCCACAGGTGGATTGGATTGGCCATCAGGCTCAAACAATCCTCACCAGAATCCAATCAAGCAATCACCCCAGGTAAACAATTCTCCAAACACATTCCACATAGGAAAAACAAGGAGCAGAAATAGAAATTGTTTTCTCTTTCTTTCTCTCTGTGCACCTCTATGAAAAATCCTGAGAGAGAGAGAAATGTGCTTAACACAAGAGGCCTCTCTTCAGGCCCCACTAAGGGACAGTCAACAAAGCAGAAAAGATCTATTTGCTCTGGAAAACAACAGGCTAAATAAATTTTGCTAAATAAATTTCAACAGATTAATGGTATTCCCTTCCCAGCTTTATCTTCAAGACATTATATTTTCCATCCTTCCTTCTCACTGTTCCCTCCTCCCCCTGTTGGTGTTCCCTTGCTGCCTGGTCTTTGTGTAGGGGCTGAGTGCAGCTCAGAGCTCCATGTGTGCTGTGATAATGATGAAATGAGAATCAGAAACCGAGGCTGACACATTAAAAGGTGCAACACAAGATATATTCTGTTCTTTGCTGAATCCAACTTGGTCCACTCTGCCTGCTTATTCTAGTTAAATGCACGTGTCAACATATAAAAAGTTATTTCAGACTGCAGCATTTGGTTCCTCGAGCCAAGCCAAATGAACACAGGAATAGCAACAGTACACATGCCAAGGAAAATGAATCTTTTTTTTTCCTCCTACTGTGACATTTTTGAAGGCAGCCAATTATACATTAAAAACATAATGAATGAGCAGTGTAATTTTGGAACCATAACTTTAGGTGAAGTATTCCTTTAAGTATGAAATTAATATAATCATGACATTTTAACAGTTTTTCATGGTCCTGCATTCTCCTACAAGGACTCACTCTAAGTAAACATATATGCTATATAAAAATACCACAATAATCTTTTCCCACTAGTAAAATTGCTACTCTTAGGAGTGCTACATATATATGAGTTTTTGCATACATAAACATAGTGTGGTCACTTGTGGGATCTATAGATTACATTGGGGGCATATTAAGGGAGTAATGAGTGTGCCAAATTTGTTGGCGTGTTTTATAGTGTCTAGATTTTTCTGTCCTGTGCTATTTTGTACATTTCCTGTCCTGACATAAATGACCTCATTAACAAGAGATTCTAATAAGTATACCGAGGTTTGGTTTTTTTTTTTTTTATTTCAAACACTGAACTTTGCTGGATACAGCTTATTTTTATTTTGTGACCTCCCTTTGTATGTATAGTCTTGGAGGTGGAGAAAGAGGAAGAAAAAAAAATAAAATGAAACCAAATTCTGCTCACACAAGGGAGTTTTCTGCTGAATAACATAACCTGTACTCCAGTCTGAGCTATGGTCAGCCTGCTCAACCAGCCAGTAAAATTAAGTAAATTCAGAGAAGATATTTTGGGGATTTAAATTTGCCTTCCAAATACAAGCAGTGGGTTTTGCCTTCCAAGCCAAAGAAGGAAATCACACAGCAGCATATGGAGTACTCTATTCCCCACATATTAAAGCTGTGTTAGCTTTACAGCAGTTCCTGTCACAATTTAGTATCTTACCCCCCAAGCAGATATGTTTTACACAGGATCAGAAGTCTATTTTTGCAATCCTACCTCAGGGTAAAACTCATTGGGGCTCCAGGATCTGACACCCTTGCAGTGATCCCTGCAGTAACAGTCCCTCTAGCTGGGGCTAGAAATAAATTTGTTCTGAACATCAGATATACTGTTTTCTTTTGGAGTTTTTTTCCCTCTGGATAGTGAGTTCAGAATGTGCTACAGTAGGAGAGCTGGGAGTACCTAGCAAAAGCTCCAGTCAGAAATAACAGCAATATTCAGTACTTCTAGAGAAATCTAAGTTCTTTGTAGACTCTAAAAAATGGAGGCTGGAATGCATAAAATGTAAAAAGTAGCCATAAAAAAGTTGTAGATGCAAAAACTACAAAATATCAGTCAGAGCTCTATATGTTTATTGCACACAGAGTTAACACATCCAGTACACCAAAAAAACATGCTGCCTAAGGCACAGCCATGCAAGGCTACAAGGCCAGACTCCAGTGAGACCTGAAGCAGATTCTGAGCTCAGGCTCCAAAATCCTCTAAGAAAATTGGATTTGTTTGCCACTTCCACATCCAGCAAGAACGACTTCTTGTTTCACCTCCACCCTTCTCCTCTGTCAAGCTACCATTTCCCAAGCTCCTGCTCCTGCCCTGGCCTCACCTCCCAGCCACCTCCCCCCCACTGCACTGATGCTGCTACCCTGGGGCAGCTGCCCACTGATTTAATGATGAGGGTGAGTGGAGAGGTCAGAGTTAAGGGGGGGCACAGAAATGTGTGTCCTGAGGGCACTGCTGTGGTCTTGCCTACTCAGCCCTTCATTTCTGAAGATGGATATCCCATTTACATGGTAATCATACTTATAAATATGGCTTTTATGGTGAGAATACTCTTTGGATATAGTCCTGCCCTTTGAAAAATGATTTCTAACTGGCTTGCGCAGACTAATTTCAGGTATGTAAAGTGATGCTGGGAAAGACTGCTGGGCGTCAGTTCCTGGGTACTCATCAAGGACACTCCTCTTTCTATGGCACTACAGAACTTTTCAATCAGAGTGGAGAAAGTAGCTATTTCTCCTCTTTGGCTGCAAATCCTGAGGCAAACCGAGCACTGCACAAGGGTAGAAATGCTCTCTGCATGGCACCTACTCAATCTTGGTATGAGTTCCAGGCTCAGCCTGCCACAGGCAAGACTTGCTGCTGGTGGCTTCAGAAACACTGCAGATACCTAGGGTGACAAGCTGTGCAAAGCTGCCCAGCCCTCAGAAGGCAGTAACAAAGCTGCCAAGCAGGCAGCTCATGGTAAGGCTGAGGAGGATGGTGATGTGTTTTGAGCTGCTGTGAAAGAACGTGGACTTCTGCTGCCTCCTAGGGTATGTCCTAATGGCAGAGTTCAGGAGAGACCTGAACTCCTTCAAAACTTCCCCAGGGCAGGGAAGGTGCCAATGGGTTTATGAGGGCAGAGAGGCCAGGGTGGTCTAGTTCTGAGCATTGACTTGGCCTTTCAGCTGCTTTTTCTGCCTCCCCTGGACAGTGTGTAAGAATATAAACCAAAGTCTGCAACAGCTACTTACAGTCAATGCCTTAAAAACCCTAACATTTTAAATACACACTCTGCATTTTATGTTCAGCCTCTTCCTTTTGGGAGTTTTGAGGCTTCAGTGTTTCTGTTCTTCATGGTATGTCCACAGCAAGGAACAGGAGTAAGTCATTTTAAGAATTCTCACTGTTGAGGAACAGCTCTGGTGCAGGAAGCCGGGCTCACAAACTGCAGATGGAAACGCAGGTTGAGATGCAGATTTAAATGCAGACTGAAGGACAGGCTGAGCTCTGGGTGGGAGCCCAGGACAAGAGAATCAACTGCCAACCTTTGGGATGACAAAGGGCACAAAGGCAGGTGAAAGCCAGCCAGGGGAATGGACACTGAGTCACAGCAGCAGCCGAGAATTCCCAACATTTTGGACAAAAAGGGAGATGAAAACAAGTGATGGCAGCGAGGTGGATGGACACGGAGATGGGGGCAGGAGCTGAAGACTCGAGAGGAAGAGTGGGACTGGCCATGGGGAGACTGTGATGGGATAAAATCCCAGGGGTTCCTTTGCTGGGGTCCCTCCTTGGAGGCAGCAGCTTGAGCTGTGTCTGTGTCACTGCCCCAGGAGCAAGTGGCTTTATGGAATGAGACATCTGGGACTCTGCCACCTCTGCCATGGCAAAGCTGGTGTGATGTGAGTGGGGTGTGTGGGGAGCCAGGACCCCGTCGGTCACTGGAGCCAAGGAAGGGCCTTCAGTCCCAGAAAGTCTCTGACCTTGGGAGTGCCACTGCCAGAGAGTCCCAGAGGGAATGGTCTGACTGGGGAGTTTCCTTAACGTCCCATAACTGCACAAGTCCAAATGCAGAAGTCTTAAGAAGCACACAGAGAAGTAGGAGACTTGTGATAATATTGCTGATAATCTCTGCAATCTCTACTCCTGAAGAGGAAAGGCAGCTGTGTGAGCCAGACCCTGAATCCAGAGGGAGATCTGGTCAGACACTTAACCTGACTGGCAGCAAAAGCCCAGCCCTGTACTACCCCACATTTTGCATTACACTGTTTTGGCTCTATTCCACACGTGTTAAAGTTGCTTTATATGCCTTGCTGTATCTTTCACCTCTTGGAAAACAGTCCTTTTTAAGTCAGTTATCGTCTCCTATTTTTGTTAGTGTTTTTCAGAAGAGAAAATGTGACTGAATTTTCAGTATTTCTAATTGTCAGGTTTTGAAAACACTGAGGCCACATGTGCCATTTAACTGTGGGCTGCAGGTCTCAGAAACAAATACAGACCTGCCAATTTGGTCCTTGATGATACCTCCTAAACCACAGCAAGCAGGGGAGATCTTATCTCTGTCTACAGCTACCTGACAGGAGGGGACAGCTAGGGGGATTTGGGTTCCCAGGGAACAAGGGACAGGACAAGAGGAAACAGCTCAAGTTGTGCCAGGGGAGGTTCAGGTTGGACATCAGGGAGAATTTCTTCCTTGTATGGGTGGTCAAACCTTGGAAGGGGCTGCTCAGGGAGGTGGTGGAGTCCCCATCCCTGGAGGTGTCTCAGAAGGCCTGGATAGGGCACCCAGTGCTCTGGGCTGGGTGACAAGGTGGGGATCTGGCACAGGTTGGACTCGATGATCGTGGAAGTTTTTCCAAGCTAAATGACTCTGTGATTCTGTGACAGCTTGTCAGCACATCTGTAGTGTTCACTTGTCCACCTGCAGCTTGTCCAGCATTCCTGGGGCAGTGTGCTAGACCCACAGCAGGGATGGTGGATGCTGCAGTGACTACGCCACCTCCTGAGGTCCCCTGCAAGCTGAACTACCCTGTGCTCCCAAGGCACCTTATGGCATCACAGCCATAGAACTCAGAATGCTGGCTCTGGCCTGATGTGACAGCACACATCAAAATGCATGTTTATTTTACATGCATTTTAGCCTGGAAAAAACACTCCTTCATAAAGAAGAAAAGCACAGTTCTTCAAATAAAATGCCGTGAACAAACCCCTGGGTAAAGTGCTCATTGATTTAGTACTATTTAGTTGTATTCTGACACTGCATAAAAATGCAAAAAATTGAGGATGGAGCCTGTATTAAACTAAGCACTGTCCCCATATGACCAGAAGAGATCTGAGGTACTCTGTACCACCTCTCCTCATGCTCAAACCCACTTCTTCTGGTCTCAAAGGACTGCAGTGTATAACAGGCACATTGGCTAACGTGCTTTATTCAAACACCCCAGAACACCCAAACTTCTCAACAGGAAAAATATGATTTTACTTTATCTACATTATTTAGTAGTAGGAAAAGTAATTATGCTGTAGAAGTATGTATTACTGGCCTGCTCACATTTTTTCTGCTCCATAGAATTCAAAGCTATACATTGAAAAGGACAAGCTGGTGGTAAATACAGGGAAAAAAGAGTTTTTTCAGTTTTTCTCTCCCTCACATCCTAAGCCTTTATATGAAGTTCTATATATGAATTTTCTGTTGAGTGAAAGTTCTCTTCCTTAGATGCAGCCAATACATCAGGGAATGTTGTCACATTACTGCAGTGACTTGGTGAGTTTTTTCTGGGTTTTATTTTTCTTTTCTTTTACAGAATGCTGTCATCCTGTAACTTGCCTTGCACAGCACTGTTTTTCATACTGTTTCTTACTTGTAATCCATTGTAAACATCCAGAGACCAGTTATAGTAAATTAGGCTTGAATTAGTCCATCCCTCAGCTGCCATCAGTGGATGAATAGCTCAAGGATTAAACAGATGCTTGCTCTGATTCAGCACCACAGCTTTTGCATGAAACAGAAATCCAACTGTTAGTCTCAGAACTATGTGAATAGCACACATCTGTGGGGTTTTTTTTCAGTGTACTTTCCCTGATCAAGAGGAATTAGAGGTCAATATTACATGGCATTCAAATAGCATTAAAATTGCCCTGTAAATTACTGATCTGAAAAATGTGGTAGGTGAAAAAGCTACAGGAATTCTGAGGTAAGGAATACTAGAGGAAAATAATTTTTTTCCTATAAAAAATTTATCTGTGTTCTCTGTGAATTCTTCATGATGTTGGAACGTCTTTAATTCAATCATGAAAATGAATTAGAAATAAACCTGTTCAACTGAAATGCTCAGAAAATCAAGAGTATTTGACCCCAATTCTCATTTTAAGAAAGTCGTTCTGAAGTGGAAAACTGGAAACACTTTCCTTCAGTGCATGATTTAAAACACATGAATGTGACACTTTCTCAAAAAAATGTTCCATTGGAAACAAATTGTCATTTTCAGTTGGAGAAACATTCCAAACAAATATTCTCAACCTGTCTGTAGGAATGACAGCACTTGCAGGGCACAGGCATAACCAACAGAGAACAGCTACAAAGTATATTTTTGAATAAAGCTTTCTAAATTAAATTGTTTAACATCTGCAATAACTGGAGGTTGCAGAAAGTGTTCAAATAAGTCATTTTTCCATCAGCATAAAACACTGCAACACTGCTCATAAGAAAAGGCAGGCTTAATGCATTTACACTGTTTTTTTTTTTTTCCCCAAGATGGTTGGTACAATACTCCAGTTTCACATTGCTAGTCAAAGGCATTTTGTTTTTGGGCCCAGGATCATGTAGAACATTATGTTTATTTAGAATAACCTATTAAAAATTTAAAAAAACCAGACACAAAATACTTAGAGGTGATCTGATTTTTGTTATTCTTTAGACGTTCAGGTCAAAGCTCTTAATGGGAGGATCTGACTTTTTATTAAAAAAAAAGGTCAGAATCTTGAAAATACACTAAAAATATTTATTTTCACCCAATAATAGTAAAGAAATTACTTTATTTCATCATAAGCAGCAGAACCAGCAGAGCTGTGACTCCTCTCCATTTGTGGCTGGACTTCCTGGCGCCTGAGAAGAGCCACACTCACACTGCAGTCTGTTCTGCTAGCAGGGGGATTTCCAGAGTGTCTGTCCTCTACCCAGGCACTGATTTTCTCTAAAACTCACAAGAAATCACCATCTCCAAGCTCAGGACCCTTTCCTCTGTGTGTGTTAAAGCCAGTTGTGATGCTGGGAAGGTTTTGTTGGAGAACAGGAAGGCACAGACAGGGCCCCTCACCTATAGCCTTCTCCATCAGCGCTGCTATTTCCAGGACCTTTTCCCTGCAGGTTTAACAGCTGGCTGAATCAATATGGATTAGATTCCCAATGTTCTAACTGTTCCCTTCTGTGCTACTTCCCAGCAGCCCTAAGTCACTCTGGTGTTTTTCTCTCCCTCGGTGCTCACAGTTACTCCATGTGTTCTTCTCCAGGAACACTTCTTCTTTCGCAAGTGACTCTCCATTTTTCTTACTAAAGGGAAGCTTTGAACCCAGCTGATTCCAGCTGCTCTGCCACATCTGGCTGTGAAACCCCTGCCCTGCACGCTCCAAGGTGTCCTGGACAGTGTTGGAAGGGGGGCTTTGCTCCCACAAACGAAGTTTCAGCCAAGAGAGCAGAGAAGCAACAAGACTGCACCAAGTGCCTAATCAGAGCAATCCTTGAGACTGCTCTAAATGAGATCGAACTGTTGGGGCTGGATCCCAGTCAGTGCAATCCCTGGGGAGCAGACACTGCCATCTGCACGCTCATTTATAGGGCTTTGGAATTATTTAACGTTTGATTTATGGTGGTGAATTGCGACCTGGCAAACATTCACTGTGCAAAATTCTCTGCTCCCTCACTCATTAAAAATCAGGGCCTGATCCATGTGAAAGCTTCCTGATGAGTTCACTACGTTTTGGATTAGGCCTCTGGGTCCCAAGACCGGTAGATAATATCCCATTTCTGTCCAATTTTCTTGCTCAAATTTAAAAGAAGCTCAAATGTTTTCCATCAATGTTTTTATATTTACTTTTGGGAGAATCCTCACAGTGGGTCAGGTTACTGTGATATAGAAAGGATGACCCACTCTGACATAAAATTTTTCCAAAGGAACTCAGCCTGAGGCAGACATCTGACTCTGAGAATTTCAGCCCAGATGGCTGGAGTTTGGCAAAGATGGAAGGAACTGAAAATAGAGCTCTGTAATGGAAAGTGGTGTAGAACCTTAATAATAGGAGGGTGCTACCAAGTACCACATATGATAAAGCTCCACAACAGAAAACATAAGGGAAGCATTGAGGGAGGATTCTTTCTGTTATGCCTCAGAATATATGATCTGTCTCTTCTCTTACTTGAAAGGGTATTAGAGTTAGCTCTTATTTTTGCCTGATCCTCCAGAAATTACCATCAAAACCAGGCAGCTCAAACCCAGCCTTTCCCTCCCAGCTGTATCAAACAAGGTATATCTGAGAAGCATAAGCCCATCCCAGACAGTCAGAAGAAGTCAGGACTACAATAGTTCGTCTCTGCACTGAGGAGTCAGTAGCAGACTAAAAAAGTTGTGTGGCTGAGATCTAAGCAGTTAAATTTTCATTACTTTGATTGCAGATTAAAAGTTTATCTTGATGTTTCAGTTACAAGAATACAATTTCAGTTCTACAGTACCCAGCATACCACAAAGATTCCCAGAGTCGTAATAGGTGAAAAACATGATTTCACTCAGATTAATTCTGAAGTGTTTGAGTCTCTATTTCTGCTTTCACCTCATCTCTGTCAATTCAATCTTGATGAGCAGGATGTAAACACAGGAGCTGAAATCTTGTTAAAGCCATTTAAAAAATTTGCTGGCTATTACACCTATAAATCCTAAATAACTCCACTGGCGTAAATGGAAGCACAATTTGGCTTGAGGCATCAGGGCTTTAGTTTTTTCTTACTCTTGTTTTGTTTTAATTCAGCAACAAATTAAAAATAAATCTCTAATGACATCATGCTTATGGCAAAGAGTCAATGGATTTATGCTGGACTGCTCCAAAGTAAATGAGATAAGGCTTTGACCTAAGAAAATCCACACAACATCCATTTGCAAGCAGCCTGCTGAAAAGCTTTCTGTTATGGAATGACTCCATCTTTAAGGAACTGGGGGCAAACAACCCACAAACACCTTGGTGCCAAAACACAGTTTTGTTAACAAAGGGGTTTATTTCAGACATATTCTTGAAACCTCAGAAGTGTAACATGCTCATATTGCAACTGACTCATCATGCATGAATTTTCGGCTTTTGTTTTTCTTTTTTGTTCCTTTTTTTTTTTTAATGCATTTTAGTTATGCCCATCACCCCACTCACAAATTAGAGGTTTAGAATGGAAATTCTTACCAGCTTTTCAAGCTGGTGGTGGTTCCAGGCACTGCCATGATTAATAATTTACTATTTAATGGCTCCTGATGTAATCACAGCAGGAATCACATTCACCAACATCCATCTCTCCATTGTTACCACTCTTCTCTGAGCCCATCTTTTTAGCTTCCAACTCAAAAACGAGTGTTTAAATTGGTAAAGAGAGAGCTTACCGCCACAATCCAAACTCTACATTTGTTTATGTTGGATGACATTTTTGTCCTGGCTCGCATTACTCAGATGGATAAAACTCAGAAGGGTTCTGCTTTATTGCCCTGTTCTCTCTTAGTGTTCCTGCATTTTTTAAATGCTACCAAATGGTTGCTTTTGGCTCTCAGTATTATCACATGTTGTCTATAAGTATGGAAATAGTTATGGTAATATGGACGTAAATCATAACTGTAAATACCACATAAAAAAGACTGCCATATAATTATAAAAATACCTAATAGATTTCTTTTTCAAAGACAACACAGCTGTCCTTCCTAACCTTTCATTTGCAGATTCTTTTCTCTCCTGTTTTTATTTATAGGTTGCTGTGCAGTTTGACATAGCAGACCATGATTTTTGTTTCTAATTTTGAAAAGAAAAGGAAAAGAAAGAATACCCATTTCATCATAAAGAAGCATTAGTTTACAATTTTGAAACGAAACTAACGCCAGCTCTCGAGCATCATCTTGGAACCAATCTCCCTCTTAATACATTTCAAAAGGATCTGTCAATGGCTACATACCACAATATAAAATTAAACTCTGCCATGGAACTGAAGGAGGGGTCGGCCAAATGGCACACATCACATGTTGGGAAGGAAGACCCATTCCTTCTCCAAATATCTCAGTGGGGTTTTATTTTTTTGTGAGAAGAACCACAATAGGTTATTACACTGGCCACAACAAAATAAGAATTTCATGCCCTGCTCCAGGAAATGCAGGTTGAAAAGTGTTCCAGGCAAACTCACGCTATGCAATGTGCCATATCAGTGAGAGGAGTGAAGCCGTGCACAGTGACGATATTGCCAAAAATGGTTTGGATTTTTTTTTTGCCTGAGAGCTACCACCATGCATTTTACTTGTTTCTTGTCAGCTTTGCAATGCTTTAAGGCAAAAAGGAGTAGACTTTTTTTTTCTGCTGGAGTTGCAAATTGGTTCTTACCTCTTCCCTGTTACTTCAAACTTCCAGAAGGAGCCTGTTTGATCACAAAAGAGGGGCTGCAGGCAGTGCTCTCATACCACATGAATGTAAGGCTTTTATCTTTGTGTCTTTCAAACATTTTTGCCTCAAAGCTTCTACCTATCACCAAGCAACCCCTTCAGAGACCTGCGCCTCTGCCGTTCTGTACAGCAAATGCCATGTTTTTACTGAAATAATAGCAAACCTCTCCAGGGAATGGAGTTCATCTTAACCATCAGAAATATGTGCTTCCCTCTCCCTTACTTTGCAAAAAGAGTAATTATGGCTTTATGTAGAACAACACACAGCTCTTAATGGGTTTATTACGATCTGATTCCCTTCAGGAGAGGCAGCTAAAACAAATGAACTGCAAAATGCTGGTGGGGAAGGTCAGTCTGGACCAGAGGTGTGCTCATTGCTTATTGATACAGCTCATTTAGGCAGATAACATTCTCAAACCCACACTGCATTTTTATCAGTCTGCACCAACTGGCCTTTGTCCAAAAATGTGTCCTTTTATCAGATGTGTCACTCTTTTGGGAGGCTGCCATCACTAGACTGGGTGACTGAATGTTAAAATAATTTCTCCAGGGGAGGAGATTGATCCCAAAGGTTTCCTAGTGCAAGAGGGGATCATTTTTCACCACCAGCTGGAGCCTGATGTCAGGTATGCCCTTGCTTCATTTATTCTCCTCAGAGGTTGAAACTCAGCTTGTCCCTCCCGATTCCAATACTGTTTCACATTTGGACACATAGTAGTTACTACACAGTGAACTGTTAGAGCAGGAGAGCCCATGAGACATGGGAAAATAATTTAGGGGAAGCAGTCTGACAGCAGGATGCAGTAGTTGCTATTGTCCCATTAAAACAGAGATAGCTGGGAAGCTTAACTTTGTATTCATTATGTAAACATATGTATTTTAGCCTGATGTGCCAAAAAGATGCAAATACAAAAATAACCTTAAACAAACCAAAACCCCCAAATTTACGCCACCAAAACCTCAAGCAAACCAACACAACAAATATTTGCCTTTCTTCTGCCCCATGTCTACTTTCTTAGCAGGGATATGAGGCTGAAGCCTTGTACATCTGAAAGAATGATAATTTGTACTAAAAGATCAAATGCCCTGGGTTCCCTCTGTGTCTGGCATTTATTTTACATCTTATGAAAACATCTTAACACATTTTTATTCTTTTCTACGTGTTTTCTCCACAACAATAGGTAGAGAGAGGGGGAAATCACTAGTTCCCATGAAAAATTTAAAGTTTAATTCTTCAAACAAAAGAGCAGCTTGGTCTTGCCCACTAATGGCTTGAAGTTGCACTGACTTTATTTAGACCACGCCTAAATTAAAGGCAGAACACAAGCAGGTATCTGCAATAGAGATCAGTCACCACAGCATTTCCTGCATCTCCTGTAACATTCCTCTTCTTATACCAAGATGCCTCTGCAGCAGTGTAAGTCAGGCTTTGAAATAAAATTGATCAAATCCACAGCATATTGTGCTAAAGCTGGACCAAGGCCAGACACACTAAAAACTTTCTCACCTCTCTTCTTCATAAATATGGAGAAGTCAGGAGACCATGAACTGCTACTTCCAGAGGTATTTACAATACCAGCAGCATTTCTCACTCAAAGCACTCCAACTATTATCACAGATACTTTTATTGCTACATTTCCAATCTGTATTGGGGGTTTCTCTTTATATGCACATTCAAGAAATCTGAATGAAGCCGTGGAATGAATTTACAGAATATACAGAGGCCAGAAAGCAATTTATCTCTTTCAATGTGAGTAAGGCAATCTGAATGAAAGCCATTTTCACTTTGAACAGTTGTGGCTGCACAAGGGATCAATCCAGTTTAAAATTAGCTCAGATAATGTCTTTATCTGATAGGCTGATTCTCTGACACAGTGCAAGAAAGCTGAAAATCAAAGAAAATCTGTCCTTTGACATTGCAGTGTCAAATGTTTCCAATGTTGTCCTAGCAATCACCATTAAAAATTTGATTTTTGATTGTATTAGTTTAATTTCAATTTCTGCTTTTTGTCAAGATGCACAGTTCTTAAGAATTATGAGAAATTGCTTTGCTCTTTCCTTCTTACCTCACTTCCCCAGGAAAAAGTGAAAAGAGAATTTGCATGACAAATTTGAGTGAGACAAGGATACAAAAAGGCAGTGGATATACCAAATTCAAATGGACTTTTGTCTCAGCACCATCATACCCCCCAGCAAAGCCACTGTGCTGCTCCTGCCCACACAAAGTACCCTGCTGGAGGGACATGAACTTTTAGAGGTAGGTAAGAGAGCTGACTGAAACACTGTTAGAGAAATAGAGTCTGAGTTTTGAGCAAACTTGTATTTTTGTTACCACTTGAGTGGAAAAAGCTCTGGACGTTGTTTGGGAGAGGTGTAAGACAATAGAGACTCACTGAGCTTTGGCCTTTGGGCACTCTGCTAAGTAATTCTAATTAATAACAAAGACGACCATATTCCTGGAGAGAAGACAGTGAGGGAGGGGCAGAAAATGTGCAAAGGTAACTGCACAGGGGAAAAAAATACAGTAAACATTAAAGAATCTCAGGATTTGTAAATGAGATGTCTACTGTTGCTATTCACAAAGATTCCTGACACTAACATTTCCTGACACTAACATTTAATTCACTAATTCTTGTGTGACAAACACCAGCCAGTGCACAGCACTTGTATACAAGGTGTGTGGTTTGACTTCAACATGAAAGCAGCTCATTTTACAAACAAGAACTAGGACTGCATAGCAGGTAAATGGTTAATGCTGAACAACACACACATGAAACTTCATCAACTCCCTCACAAAAATTAGGATATTATTCATTATTATGGAGCCCTGTAATTCTAAAGTAAATCATGCCAAGATACTATCTTGCAGGTCTCTAGATCAGATATCATTGCTCAGAAAAAAAAAAGAAAAAAAAAAGCAAGCTTTCATGCACTTACCTTATCCTCCAGCCGGATCAGTCTGGCTCCTAAACTGTAGTATCCTTTGTCTACCCCTTTTTCTAAAGAAAGAAGAATAAAAATGGGACATTCATTAGGTGGAGAATAAATTCAAACTATGAATTATATCTAAGGTATTCAAAGCAAAAAAAAAAATTCTGGTAATAGTAGGGTAGAATAAAATACATGAACATAACAAGAAAGAATGAAACAAGTGAAAGAGAGTGGCTAGAGAGAAGGGAATTAGTTTGTCAGACTGACAAGATTAAGTTAGTCTAAAGGGCAACTTGGACCTTGGTAAAGGTAGTCTGTGGACATGAAGGGGTATAGATGGAGTCTGGAGTAACATTGTTTTGTTGTTTAATTATTTCAGTAGTTGGATTGAATGGGCAAGGTACCTGGGCCCACCTGCAATTTCGTATATTACTAGCCTGAGCAAGGTAAACTTGCTATACATAAAGAAATCAGAATAGTTTTCAACTGGGGCTGCAGATCTAGGAGGCAGCAAATCCACAGGTTCAAGGGCTGTAGTGGCAGAGACCCACCCATCCATCCATCCATCCATCCATCCATCCATCCATCCATCCACCCATCCATCCATCCATCCATCCATCCATCCATCCATCCATCCATCCATCTCCTCTTTACAAAGGAGTGACACTGGGAAAAGCTCTTGCATCCTCATTTTCCCTCCTCTTTATGAGGCCTGCTTAGTAAAGCCCAGTTACACATTCCACTGCAAATGGTGGGATTGGGAGCTAAGAGTGAAAACTGTAGAAAATGGGGTCTATGCTTTCTGTTCACAGGCTCTATTGCTAAGGAATGCCATAGTTTGAGGGTGTTATTGCACAGGGAATGAAGCAAAAACCCATACATATTCTGAGTTGGGAGACTACATTCACAAGTTAAAACCCACAGCCCCTACTTACAAGCTGATGCCAATGGAAGTTGGATGTTTTTCTCTACTAAAGTATATTGCCAATACCTGGAGTAATTACTCCTGGATTTTTTCATGCATTGCATTTTCATGAGTGATTAAGGTCCTGTTTTTAAAGACAACTAAGTCAATTTTGCATGAACAAGGCTGAGATATGAAGGAAGGTAGGCTGAGATATGAATTTACATTGTGTCAGAGTTCACAGTGAGTGCCTGTGTGTGCTCATCACATTCCTGGATTTCTCAGGGAGTCATATTTGCTTTACCATTCATATTTGCTATGGGATATGTTTAGTGACCTGTTTGCAGCAAAGTTCACCTCGAGGTAACTTGTGCTGCACACACCACCCCAGAGGAAGACCAGCGAAAACAGGGCTGGCAAGAGCACGTTGTGCTTTCCTTCTCCTCCACACACTACCCAGAACCTTTTACAGGTCCTCTACCCTTGGCAGGTCTTTGCAGGCTTAGAAAAGAGAAGTGTTTTCCCAGAGAACCTGCAGGAGCAAATAAAATCAGGAAAGAAAATGTGGGACAGACAATAAGTGACACAGCTTGGCTCAGACATCTCTACTATTCATCGTTCACAACCTCAGAAGCTTCTTAAAATGTAAGTGGCTGAGGCTCAAGTTTATCTCTGTGTTCATCTCTGCCTAAAATGAAATAATTGGCTCTGCTGTCTACTTTCTAGTTAGTAAATCTGTAAACACATCTTTCAAAGTATATATCAGCAAAAAAGCATGACTTTAAAGATTTCTAAATTGGGATGTGGTTTGTACAGCAGTGGGCAGATAGTGTTTTTGTTTAGGTCTAACCCCAGTAAGTCCCCTAAACCTGAAGAAATACTTCAAAAAGCTTTTTTTGTTTTTTAAATAATAAAATAATCATTTCCTCACCAGCTCTAATTCCATCCTTCAGATAATCACCAAGATATCCCAAACCAAGTTAACAGTGTTTCCTATTTTAGTTATTCCTGAAAGCTGTGTGGAACAGGAAAGAAAATAGGGAGCAGATAAGCAGTAAGAAGCTGTATTGTGGCATGTGGCACTGCTCTAAGATGTGGAAAAACAGAAAAGGAAGGAATGATGCACATGGAGGGAGATGTGTCTCATGCACCTCTGTGCTGGCATGCAGGCTGTGAAAGTCACAAAATGCTGTGGTCCTCCCACGTTTCTTATCAGCCTCCACGGGGAACAGCATCCAGCCCTAATTTACAAGCATTTCCTTCTAATAGAGAGCATCTTTAAGAGCAAATGTGGTGTGTGCACAATTCACCAAACATGGGGGTAAGTTCAGATAAAAATCACTCCAGTGCGTGTGATTTCTGGCTAATTTTTTTGTTTCTCTCTTGAGTCTTTTCTAGATAGATGATTTGAGACTTCCTACATTAGACTGTTTCTTTATATAGAGTTGAAAAGATTGCATGGCCAACCATATGAAATGTCTAAATTTCTCCAGTCTTCACTTTGTAATCCAAAATAACTTCCCTTTAGTATTGAGTTTTTACTCTGTGTTGGGCTGCACTTAAACAGAGATCAGCTAAGCAATCCTGTAACACTTATGGGAAAGGCACAGAGCCAAAGGATAAAAGGAAGCACAATTACTTATAACTGGATGAAAATATATATGGGAAATTTTGTCTCAGAAATAAAAAAAATATCAAAAACATATTGCATCACATGGTTGGTACGATACAAATCCATTATTTTATATACTTAGATTGAATCTGAGAAAACACTAGTAAATAAGCAATATGCATTCTAATTCAGGAGACTGAATAGTTGTTAATACAGATTAATAATAATAACATGTATTTATTAATATGGACATTTCTTCCCTGAAGTCTTTACTTTCTTGAGTATTCTACTTTCAAACAACACAATCCTATATTAATTTCCCAATATTTTCACAAAGCTGGCCCATCTATTTTCCTAGTGAAGAAGAAGATATGCCTCTTCCAAAAAACCAAAAAAACCCAAAAACAAACAAACAAATAAACAAACAAAAAAACACCAAAAAACCTCAAACACTTTTACATTTGCTTCTAACTAGTTCAAGAGATGATAACCCTTTCCCCAGATGGAAACACATGCTATAAATAACAAAAGCTGATAGGAGCAGGAGGAAGAAAGCAAATCAAAGGAGGAATGGCACCTTAATCTTATTTTTCCTCACAGTTAGTGTGCTACATCCCATCAGAATATACCAAACTTTAAAGAAAATCCATTTTTTTCCTATGGCTGGGGAAAAGTATTTATGAAGACCTTTAGGACAGTGAATGAATTGCAGAGAGATGGTCTGAAAATGGTAAAAGCTGGAAACTACTCTCCTTTATAGAGCAAGAGTCCTTCCTTGATTTTTACACAGCTAGAGGAGAGCTAATTCAAAAATACTCAAATTCTTCTGAAAGCCATCAGCTGCTTTTAAGCAGAAAATGAGGAAATTGACTGGATATTCCGGATTGCTGAAGACACCTCAAACCTTTGTAAATGGTATCTCGGAAAGCAGAACAGCCCAGGAGGCACCGCTGCCTTCATTTTGCTCCCTCGGTGCAAATGCAGCCTTTCTGGAGCTGTGTTTGCACCAGCTCTGCCAAAGCTCCATGCAGGGATGATTGTGATCAGCTAATGGCAAGATCTGGATTCTTGGGCTTGTAAACTGTGCACGCTGCTGAAAAAGAAGGTCAGGATTGCCCCTTTACACCCAAAAATTAGCAAATAACAAAGTTGCCTCAGTCATGGCAGCTTTTAGTTGGAGTCTCTTTTCTTGTCAGTCAGAGCCATTTGCAGCTGATTGATAGAAGAAATTAAAAAAAGGTAAGGCATAGCCCTGGATCAAGCACTTGTGACTTCCTTTGGACAGCCTAAAAAGTAAACTGCTAAAACATTTTCATCTCCAGGAGGGGTGGGATAAATCAGTTCCTGCAGAAATATGGGTATCTCTCATTTCAAATACTAATTGACTTAAAAAAAGATAAAATTAAGCTTTTTAAGCTGAGCATATTTATTATGCTTTAAAAGATACAGTGACCCAATTTCTTTTTAACAGATGGGAAGGGAAAAGTATCAGAAAGCTTAGGTGGCACTTAATGGAAAAAAAGTAAACAATGGAACTGTCAAAATTTTGCAAGAAAGCCCTTTTCTTCAGGCATTCCCACCCGTGTCATACAGAACCAAGAGGTTCAGATAAACTGCCGATAAACATCAGCTTTTTGTGTACTTTTCTGAACCCAAACACTGGATCTTTTGTTTTACCTTGGCATTATTCTTTACCTTTACCCATGAAAAGCTGTAGTAAGTCTCAAAAATTGCATTCAAAAGCAGTTAACTCCATCATATATATAAATAAATATATATATTATATACATATATATTTATTTACTTTTATATATATATATATATATGGAATTAACAAAGTACACACATACAGTGATACAAATAAAGAGTGTCTTTATTTATATATTTAGATATTTAGATATTTATATATTTATATATTTATATAAGTATATATTTATATATTTATATATTTATATAAGTATATATTTATATATTTATATATAAATATATAAAGATACTCTTGATTATATATTTATATTATATATATATAAATATATAAATAATATATAAATATATTTATATATATTTATATATAAATATATAAATAAAGACACTCTTTATTTGTATCACTGTATGTGTGTACTTTGTTAATTCCATAAATTCAATTAATATGCTCTTTCCCTCTACATCAACACTTTCCATTATTAAGGCATATGTTTATTGTGACAGGAATCTATTTCAGCTGATAAAATTGTGTCCCCTGGAACACTGGGACAGGCTTCCAATGAAACTCAGAGAGAGTCTTCTAAATATACTCATAAAAGTAGGGTCCAGGTCCTTGGAAGATTGATTCATTATCTTAGTGTTTTTCAATCCACTCCTGCTTGTAGGAGTTTCAAAGAAAGGGAGGAGATGCCAAGAGCAAAACAAGCAAAAAGGGAGAATTCTTCCCAAGATGCACATGTGAAAGTGGAATTATTAGAATTCTTTGTACAAAATATGGCAGATATTTTAAGTTTAAAGGGATAATTAGGCAAGTTGGTTGAAGACAAACCATTTTGGAGACTAAATACACTGCAACTTTGTCAGGAAGCCTATCATGTGCAATGGGCTGAAAGCTGACAGGAAGGCTGGAGGCTTCTTTTACACATTTCCCAAAGCACCTTGCTCTTGGCCCCACTGGAGTCAGGACTGCTCTGACCCAGCATGGCTTTTATTCTTTTCTCGTATCCTTATCTTGTTTTAACACAGCTTTTAGTGCTTTTTTATCTCAGAGAAACTAACCAGAAAAATAACAATAATTGCTTCCAGTGAATTCAGATTCTGGGTCTTTTGTGACATCATTCACTTTTGAAAGGTAATTATACTATAGACAGGCTGCAATTGCTTTTATAGAATATTATCAAAGTCCACAACAGGGACTTTTCAATAAAAAAAACTGATCCAAACCCCACTGAGGTCACTGGAAAGAGTCCTGTTGATTTGAACAGGCTTGGAATCAGACCTTAAGAGTCTTTGAATAGGAGTATAATAAAACAAGGAAAAAATAAAAGGAGCTGGAAAGGAAAATTCTTTTCATGTTTTTCTCCTTAGCAGTTTAATTTTCTTTGCATTGTCACTTCTTTTTTGCTTGTCATTAGTACAAAAATAACACAGTCTAGGGGAAACACCCATATTGTTAAAAATGACACTTTTAGCAATGCCTAGAAAAGTATTGTATAAAAAAATCCATATCCAATATAGAATAAACCATGCATTCTGAAGGAAACCCAGGGATAACCCTTTTTTTAGAGAAGAACAGTACAAAAGTCTTTTTTCACCCCAAATAAACAAATAATGCACCCACTTTTCATTGTTCACCACTTGGAAAATCCTGTGAATAAAGGTGGGTTGGATAACTCCAGGAGTAATTGCAAACTAACTCTAGGTTTAGTTCTGCAGATCATTTCTCTGAAACCACTTATCTTATTTTTGGATTTGTGGAGGGTTTAGATAAAATAACTACTAGATCAAATAACTTCTGGTTTTGGTCTTACAACCCCTTAACTGAGCTCACCAGATTCTGCATCCCTAACCACCACTCTACCTTGTCCAGTAAGTTCCTTGGTTCTTCAGATTCTTTCCAATACTTTTCTAAAGCTACAGGCCCACCTAAGACCTTCCCAGTGGTTTCTAGGATCCTTTTGACTCAAGATTTGGTGAGACCAAACTCCCTGAACATCTTCAGCTTCTTGAACCTCTCAGAACATTATTTTACAATGAGTTTCTAATTATTCACCTCCTCTGAAACCAGAAACTGCTTGATAAAAAGTGCTTCTAACACCGGTCTTTTCAAGCACAAATTGTAGTTTCAGTTTGGTAATGCTATACTTGAAATAAAATAATACATTCTTGGAGGTAAGGGATGTTTTTCCATAAATTTAGCTTGCACTTTGTGGAATGAATTTCCACGCATAAATATTTATAGAAGTATTCAAGCTGACAGATTCTTTTCCTGTGGTCCAAAATCAGCTACAGGGAAAAAAGGATTGTACTACTGAGCCTTCTGCAGCAATCAGATGTTGAAAATGTGTTTTGAATGATATTCCTTGTTCTGATAATATTAACCACTGACAACATGCCATGTTTTAGAGGCTCTGAAATTACTTTACCACCCTTAGTTGTGCTCCAAGTCACTTGTGGATACGGGACATGAGTTCAGGAAGGAAGAAACCTTTTTAAGTGGAATAAACATAATGTAATCCCAGGCCCAGACCAAAAGATTTAGAAAGACTGTTTTTGTAGAAGGATTTCCCTCAGGATATTTCCATCTCATCATGTTCTAATACACATTTTAACATTTATTCTTAATTTCCATTTACTACCCTACCACCTGAATGAAATGTATTTATCTTTACACAGGCATTCCAGGGCTTATTAACAGAATTGCATTCATGTATGATTGGCTAGATTATAAACCCACATTACTGTAGCCAAGTGTATTTTCCCAAAGTTATGAAGATAATTATTTTGCATAAAATGCAGTCACCATACCTGGGAGGAAAAGACCTGGCTTTCCCAAGGATTGATCCAACCTGAGAAGCAAACAAAATATTACCAGCAGAGCAATTACCAAACAACTTAAACTATGTTGCTAAGCATGGGAGCATAATTTACATGAAAATTTACAGTAGCTCTAAACCCAAACCAAAACAAGCAAAAACATGAGACTAGCATGACTTTTTGCACACACAGTCAGCAGTTTAGCTCTTTAAGAGTTTTTCCTCCAAAATCAAACCATATTATTATTGTTATTTTCGTGAGTACTAATATTTCTCAGACTTTCAAGTTGTAACTAAAACATAGTTCTCCTGTGTCCTATGTAACCTAATAAAAAAGACTATACAAACAGAATTACTTAATAACATTTGCGACGATTCCTAGAGCCTCGTGCAGGCGGATTTAATATCTATATATGTTGACACAGTAGATTCCATTCAATAGGATTTTTTTTTTCATTTCATTTAAGGGCCAGGGGAGTTCATTCTGGTGTCCCAGTCCACAGCATTAATTTCTAAAGAGAAAAGCACTTTGAAAGACAAAAACAGAAGAGAATAGTCTTGTGGCAAAATATTTCAGCTGCAAACCCAAAACTTGGAGAAAGCATGTGCACAGAGGAATGTGGGCAGGGAAAAGTTCCAGATAGTGCAGAACAAGCAAAACAGATTTCTCACAGTTGTGGAGAACCACAGACTGGCAACAGAAAGGTAAATCATTATTTGAAAAGTTTTCCTTTTCTAAGAAGAGGACAAAACAGTTTGGATCACACTATAAACTTCACAGCATGCACCTTAATTTCTTTTAATTCCAGTTGGAGAAAAAGGAGAGGAGAATAAAGGGTAATTGTAAACTTGGTTTTAAAAAGGGTTAAAAATGGCTCCAAGTTAAATCCTCCAGATATTGTGCTCCCTGTTGTGCTTGCAATTTTGGACAATTACTGTTCATTAAGAACACATCTCTCCTACAGCCAGCTGGCACTAGAGGAACCAGATATTTCATGAGGTAGACAGGTCTTACCTCCTTTGAAGTTCCTTTATGCGAACCATCATGTTGAGGTGTCCTTGGGAGTACTGCTCAATCACATCACGGACGTCGTACGGCTTCCGAGCTTGCTGGGAAAGGAGGCAGGCAGCAAGTTGAAAGGTGAGCATTGACCAAACTGGATTTCTATTTCAGACAGGCCTTCATTCTGTTTTTTTATCTGCCTATATGCCTGCCATTTTGCAACCGTTGTTGTAATGAATAAAAAAATACGCAGCCATTGTGGGAATGAATATTTGTTGTGGAGACGGAGCCAAATGATTCCCATTACTGTCAGTTAGAGTCATGTCTTCATGTTACTCCATACTGAGCAAAATATTAGCCCTTCACAGTGTATTTGGGAAACACGAACCCAAGATGGATAATTTTTCTGGGACTCCCCTGTGCAGTATCTCCTGGCTCATTCCAAAGCCATGTGTTAATCATAATGTCAGGGGACTGAACCCCAGGGACTGGCCCCAGAATCAAATATCTCTGAAGACCAGAGATGTCTGGTGACAGAAATATTGCTGCTTGAGGAACAGGGAATCAGATGCTCTGCATAAGTCAGGACACTGCTGCAAGTGGGTTTTGTTTGTCCTCCTTCGACTTTCATGATACCTTTGAGATCAGAAAAAAAGGTGCAATTAAAATAAAAAGGACAGATAAAAAATTGCAAGAGAGTGAAAAAAATCCCACTTGCCCAGCTATATTTCCATCCTAATGAGAATCCAGGTGCTTCTGCCAAGCTTTGGTTTCTTGCTGCAACTACTGTGGCCAAATTTTGAAACAAGTCTGGAGAATTTGCAGAAAGTGATGTGGCTATAAAAGGTGCATCACGGTGAAATTTTAGCAAGTAAAATCAATGTATGTGGGGAGGCATCAACGCAAATCATAGCCTGTTGGAAAGACCAGCATTTTGAGGGCCCTTATGGGAAATGTGGGGCAAAATGTCTCCCTTTTTGGCTCTGACTCAAGAAAAGAAGGCGGGGAGAAAAAAAGCAAAGGTAAACTGCAAATCTAGTAATTGAAAATTACTGAAAACAGCTCATTAGTCATCTTGTTGTGTGTTTGCACTCTGTCACAGCCTCAGCCAGAGCCATTAGCATGCACCACTGCACACATGCATTGAACACCTACAGTATGTGCTGGAGTCATGCTTGGAAGGCTGCCACACAATCCTAGAAATTTCAAATAAAAGCATGGAACTGGAATGGAAACAAATCCTGTGAAATGAATGAAGAAGCAAGAGTTCTTAGTGAAAAAATGCCTTCCCTGCACACAGCACTCATCTGCACCAATACTTTCAGAAGAGTTGTGGCTTTGGAGGTGTGCGTGTGCGCGCGTTTGAGTGCATTTGGGAGCAGAGGCTTTGCAGGGGAGGGAGGTTTCAGCTTTCAGCTTATCGTTCAATTTTTAGTTGGGCTTTTTATCCCCCTTCCCCAGCTCCACATTTTGCAGATGCTGACACATCACTATTTCTGGCCAGAAAAGCAGCCTATTGTCTTCACCCCAAGAAGCAGTGCCAGTATCACTCTTTAGATGGACTAGGGGGGGTGCCTGGAGAGCATTTTGGCTAATTTCCATGTCCTTTCCTTTGGACATTCTCTATTTAAACACCGTGCATGGCGCAGAGCCTGGTTGCGCTGGGGAGCCTTTCCCTCCCCTCTCCCCAGTGGGCTACTATGTGCATAATTAATTCTACTCATTCCCAGTGAAATTTTTTTTCCTCCTCAAAATAAGTCTTCTGACAGTTTTCCTTTTTAGCAAACCATCAGCTCCGAATCCTACAGTTGCAAAGTGCTGCAATCTGCCTGAGTCCTCTCTGAAGCTGAGTAAAAAAATCCCCTCAGCTTCCACCACTTTCCCCTCCTCTTTTTCCATAAAGATTTAGATCTGTGCATCTTATGTCCTGCCAAACTTTGGCACAATCCCCTGTCATGTTTTTATTAGGAAATGCTAGAATGATACAACTGAAGCCAGGAGGTAATGGGCTTCCAGACAAGTGTGGTAAATGCAGCACTTGAACAACTCCTTTGACTTTCATTCTGTTCACAATCCCAAATCCTGGCCATTTGAGCTCAGTATTCCACATTCGGCATGCAAAACTAAATAATATTACCCAGCTCTGAACTTCCAAAGTCTAATTAGCATGGGGAGTCCTATAAACTCTATTTCATGGCCCCAAGAAAGGAAGAAACAAAATATTATTCCTTCTTCTACCCTGTCACTAACTCACAGAATTCTCTCCATAAATTGAGGAAGTTCAGTTTTTAAGGTTTGGCATGACTGCCACTGGCTGACAGCTCCAGAACATGAGGTTTCTGGTGGTTTGAAATATCCTAATTTTTAACCTAACTCATTTATAAACTGATTTTATTTTACAGAACTAGTGTCCCAATTTTCTTCTTATTTTTTTTATAATTTCCCATAGTGTTTATCTCTCTTTACAATTCTATTTAGAATATAAATTGCAATAAAAATTACAATTTTTATATATTATGTTTACAACATAATCCTGCTCTCCTGTTTTTTGCTGAGTTTAACAAACTGACTTCTCCTAGTCTTCTTTCAAAAGATAGGGTTTTCTGAAGATACATGTTTGCATGGGATTAGGAAATATATAAGATGTTCTATCTGCCCTAATTTAGAATCTTCTGCATGCTGGGATCTTATCTCAGGCTTCTATCGCTTGCATTTAAGTGCTCAGCTCTAATCAAACTTCCTTGAAATGTAGGTTTTTTTGATTTATTTTCTTAAAATCTCTTCAAAAGGATTATGAAAGGCCATTAACCTGCAGTGAATCCTCTTGGACAAAAAAAGCATGAACCTTGAGATGGAAATAATGAGAGCTTTGAAAATCAGTCCAGAAGTTAATTTTTCATTTCCATGGCATTTCCAGCCCATGTATGATGAGAATGATGATATCAGGATCACATCCCAAACAAGATTTATCATAATAAGTCTCACTAAACAGGCAAAATGAAACAGTATTTTCAATGCAGCACATTTAGTTTGAGCACTTTGTAACCAGATTGAGAAAATTACCTGAACATAAAGACAGCAAATTTCCAGACAGCAGATGCTCCACAATTTTATAAAATATGGCCTATGAGGTCCCTTTCTGGGAAATACATTTGGAAACGCGAGTCACTGCTGTGAAAGAAACTTTGCACCCACAGTACTTGTCAGTGAAGCCTATTGATCTGTCAGCCATAGGCAGCATGGGACTGAACATTCCCTAATTGATCAGATGATTGATAACATTCTTGTTATGATCAGTATTTTTGCAGACACCCTGACAGAGGTTTTTCACCCCAACACCAGTGTTTTCTTCTTTTTCACCCCAACACCAGTGTTTTCTTCACTTCTGCTAGTAGATGGGTAAGTATTGGTCAGTACAGTTTAACAAGCAGAAGCCCAAAAAACAACTGCAGTAAAAAATAATGATATTGACTCCACAAAGTCAGGGGTTTGTAGCATACTACATCCATGGGTCACTGATAATTTTGCCCACGCCATTAAAAAATCCACAAAAGGTGAATCCAAGGACCTCAAAAGCACTTGTTACAACCACCTTCACCAAGACAAGTCCCCTCTGAGAGCGTCTTTGATGTCCCATGAGCTCATGAGATGCACTTGGGATTAATCCTGCTGCTTACCTGAAATTTCCTTCTGGCCACAAAATACTGCATTCTCCTGATGACTTTCACAGCAGTTCTGTGTGCTTCAGTCAGTCTGCCAAAGAACACAAACACAGACAGACATCAGCTGGGGGGACGGCTCGGGGGGAAGATGCTGACTCCCAGCACTGAAATGTAAAACTATGTTTTATCTTTACAATACAAAATTGCAGTGTAGCAAGCTGTGAGTGCGTGGATGCTTTGTTCCTCTGCTTTGCCTTCCTGCAAATTGTGGTTCTAAGTATTCAAAACTGATAAGTGAGACAATGAAAGCAGGTGCACAAAGATAATACATGTGGAAGGGATTAGACAGGATTACTGCCATTGCACACAACTGGCATCAGTTTGAAAAATATTAAATGTTTTTAGAACCATGACTGCATTCCTTATTTTGCATTTACTGAGTGTTTGCCCGTGAGCTCTATTGCACAGAAATTAAGTCCTTCAAAAATACTTTGAAAAATAAAAGTGTCCTAAAAAAAAGTAAATAAAAATGAACACAACACATCCTCTCAGAACATGTGTGTGTGTGTGTGTCTGTACTGGTATTCAAACACAGAATGGGACATTTTATAACTCAGCTGTATCACTTCACCTAGAGGATCCTGCAGTTGCAGAACATTAATTATGCCACTTGGCAGGCAATTAATTACCACACCTCTTCTTTATGGTGAATTTTGGCAGGGTAGAGAGGAAGCAGGAACATGGTAATTATAAGAATGAGTATTTTCTTGAAGAACTGACTCCTCCCCCATGGACTCCTCTATTCATTCCAAATAAGTGAACTAAAGAAAACAAAATTTTCTTTCCAAGGAAGTTGTATTGTTGAGAAATCTATATTTTATATGGACATCATCCTTGACATGTGATGATCATCCCAGGAAAGCTTTCCAGCAACAATCTTCTGAAAACACAATCTGCTGGCTCTTCACAGGGTGTCTAGCTGGGGAAAAGGAAGTATTGGCTTGACCACCTACTTGGGTGCCACAGTTTAGAGACAAATTCTTTAAAAAGTGGAAAGGTTACAGTGGATTATTACAAATTGAAGGAAATAAAGGCTAAACAAGCAGGCACTGTGTTGCAAGAATTAGCATACTAATTCATTTTTATAATTATTCTTTGGGGAAACAGTGCTTATCCTAGAATATGCTGAGTTGGAAGGGACTGATCAGGATCATCGAGTCCAACTCCTGGTACCCCAGCAATCCCACCTGTGCCTAAGAGCTTCTGATTGGGTGAAGGTGCCATAGTCACAGGCTTTTAAAATAAGCTTTCAGTAGCTTTTTCTTTCTCTTTTCACTTCAAGTCACAGAATAACATTAAAAATATGCACAAATATCTGTCTGTCCTGCCTATATGCCCATATTTAATTTATCTGTGTATATCCATGCAGATGTCCACATAAATACGCTCACACATGCAAACACGTAGAAGACAAAGCAGGGTGAGCATGACTGAAGAACTAGCTTTGTTGTACACCATCAGCAGCACAGCTGAAGAGGAATCTTTACATTTGTGTAAGCCCATCAAGGGGATTTCAGTGTCACTGACGAGCTAGCAGCAGTTTAGCCTGCAGGACCCTTATTATGGTGGAAAAAAAGCTCTCAGCTTGACATGCAGGGCCCCAGCTGAGCTCCTGTGGCTGCTGACTAGAACAGAGATGACATTCTGCTTGCAAATGGCACAGAATTGATAGAGAAATCTTTGTCAGCCTCTACAACCATTTTTTTAATAACCACAAAAGAATCACAGTTTAAGGTTTAGAGGTTAGCCTATCTCCCTTGTGTAGCAGTTAAGACAAAAACTTGAAATTATCCCCTAGAAAAAAATGATGTGAAACTTCATATGTATACTTGAGGGGTTTTTTTATTAGGCTAATCCAAATGAGATGGTTCAGGCACTGTTTAAACAGGCTTACATAAACAAGTTTAAAGAAGTCAGAGATGGAACAAAACCAAGGCAGTAATTTTATCCTAATTCCCCCCTTCAGCACAAATCAGGGCTACAAAACTTTTTCCTTTGTGTTATCAAGCTAAAGTTTTCAAAACTATGAGGCTGAACTCTTGGAACTTGATGCACAGCTGAACAGGCCTCATTTTTAGAGAGAGAAGTAATTTATTGGTCAAATACATCTAAGAAGGCCACCCAACTATCACTCCAGAGCACTTGATATCATCATGTTCGAATTGGCAAAACTCACACCAGTCTCATCGGAAGAAAATTCTGAAATAGAAGTGACTGCTCAGATTTGATGGTCACTGGTGTTAAATTGAGAGTAAGAAACAGCAGACCTGACTTTGGTGGAAAAATAGCATGAAAAGATGCAAATCCATATACTGAGACATTTGGATAAGTCATCTTAATTGTCCCAATAAATCCCCCAGGGAGCACAGTAGCTCCAGATGAGATAAATTCCTGCGCTGTACAGCAAGCAGAGCTATCCTCCTGAGGGGAAGTTGGGGCAGTGTGGCTGTGATCCTAAATATTTTTTGAGATTTTAGCTGATTTTCACAGGTTTCTGACCAGTAATGTCCATAATGAATAATTACAACTACTACTGATTAGGTTACATTTATCCCTGAATGCAGCCCAACATATCTACCCTGCTAAACCTTATATTTTATCCCAAACCCCTGGACTGGGCAAAACTCCTTCAGCCTTGGAGGTGTCGGTCTGTCATGTGCCAGAAACATCAACCAGGAAAGAACAAATGGTCAGAGATGCTCAGGGCCCAGCTTTGGTAGTGCTCAGCAGGAGCACAGCATCACCTGCAGCAAACCTCCTGCATATTTTAGGATAAGCATCTGATGAGACAACAGCCAGAGGGGGGTGTGCTGGAAACCACATCTGCACACTCTTTCCATGTGCATTTTCTATGGAAACAATACAGAAAGAGACAGATCTACTCAGGGATGGTGGTTTCTAACTCCCTTGGGGATGAGGATTTAACTCCTTTCATAGCCTAGCTCCCAAACAGCAGCACCTGAGCCCTTGCTCTAGGCAGGAACAGGAGTGGGTGGGTGCCCACACCTCTGTTCCTACAGAGCAGCCAAACTCTCCTGCCTCTGTGCACCAGAGGGCAGTGGCACACACACACACAAGGAGATGCTTTCCAGCACATTAAGAGATTTAATGATTTAATTATTTTTTTAAATCTACCCAGAAACCCAAGCTTAAGCTCTCCTCATAAGGATGGAGTCCACACTGATGGGGGGTGGTGGTTACTCTTGAGTGTTTTGTCTGTATGTTATGCTCAAAAGAATATAATTAGAGCTTTGTTGGCACACAATTCCATGCTTTTCCATCTTTTAACCTAAACAACAGGAAATAACGTTTTGTCAAAACCTTCCCTTAAAACATTTTGTAAAGGAGAACAAAATTACATTTGAACAGAAGTGAGCTGGCTTTGGGAAAATTATGAGCACATAAATTAATAATTGAAGTTTGCAACATCTGTAACTGTAATGGATACCATGAAATGTCTATTGAAATAACATTTCCTTGGATCCATAAATGGTACTGACATCATCTCTAACTGTGTCTTCAATAGCACCCAAGGCAGTGTGTGTTCCTTACCTCTCTGCTCAAGGATTTCTCAGCAGGATGCTCAATTTTAAAAGGTCTCACAACTATCCTTAATTACAATGAGTCGTTCCTAGTTTGACTCCTGGGCCATGGCTGTGGTAGGGCAGCGAGGAAGGGGAGTGGGTGGTGGTCCTGGATCATGGATTTTCACAAAGTCCCCACCCTGGGGGGATGCTCAGGATCACTTCACAGCTATTCTGGAAGGGCTGGGGAAGGGGACCCCTCTTGGCTGGCTCAGCCCCCACTTCTGCAGGTTCTGGCTGTGCCTGTGTGTGTGCAGAACCTGGTGGGACAGCTGTGAGCCCAAGGGCCACTTCAGGCTGGGCTTGCTCCTCTGCCCAGGGCTCAGACAGTACTGAAAGGCATCACTTCAGCTAAAACACTTGGATGTATTTAAGACTGCCCTTTTTTTCTTTTTTTTTTTTCCTTTTTAACAGCAGGAAGGCTGTAGCTTAAGCCAAAGAAGCCAAATATTTTCTTTTTTTGTGAAATAATTGAACCAGAAGAGAAAATAGAGATGATGAAATCCAAGCAACAGTAAAAACTATCCCACAGGGATGTTTTTATAATCTTTCTTTGATATGGCATTCTGTTTGTTAAAAGCTAGTGTTGATCAGTTCAGATGTACTCTTTTTCTTCTCTATGGAGTCTAATAACTTCCAGCTTAATGTGCTTGGAGCAGTCAGGGAATATTTTAAGTGAAAAAAAGATACCTAAATGGACCCTAAAGCCAAACAGAGTTACAACTATTGCAGGCCATGCTGAGGTACAGCTCAAGTCTCCAAACAACTGGGATGTATTTTTAGTCCAGCAGCATTTTTTAATCATTAGAGTTGACTTCAGTGTAGGGATCAGGGAAGGGACTTTGCCCAGGCTGGGCTGCAGGGTGGCTGCAGATAGTGGAATGTGAATTCCAGACTGGTTTTCCTGACGTTTATTCAGGTGTCATGAATTAGAGGAGTTATTCAGTGTAACATCATGAACTGTGGAAAACAAAGGCCACTTCAGCAAGGCCAGTTATAGCTCTCTGTCACAATTTGCAAAACTGGTTTGAAGATACATGCTCACAGTACGTGGGTTACTGCTGAGCTTCATTTGTCAGATTTTCATTGCTCAGCAGGAAAATATTCAGAGAGTCACACTAACTCTGTTTTGATACTGGTCCCTGGATGGTTGGTAACTCCTGCCCAGAGTAACATACAGCATCATCTGGTCTGGAGCTGTCCACTTGGCATTAGTTTCTAAGGCAGCACAAACAGGGACTAGATGAGTGATGGCAACTGAAATGTACAGAAGTTACTTGAGAACTCAGCTCTCCATCTGCCTTTTTGCTTTCCCATCACATTTGGTTAAGATTATTCACTTTCCTGCTCTGTTTCTGGGAAGAACATTGATTCCTGGTCCGAACTTTTAATTTTTTTCCATGCGCAATTATCTCAAATGGGCTGATATTTTATTGGTAAAATTTAAAGGAAATCTTATTTGCACTGAAAACAAGAGATAAGAAGGGTGGGAGCAGAGAAATCAGAAAGCAGAAAAAATTAGAGAGCTTCTTGCAGGCAGATGTAGCAGCTGGTCCATATGAAGTCACACACACAATGCGGACCTTCTATTGCTGGAGAAAAGTGGTGGAGAGACATGGTTCTTACCACAAGGGAAAGGATCTTATAAAACGGGGTTTTAAAACTGAGGGAAGCTGTAATATCCAAATTTTTAAAAAACTCACTTTCCCTATAAGTGAAAATATTTTTGCCTTCAGCTAAGCCAAGCCAGACAAAATGCCTTGAGCCTTTTAAACCATATGAGTTAAGAGAAGGTTGCAGCTTGAGTCTGACATGCAAACACCTGGAACTGTCAGGCGATGAGCCTGATTCCAGAGCTCATCCCAGGCCAGGAGCAGCAGAGAAGTACAACATAAATACAAACACGAGAGGTTTCCAGTCTTGTAGTATTTCATCAAAGCCTTGTAAAGAACAGACACTTCTGGAGCATTTCCACTCCTTACACAATGGAAATTATATAAGTAAGATGCTATTTGCACTGAATCCTGAGGGAACATTTCAGAAAATTTTGGCACAACTTTACTTTTCCCTTTATTCCTAATCACCACTCCAACTTAAATCTACCTCATCTCTATTGTAATGATATCCTTACCTGAACCTTTTCAAGCCCGTGTTTGGCTCAAGGCTACAAATAAATTAGGATTGGCTCCTCTCAAACAGAGCAGCTTGGAGGCCTATTTGGCTTCACCATGTTCTGCTGGCAGCCTCAGTTTGTGAAGGAATGCTGCAGACTCTGCAAATCCCTCCTCTACAAGTACAGTCCCAGGTAGGAAAGAGTACAGAAGTGAGAGAGTACAGCTTGTGAGGGGCTACTTTCTGGGATCTGGTTGTTTTGCTGAAGATTTTGTGGCATTTGCTGCCTTTACGCACCCACCCACCCATCCACCCATCCACCTATCCACCCATCCAACATACACTGCCGCCTCTGAATTCACTCAGAACACAGCTGCCTCTACTTCTACTTGCCCCTCTAACCTGACCTTCCCTGAAGTGTAGGGAAAAGAAAGAAGATTTCCTCTAGCAGGGAATTTAGGGGCAGGGAAGACAGTGCAAGGACAGGACAACAATTCTGAGGGCAAACTGCCAGAAGAGGAAGAACTAGGACAGGTTTAGAGGGAACAGCAGACCAGACAATATATTGGCAAATGAAACACCACTGGGAGAAGTAGCAGCACAGGGTGACTTCTTCAGGTTGTCCAGGAGCAGAATAAAGTAAGTAAAAAGCTCCTGAAAATGCTCAGAGGTGGATGCAACCTGCTCACTGAATGTGATCTCAACTGCAGACAGTTGGAGTTTTCAGTTACAAGTTTGTTCTGTAATATTACAAAGAGGGTTTATTGAGAAAGTGGGAGAAAAGCACTGTGTTAGTCCCCTGCTAATTAAAATGCATAATTAAAGTGAGTAATTAAGCTTACTACAGAATGCTCTTGTGTCTGGGAGCCCAACTGCCCTTGGATAACAACTCATCTGCTGAACTGTCTCTGAGAGAACTAAAGTAGCCATTGGATATTGTGGTTACATCTTTCCTCTGTTTTGTGTTGGCAGCAAAATAAAAGTCCCTCGTCTCATTTCTGCCATTTTATTTCTTCCATTCTTTTCTTGCAATGTCAGAACAAACAAGATGATGTCATAGGAATGTCTTTTCAGTGTGGACATGCAAACACAGAAAGATTTTCTTCTTCTTTTTTTTTTTTTTTTTTTTTTTTCTGAGCAAACAGCTTCTAGAAATTGCCACAATAACTTCCTGTGTTAGCTGGTCATCACTACTGCTGGTTCCAGGATAGGTGAAATGCGTCTGTCTCCATGCCAGCTCTCATTTGCTTAGAAAACACCCTTAAGCCAGACATCCCTTCTTGGGATGTAGGCAGATGCTGGCAGATAATGATATGTTTTAATCCCACATATTACAATATTCACTGATCCTAGCAGCTAAGTAATTTTTTTTTAATTATCTCTCCTTAAAACTTGGTCTTCACCAATTCATCTTTTAAGAAATGTCTACAGACCATCTAGCTGCTAAAAGACACTGCTGAGACAGCCATCACCATGTCCAAACAACTTCCCAGAGACATCTTTCTGGAATCTGAATAGCCTTCACATCTGTGCAGCATGGTAATGGGATGGCCTTTTTCTATAGGTTCTGGTTTGCTCACTTTAAAAAAAATGCCACAACAAAAATTAATGAACTTTAGGACTTCATTTTCCTCTTCTCTGTGTTCAGCATTTATGGGAACAACGTGGTGTTGTTAATATACACCAATGACTGAGCGCTGTATTTATGCCTCAATGATTTTCTGTCATGAGAATATAATGCCTGGCAAAGACTGATTCTCTGAAATACCAGTTTGTTTGGGGTCATTAATATTAATTCCTATCTTGCCTGAATAGGAACTGGATAACAGTCAAGTCAGGGAATAGTTCTGAGAATTAAAACTTCAATGCCTTTTGGGCTGCCCAAGACTTCACATTTCTTTAAAAAAAATGTAATTAATTAATGTGCACCAAGTACTAGGGAGAGACCCTGTGGAATAACGCAAAATGCTTCTTGTGGTTTTAAAAAGCAAAAAAACAGTGCCTTTTGGCAGGATTTTTCTTTAGTAGTTCCTGTGATTTAGTAGTTGCAGCAGGGGCTATGGAAACACAACTTCTGGTTTCTTGAACTGATTGATGTGACTGGCCTATGTGTTTCCGGGTGATCTTGTTTAAGTTTTTTTACCTGGCTGTGCTCTATTTTATATGTCTATAAAATAGGTGTAAAACCTGTCTAAGTTATGGAGCTGTCACGGGGATTTTAAGGCAATTAGCAGTCCCAAATGAAGTCGTAGATTAATTATAGAATGAGTCAGCAGGGGGTAAAAAAAAAAAAAAAAATAGTAGTGACAATATGTTTATCCCTTAAAAGTGATAAGAAACAATGGATACTGGTGTGCAGCCTTGGGATAAACTGCCAAGACACTGAGCCCTGAGCAGAGGCTCTTTTCCAAAGCATTCTCCCCTTTATACCTGCCCTGCTCCTCCTCTCCTGAGCACCTGAGCAATCCATGTAGGAATTAATTCCCTGTTCACCAGATACCCAGCAATGCAAGACACTCCCAGCATCTGAAACCAAACAGGACCATTAGATCATAAATGTGACCTGCTCAACAGTGCAGGGGATTGCATTTCACACAGCTGCCCTTGCCCTGAGCCAAAAACCTTGAGTAGGAGTAAAGTAACTTTCCAGAAAGGCAACTGGCCTTGATAGAAAGACCTTTATATACTGTTAAAAAGTGCCTTATTTTTTATTTAAATTTGTCAGTACTTAGCTTCTAGGCTCCCCTCTCCAAATGGAGTAGCAGAGCAATTTCAGCCTTTTCCAGGCCTATCTTTATTCCAGGGACCTTCAGGGGTGCCAGATGCACTGCCCATGGCCTGGCAGGAAGACTAGGCTCTGGTGTAGGGAAGAGATAGTACAGTACTGCTCTCTATGGAATTGCAAGGGGAGACTGAAATCCTACATTTTTTTCCATTATTTTTCTGCCTGTGTTTTGGATACTGCTACCAGTAATTACAGAGATTCATAATGGAAATGCTTAGACTGGCTAGAACAGAGAATGAATGGGAAGGTCTATGTGTGGAAGTGTTAGAAAGGGAACACCAGCACAAAAAGCCCTGTGAGGGTGGCAGGTGCATGAACATCACAGCACAATTATGAGCAGCTTTTGAAAATACCCAGTTCAGGAACACAAAGGAACAGGTCCAGTCAGAACTGAAAAAGGCCACTAAGGTGATGGTAGAACAATACAGAACAGGGCTGGAGTCTTAAGACATTCTGGTAAGAAGACAGAATAGAGGAAATAAATCCTAATCATTCCCAGAGGTGTCAGAGCACAGAGGAAATAAAATATGCTGGTCACTGTCAGCTCCCAAAGGCAAAAAATGTTTGGTGGCACCTGGGATCCTGAGGATGTCCCAGCATGAAGACTCAGCAGAGCATTACATGGCCCTCCACACAATGGCAAGAAACCCTGAGCATCCCACCTGGATGCCGAGCTGGGACACAGGCTGGGGGACACACAGAATGGTATTTGTGAGTACATGGTTATGGGATGTGAATGGCTGAAACTTGCCATCTTCAAAGAAAATTACTTTATCCCCTGCTAATGTTTGCTATCGAGCATTGGGACACAACAATCAGTTTATACCAGCAGAAAAGCCCCTTGAAAATGGGTTCTCAAAGGGATCTCCTATTTGATCGATCACCTGGAGGTTTGCCCTTTCAAGGTCTTCTCAAACCCACAGATATCCTCACAAGGTCCATGCAAACTTCCATCACAACCCATTTTGAGCTCCAATGGCAGTTTCTACAAACCCATGTGCCAAGAAAGGATATTGCTTTGCCACTGGAGGAACTGCCATTTCAAAACCAGACAAAAATAATGTATCTTTAAAAAGAAAAAAAAAAAAAAAATTAGTGTGCTTGAACTATTTTGCAGACAACAGTGATCATACCCATAGAATCTCACAGGGAAGTTTACATGACCACAGACACGTATTATTTTTCCACCCTGTATTTCATGTAAGAACATGCATAAAAATTCTACAGGTCTCACTTGCCTAATACTGAAAATATGCAGCGCTTATCAATAGTTTACGATAGAAATAAATATCTTGCAAAGAATTGCAAGCATCACTTGTGAAAACAATCACTGAAACCAGAAATTTTGCTGAGCTGCTTATTTCAAGAGATTTCACTTGCTCATTGAGAAACTACTTTCTGTTCAAAGATTGTGCATTTTTTCTTTACTTTCAGGAAAAGATGCTGTCTCTTGGCATTTTTATTTTTCTGGCAGACCTTTAGCTCAGCCAGTGGATGAACAGAAGGAAAGTGTTCATATGTGCTTGTGACTTACTATTAAAGAACAGGAAAAATTCTGTTTTCAGTGTAAGTGAGGAAATCTGTGCCTTCGTGCTCTGGGGAATTCTGATTTTCCTGTCTTTGTTTCCATCCTAATACAATGGAAAAATACTTTAAAAGTCATTATGAAACAAAAGATTCTGAAAGCATTTGAACCTGAAATGATAATATGCTTCAAATTTCCCCTCTCCATTTTAAATGCACTTTTGATTCCAAAAAAAAAGAAATATTTTATCCTCTTACAAAATGAATACATTTTATTTGGTTTATGCCCTTTCTCCTCCCTGTAACTGGGACTCTTCCCTGTAGACATACCCTGCACTGCATCATCTGGTACAGAATGAAGACCACATATCTCAGAGAGGTAAACTGGTTTACAGGATACTACTGAAGAATGGCATATCCATGCTATGAATCCCATGAAACAGCAAATCATCCTGGGAAGACTCAGTTCAAATAATGGAAAGGACTTGGACAATTTTCCACTAATAACAGTGTCCTGAACTCTGTCTGCATCAAGTGAGTTTTGTTTTCACTCCTCTGTTATAAAATTGAATAAATTAAACTTCCACTGCCTGCCAAAGTTTTGTCATGGAAAAACTCCATTTTAAAGTGTCTTTTCCCCCCTCTTTTGAAAGCTCATCAGCTCTTTTTTCATGGAAAGTTATTAGCAAATGAGTATCTGATAGAAGGAAAAGATAGCCATTTACTAGAGTGCAGGAGGTGAGCTAATTAACAGGATAATGGCTATTAGTGCTTCAAAGTCTCAAAGTTTTGGATTTTGATTTTTTTTGTGTGTGTTTTGTTTGGGTTTTATTAACTGGGCCTTGAGGATGCCAGTACTTCAATCAAAAGTGTTTCTAAATAATTATGCACTCATTTTGGTGGCTAACCACCTGAATTGCTGTAGTTAGAACACTTGATATAAACAATTAATTATGTTAACACTGCTGAAGGCTGTTTTTAAGATCTAGATACACAAATATGTTCAAACAAAGAAAACCCCAAATCGCAAGGGGATCTTTATTTCATTTGACACATGCCCACTGATTGTTCTCTGACAGCAATCTGAGAACTCCTCTTGGAAGCCCTGTGTAAGAATGGAATAAAAACTGGGAATGATGCTATCAGAACTCCCACTGAAATTGAATTATTTTCTTTATCCAGGGAACAGATACATAGAAATTGCCTCAAATCAGTTTTATCTTCTTCTCGAGCAACTGGCTTTATTCTGGATCTGAAGGAACTTATTGCAGAGATGACACAGCAGCTCAAGCATTCACGTACTCAAGCCCAAAATTTCAGTGCTCCAAAAAAGTGAAATAGGTCATGACCCTGTACATTTGGAGCTGAAGTAAGAACGTATTTCTTCTCCTCTAATTTAATTTCTTACACAGAAGTTTCCCAGCATTCTGCTGTCCTCCAACAAGTCCTCACAGCATGGAGCTGGCTTGATAATGGATTACAGGTATAGTTTTCTAAAAGTTTACAAAACTATAAACTTCAACCCCATTCCAAAGGAGCTTGACACAATTTATCTTTTTGCTTGGCTATTATGCAAAAACAAACTATGCAAAATCTCAGGTTTGGCATGGATTTGAAACAAAACCACTTGAAAAGCTGCAATTTAAAGTGAATTTTCTTTGACAGTTTCAGTTTGCCCAAACCTGAAATTCAAAGCAAACCTCAGGGCAGAAGTGCAAACCAGAACAGATAGAAATCAGCAGACGTTTACACAACACTCCATGAATCAAAGGTACCTAACTTCACATGATACCAAGCAGAGGCTGACAAAACAGGAATCAGATGGGAACATTTTTGAGCATGATCTACTTCACATTTGACAAAATAATTCATCTCTCCTATTACCAGTCTTTTAACCACAAAGACTCATAATCTCAAGTTTTAGGCTCTTTTCCCAATCTTAAAATTCCTATTGTCATCCTTCAAACTTTCTCAAATTTTCAAGCCTCATGCTGTGAGGAGTACAGGGGAAATAAAACCATTTTATTCTACCCAAACCCATCTTTAAATGTGTTCTCTGTAGAATAATCACCTGTACTGGTGAACCTGTTGAGTCTGCATGAGAACTGATAATTTCCCTGAATTATAAAGTGTCATCAAGATAATTGATAATGGACACTTACAGACTACAGAGACTCTTCAAAATGCACACAAAGTTTTAAAAAATATATCATTCCTGTGTGTTGTTTTTCAGATACCTCAGGTTGGGTTTTGAAACGACATTCTCCATTCCTGGAAGCTGTAAAGTTAAATCCTGAAAGTGTTTACACACCTCTCCTACACCTTCCAAAATAGCTCTTTAATGGAAGTACCTAGGGAATGGGGAACTAGCTAACTTTTCAAATGACTGAGGAAAAATACCTGCATAGGCCAAGATCTGTTCAGAATTAATGAATGGCTTGATTCTGCAAACCCACATGCAAGTAATTCTGTACATGAGTTATTTCCCTGAGAGCAGAGGCTGTGGACAGGTATCAAATCATATTCAAAATTAAAGTTTGGAACATGGCAGCTCGATTATGCAATTAAAAGTGGTGTTCAGGGAGTGTTCTTCAGTTATTTATCCTCATTATTTCTGCATTATTTTATTACATACTTTCATATTGTTCACAAGAAAATTGGGCATTTTGGAGACAGACACATATATGTATAAAGCACCACATTTAATTCACTTCCATGAGTTAAGCTCTTTGGTGAATTTCAGAAAATAATCAAACATGCACTAAAGTATATACAAAGTTCTAGGTTGTGAGCATAAATATGGAAAAATACAAACCTGATTTATAAGCTCAAAATAATCTCTCAAGAGTGATTTAGCCATAGTTTTAATAGCATGAAAATGACTAATTTAAGGTCAGGAGTAATTTAGTTTTGACTGACTTGGCAATCCTTTGTTCTCTGGGTCATGTAAGTGTTGAGTAAATTATAAACCTGTAATGCTATCCTGAGGTCAAGGAACTTCAGAACTGATTTGATATATTGGTCTCCTGGAAAGTTCTTCCAAGGCCAGTACCCCCTAAACTATGTTTATGAGTTGACAGCATTAATAACTGATAGAGTCATATAATATTAGCAGAGGTGAAATACACCCTTAAAAAGAAGAGCATGCTCAGATTGGGATTTCTGAATGAGAGACAAGCAAATCAGATATATCTGTGAAAAGACAAGTTTCTATACAGTACTAAAAAAAACAAACATAACTGAGAAAAGGTGTAGGTGTTTGACTTCAGGAAGAGAACCAGACTGAGAACATTCTGTGTTTGTGAAGCAAAACTTCACATTCATATCTTACATGGGGCAAAAATAAACAAGCCATCAACTACTTTTACAGACTATATCAGAAGCATAAATACATAAAAAAAATAAGCAACTATTCATTTAATGCGGGCTTTGCTCTATCCCATAATACTTGCCATTGAAAATCTTTAATAGGATGTAAAATGAGATGTTTTCCATTCAAGAATTAAGTGTGCATTATAGGAGCACTTCTTAATTTTAACTTTTTCATGTTTCCAAACAAAAGCCATCACACTGCTAAAGAAATATACTGTAAAGCCCAGACAAAGAGCCTGGACTATTCTTTCCTTATCGGATAAAAATTAAAGCTGATGGTCCTCAAAGTGTTTAGGGCTACTTCTTTCGCCCAACATCACAGTGCTTATTAGTAATAGGTATATTCAGATTACTCTGTTTAGTTCTGATTTAAAAGAAACTCGATAGTAATCACAATCTGAAATCTTGAAATCCTTAAGAATAACCTGGTGTTAAATTTGAGCACTCCTGTGAGAAACCAGAATTAGGTTCCCCCACCTCCAAGCCTGTAGATTTAGTATTAATATCTCCTGGTAGCAATGAATATTTCTCCTGGACAGTCCTTGGCTACCTCCTTGAAATTCCTAGCAAGAGCACTAACTTCACTTTGACTGTATAAAAATCCAACAGCTGGTTAGATTAACCAGCCATAAACACACACCCAGATTAAAGAAATAATCAGCATCAGAATTAAAACTCCTCAGAGTCTTCCCACAATGGATTACAGCGTTTGACCTGGTCACACAGTAAGAAACACTTTGAACGGAGGCATTATATTGCTGACAGTACTTCAGGCTCTGCCCAGGTCCTGTCCCTGGTCCCAGAGAGCAGAGCTCGGAGCCTGCTCCTCCTCCTCCCCTCAGGAGAAGCTGTGACTGCGCTGTCTGCCCTCAGTCTCCTCCAGCTGAACAGACCAAGTGCCCTCAGCTGCTCCTCACACAGCTTCCCCTCAAGGCCCTTCACCATCCTCGTGCCCTCCTTTGGACACTGTCTAATGGCTTCATGTCTTTCTGATATTGTGGCACCCAAAACTTCACACAATATTCGAGGTGAGGCTGTCCCAGAGCAGAGCAGGACAATCCCTCTCTGGCCCAACTGTGCCTGATGCCCCCAGAACAGGGATTTCCCTCCTGGCTCCAGGACACTGCAGCCTCATGTCCAACTGGGACATTGACTGGGAGCCCCAGGTCCCTTTCCCTGGCATTGCTTTCCAGCCTCTTATTCCTCATTCCCAGACTGCCTGTGCAACCAGACCTGCCCCATCCCAGGCCCAGAATCCGGCACTATCCGTTGCTGAACTTCACACGGTTGGTGATTGCCCAGCCCCGTCATTTATGGAGGTCTATCTGCAGGGCCTCCCTGCCATCGAGGGAGTTGACAGCTCCTCCCAGTTTAGTGTCATCAGAAAACTGACCAAGTATTTCTTAGGGTACTGCATCCAGGTCATTACTGAGGAAGTTGAAGAGCACAGGGCTGATGATGGGGCCCTGCAGAAGTCCACTAGTGACCAGCGCCAGCCTGATGTCACCACAGTCACTGTCACCCACTCTGCTCAGCCTGTGAGCCTGTTGCTCACCCATCATGTTATCCAGCTGTAGACCAGACAGCTTGTCCAGAAGAATCCTGTGAGAAACAGCATCAAAAGCTTTGCTGAAGTCCAAAAAAGGTGCATCTCCTGGCTTTCCTGGATCAGCCAGATGGGTTACCCTGTTGCAGAAGGAAATCAGGTTTGACAAGCAGAACTTTCCTTTCATGAAGCCATGCTGGCTGTGACCAGTGACTGTGCTGTCTTCCAGGTGTTTTTCAATCCCTCCCAGAATCATCTTTTCAATAATTTTCCAAGGCTCTGAAGTGAGACTGATGCAGCCTTGTGAATTGGCTCAGAGATGGATCTCAAGGATGATGGACAGAGCAGGGAGGGGATGGATGTGCAGCTGGAGCAGAACCTGCCCATCAGTCATGGAGAGCTCTGTGTTGGCTCAGCCTCAGCCTAACTAGCTCCTTCAGCTCAATGACAGCACATGCTACAACAGGTGTCTGACAGCTTGTGAAAAAATAGGTGAAGCCTGGCAGGTTTGAGAAGCAAGTGTAACCGCATCTGGCAGGGGAGGAGGGCAAATTAGCAGTGAAAACAGCCCGTGCTGATTTGAGAACGAGGGCACTTGAACTGGCTCACATAAATATTATTTACATTATATGCAAGGTAGAACTCATCTCCTTATGCTGAGCTCAGGGCACTGGCACATTCCTCACCGAGGGTCGGAGGGAGTTTAGCTCAGGTCTAGGCTTTAATAACATCAGCAGAAGGGTGAGGGCTTGAAGCAAGGATTCAACAACTCTGGGTTTAAGTTGCATTACAAACTTCTACCCAAATATTCTGTGAGTAGCAACTTCTTACTGTTCACTATGAAAAGCAGTACATTTGAACAGATGATATGTGGGACAGAAGATTTAGTGACTAAAGGCTGCCCTCTACAACACACAAAGTTCCTAAAGTTGCAGTCACTGTTTTGCTTTTCAATCTCCATCAAAAGCATCTTCTTGATTCTGTATTTGAGTTTCTTGGTGTATCAGTACCAGAAAATAAAATTTCAGTTTGCTAACGTTTATCAGCTGTATTCTAAATAAAGATATTTTCTGGGAGATACTGAAAGAAACTTCCCTCCTCTCTCATTTTAGATAATACATACTGTATGGAGAGTATATGCTGTATTGTATATTTTCTATAAAAACATTACACTTTTAACTTCCTTGGGACCACGTATATAAATATTTGTACATGAAATTATTTTATGCCATAAATTTCTGTTAATGTTCTAAAAATATTTGTTCAGGCAAATGAAATTGCAGTAAAATATTTTACTACAGATCAGTCAAAGGTTCTCAAAACTTTATATTCTTAAAAAACAATCTTTCAAGCTATAAAACAGAGTTCCATTTTAGATATCCAAAGGACAAATTTAACCAGCTTGACGTTATTAATACCACACAGTTTAACATTTTAGAAAACACTGAGATCTAAGGTGAAATAAAGTCAAGTTGTAAGCATTTTCTCTTATTACATACATGTTTTAATTTTGTTTTCTAGAAACTTATTCTGTTAGAGGCAAATGGCACTGGATGTGGGATTATGTGCATATTTCCTATTGCAATTAGCATTAATGAGAGCAGGATGTGTTGCCCAGCACACAAAACTCCAAGTACACAAATTGTTAATAAATCTGACTCCTCACAAACCAGAAAACTAATGCAGCATTCAGAACGATATGTGGTCCCAGATCTATTTCCAAGGGAGCTCCTTGGGGTGTCCCAACAGCTCAGTCAGGAGCTCAGCCCCACCTGGAGACTCCCAGTGGCTTTTGCCACCCACAGGGGAAGCTCCTGGGCAGTGAGGGAGAGCCCTGTTCTGCACCATCATTTCTGCTCACACTAAAGTCCCTTTAATGGCAGCAGCTTTCCCTCAGAAAGGTTCCAAACAGACCCCAAATCACAGGCACAGTATCAGCAGCTTTCCTGTGTGTCTTCATGAAAAGCTGTTTCCCCTCCTCCAAATCCCCACCTAAAGACCACTGTCAGGTGAGTTTGAGTCCCCAGGAGCTCTCAGCTTTCTCACGAGCTCAGCACAGCTGCAGACACCCCTGAGCCCCGCTCACACTCACACCTCAGCACCAGCATTCTGCTGACCTATCTCCCATGGGAGAAGGCTCCTCACTGAGTTCTGCAGCCCCTGCTCCCCACCCTGCCTGGCCCTGACTGATGCATTAGAGTGGCTACCTAAAACAGAGCCTAGACAAGATTAAGAGAATAAAAAGGGGTATTTATTAAAGGCCTTCAGTATGTACACCTTGGGCACCCAAAAGCTTTGCAGAGGCTACACCCAAGATGGATGATGGTCAAAAGTTTTTCACATAGATATAAATTTGGTCCATTTACATATCAGGGGTTAATCCTCCAATTACAGCTTCAAGTAATGAAATCATGTACCACCAGCTTGCTCATCCCCAACTCACTTTTGTTTATAATTTTGGTGGCCTGAGGCAGTAAGGTATCCTTGAGTCCCCAGCCCAGAGAGGAATTTTTTGTCTGAATAAAACAAGACAACAGTTGCTGACAGGCTATGGAGCTTTAGAGTTATACACTAAACAATTGCAGGATTACAAATGTGTGAAAATTATGAAGGCTAAAATCCTAAGGCATCACAACCACCTGCAAATGCAAGCTGCTAAATCTTGCTCCCTGCCTTCTCTCCAGAATCCCATACCTCTGGATGCCAACATCCCTCAGGGTGCCTGTGCTGCACACACTGAGCAGCTGCCCAGTGCCGAGAGGATGCTTCGGATCATGGGTGCCAAGGGGAGAGCATAGAGAGATTCATGGGCTGTGAGCATAGACTCAGGTTTAGGAATTTACTCCAACAATTTACTAGTCACCTTGAATCTTTTATATGTGCCCAAATAATTTTTTCCCTTGCAGCATTAGTGTGTTGCCCAGCAGATGGAAATAGTTTTTCTTCCTCTCATTCGCATCAGCACCAAGTAACAGCTCCTTGGGCTTGTGTCAATTTTAATTTTTTTTTGTTTTTTAAGGGGGGAAGGACATATTTTTGTTCTTTTCAGACTTAACACGATTTTCTTGTAGTTCACGTTTCACCTCTAAACACAGCAAACTTAAGGTCATCTCAGGTGTCGCTCAAAACAAAAGAATCAAGAACACCAGTAGTCACGCCTATATTAGAGACAGATCTCCAAAAACCATATTTCTACATAGAGTTTTTCTGTATTCCATTGCAATGGATTCTGGTAAGACAGGAAAGAGAAAAAAAATTGTTATATACTCTTTTTCTGTATCTCCTTTCCAGCTGGCCCACAGAACAGTTTTACAACTCAAGTGTTGAATCAAGGATAGGATGTCACTGTGTCATTACTGCTAAAGTATATTTTTGTTTATTGAACAACAGCAAATGCATTCCAGAAATAAAAAAAATTGCTGATAAAATTTTAAAAAATAATGTAAGGGTGGCAGCACCAACCCGGAGAGTTTAGGAAATGCCCTATATTAGGTACCTTCACAAACTTAGTTGAAGCCTCTGTGCATTAGCATTATACTAGGATTGCTTGACTTTTCAAAATGAGTGAAAATATACTTAGATAGTATCTTCTGCACTACCTGCAGAAGAGAATGGAGAAAATTCACTACAGTCTCCCTTACCTGATTTATGTTGGCTTTAGCAATAAAATTCAGGTGACTGCATTTTATTTTTTGTAATGTAAAGAAAATACCATGCAGTAAAAATAACAATGCAGTAAGGAAGCCTCAGTTCTTGTATTCATTTCAAATCTGGGTCACTGCACAAACATTAGGATAATCCTAAACCAAACAGCCAGACCATTCTTACAGCTAGAGAAAGGTGGTGGGGAAATCAAGTGCCTGGGTTGAAGTCACAAAGGTGGGAGGCTGAAACATTTGAAGATAGACTGGACAGATAATTCAGCCACTAACCAGCCTCAGCTGGGAAGGAAAAACTGAAGCCACCGCAGGTGTGCCTTTCTTCAGGCATGACAGCACATTGCAGAGTCAGCAATGTGAACACTGCTTTGAGTGGCAAAGATCTGAACTAACATGCACATGACCCATTCCATGCAAGAGGAATTTGTACCAAATTGGGAGTTAGGCTAGGCTTAGATGTCTGTGCAGCTTTCCTGGTGACCTCGGTTACTGTGGGTTCCTCAGAGGCCCTTACTTTTGTCCAAGAAGTTGATTGCAAACTCAATGAAGAAATAAAGAAGTTGAAATGAATAGATGACATAATGTCCCACTATATAAAAAACCCAAAAGCATTGAAGAAAAAACTCGGTACAAAAGCTTTCTATTCATGTAACATAACTGTGGATGTTTTTTTTTACACCTGGGAAAATAGAAAGCTTAAATCAGTGTTCACAGAGAAATCTGATTTCAGTTTTTTTGGGTTTTTTAACATGTGCTCATAGTTTGCAAACTTAAGCCATGGTGCCTAATAGAGGTGGCTTTGTGTCAGAAATTTAGAATACAAACTTTTACCTCAGACATTAACTCAGATCCACTGCGGCAAATCAGGATGGGAGACAGACACAAAAGCTAAAAGTTTAATGAAAAAATGCAACAAAACCACAAAACCCTAGTGTTGAAACTTCTGACTTTTGTACCTTTGACTTTATGGCCATAAGGTTTCACTAAAAGAGTGTTTGCATTGAATATATTTTCTTTGCATTCTTTTTGGAGATGGGTTCATATGAGAATTGTATTTTTGTTTCCTGGGATTCCATCTGCCATTACCCTCTGTGAGCCCTTCACAAATGGCTCCTGTGGACACAATTCAGGGCTTCAGGTGAGGAACAGTTACAAGAGTAAGATTAACTCTTCAGATTGAAAGGTCTCCCTTTCATTCAGACTTCCTTGATAACAAAGAGTGAGAGACAGCGGAAAACAAGAGAACGGAATACATAGCAGTAACAGAATTGTCAGTGTTTTAGAAGTGATCCTAAAGAAAACGTTGCTCTGAACTTTTTTCCAGAAAAGTTCCTGCCTACATGCAAAGGGTGCTGAGTTGACAGAATGGGTAACATTAACTCCCTCAGACTTAGATGATGCTCTGCCAAAGCTATAAAAAAGTACAAGAATGAAGTTACTTAGTCACCACTAAAATCATAATTGTACACTCATCCAGGCTGGAAGTGCAGTTCAATCCCTTGTTAGCTCAGGGCTAATGTCAAAATTAGGTCAGGTTGCTCAGGTTTTCAGAATCTTTGGAGCAGAATCTCCAGTTATGAGGTAATAATAACCCCAGAGGCCCATCAGGCTGGCAAGCTGTATTCCAATATCACATAAAGGAACTGGGATCAGCTTTGTGGCATGAAAATCACTCAGCACGCTACACAGAAATACAAGTAAAGGACAACACTATGACTGCAAATGCTTAAGAAAATTTCAATCAGCGTATGAGAAGTTTATGGAAAGGATTTTGGAAGGGCAGCAGAAAGACCAGTTTCTTTCCCAAAAACTACTAATGAACTTCAGGTGTGACCTCAGGCAAAATCACTTCAGTGCCCCATCCTCCTGCTTCCCTCCCCACGGGGTCTATTTAGACTGGGAGTGCTCAGGGACAGGGACTGTCTCTCCTTGTCTATTTACACAGTGTCTGACACAGCCAGCCCCTGATCCTGCAGGGGACCTACAAATGCTATTGCATTACAGAAAAATAACAACAGTGACAAGCAAGATGGAACCAAATTAGGCAAACTGTGAGAGGGATTGAATTTACTTGTGAGAAGCTTTCCTGGGTTTTTTTTGTTGAAGAGTTTATTATGACAGCAGATTTTAATGCACAGTTAGAGCAGGCAAAACCAGCAATAAAAATGCATGTAAGGGCAGAGCTGTACAAACTGAAGGCTAAAGATCAGCTTTGGGTCGGTTAATGGAACCTACAGTTAATTTGTTAGATATGATTTTTGTTGCATGTGATATAGGATGTTTTAATTTACTTATTTTCAAAATAGGAAGATGGTTAAACGATTTTAGAGACAGGAAACAGATAACAGTGATTGTGTGTGTTAGTGAAATTTCACCCAGTTGTCCCTCATAATGACACCAATAACTTGTTATATACTCTTATCTTCAAGGGTATCCTCTTTGCTTTCCAAGTTTCAATGAAATATCTGTACTAAGTTTTCAGTATTATCCTGAATTTTTTTTCTAATTCATTTCCATCATGTGTGAACTACCCATTTCTGAACTCCATGAGAATATTATTGTAGACTCCAGCAGAATTTTTAGCTCCTTCCAAGAAATGCTTCTAAGAAGGAGGAATACACTGAAGCCTGATGAATCATTCATTTATTTTTTCATGTCAAGGAAAAAAGCAGTCTCAGGAGGAGGTAGCAGATAGTAAGCAAATAGATTATGCAGCCTTGTTGGAAATATTTTTACTTTCTTCCTAAAATACACTT